>NW_020455516.1:415214-418728 GCF_003342845.1 Nothoprocta perdicaria
TGCCATCTAGAGACTTCAGAAAACAAGAAGTGAGTGAAAGAAAAATATAATTGTTTAAAAACTGTCTTTTTTTCTCGAGATTTGTCCTGCACAGGGAGGGTCTTGATGATACAAACATGATTTCATATGTGACTAAACGTGAGCTAAAATAGATTTACGAGCTTGAAGCAGTGCTGTATTTTCTCAAGTCAGACATTTCAGCTACCGAAGTTTTTGATTACGTCTCCCTTCTAGTGCCCAAATGCCAAATGAAAAAGACTCTGTGTGTGTGTGTGTGTGGTTTGTTGGGTTTTTTTTTTTGGTGATTTCTTTTCTTTGTGGCTTTTTTTTTTTTTTTCTTTTGGCCTTGTTGGTTGTTTTTAGTTTGAAGGTCCTTTGAATTTTGACACACAGTAAAAGATAGATCCACTTGCTGCCTTCTCTTGGTCTAAATAATCATGAGATTAATAAACATCATCGCGCACAGAGCAGTGTTGACCACTGAACATTTTGTTCAGTGCTTTAGAGCCTGGCGTTGCCAGAGCCCAGCCAGAGCTGTGCGTGTCCCCGGCGTGTCGTGCGTTTCCGTAATTAATAGTGGCTGCCACGCTGGCCATCGTGGGGTAAGGAAGAATCACTGCGCTAGACTCTTAAAGCTCTCCTGATGAGGATTTGAGCGGTGTCATTTGTTATACAAAGGCTTTTCTCATCAGCTGGACAAATAAAGTGGTCTTTTCTGTAAATCAGGCAGTGAATATTTATGACAGGTGCATTCACCTTTCCTGCCACGGCTGAATCAGTTGATATTTATCATCCGGGCAGCCTGTGAGGAAAAGGTTCACAGATCTCAAATAGTATCAGAAAGGATGAGCTAATGACTGTGCCTCGCGTTTGAGATGGCCAAACTGCTCAGTAACAGTGACTGCCTTATAATTTAGGTGAAATAGAATGATGGAAAAGTATGGATTAATTTATTGCTGTTTGTGAACAGTGCYGTCTTTGTCCTCTTCTGGTCATAGTGTGATTTGAAATCTTATTTTTTAAATGCATCTACTTCTCACTTATAGTTTACTCTTTTTTAAAAATAAGAGCATATTAGTGGTATTTAGCATGTGAGGTGTTAACATATTCGCTGTTTGTTTTGCATGGCATGTAATGGCACACTGAGTTGACGTGCAGTTTTTGCTTCAGGAGAGCTTTAAAAACACATTTTTTCTAGGATGTCCTGATCATTAGCCTTTTTTTTTTCAGAAGGAATAGAGGAATTGGTCTTGCTGACACTATTCACCTGTATAGAAAGAGAGGCAGAAGAAAACAAGCAGGCAGAGCAGGGTTTGTGGTCTCATGGTGGGCAATTTCTTGGGAAAGGAGAAAATTTCCATTTTTGATATCAAGATCAGGTAGCAAAAGTCAGGCTCTTTCCTGGCATCACATAAACAGTAACTTTTTTGTTTAATTAGCATCCATTAAAATGTTGTGTTGATTTGTTAAATGTTGTTGAGATGTGGAAAGCTGTGAAATTTAAATCCCCTGTCTCCTGAAAGTATGGACTCCTTTCCCAAGCCCCTGGCTGTGCACGTGTGAACTGCAGAGTTTGCCATTACATGATGCTCTTGGCTTGTGTAAGGCAAGGTTCTCCTTACCTACCCAACCCCTGTAAGGTTGACCTCTTAAGGTAATTTAACTAGGGGATCTACAGCCTGTAGAGGAGTTAACTCTGCTCGGAACACACTCTGGAGGAGCGTTGAAGGTACTGGATGTATCTCCTGGTCTTTTTGGATCTCAGATGTTATTAAATGGAAAGTGAATTCAGYGCTTGCATTCAGAAGCTTGCAGTGCTTCAGTTAGGTGCTTGCATTCCCTTGGCTTCGCACTTCATTTGCAAAGGRCTTGCTTAGGTTCAGTTCTCACTAACTCAGCCCACAGCAGTGGGGACCCTTGGGTGTGGGACCTGTATTGGGTCCTAGCCACCTTGCAGCATCATGGTAGGTGTGGGCAGTCAGGGAACGTCACCACCCAGTGCATGGCTTTTGTATAAACAGACTACTGTCCAGACCACCTTTTTCATCTCTTCAATCAGACGCACTTTTGGCCGAGAAGACTTTTTTCCCTCTCCCTCTCCCTCTCCCCAGTCTCTTTGAACTTCATTTCTTCTAATGACTGTCTGGCTGCAGAATGACACTAGGTTCTTGTAGATGCATGTGTGGAGCTGAAGTGATGGCTGTGCAATAAAAAACAAAAAATACTGCTAACAGTGACACAGAGTAGGGAGAGGGGAAATTGGATGGACCTAGTACTGCTCTCTCTTTAGATGATAACTTTGACTCTTGTAAGTAAAGAGAATTATTATTATTGGTGGTAATGTGTAGCTCTTTCACATTTCTGGAAATGATTGTGACTTGTGATTTTAAATAGAAATGCATCTTTTGGCTGGGCGACCRGTTGGCTAGCAAATTCAGGCTAAGAAACACCTGTGTTCCAGACATGAACAGCTCTGTGTCTCCGCAATGGAGCCATCTGTGCTACAGGTTGCTTGCCAGATTTTCCTACAGAAGGAGCTTATCTACGAGAGGGATGATTCCACAGAGCAGCGTGGACATGTGCCACGATCCACGCAGGAAAGATAATGCTGCCCATTCAGCGGTGGCATCTGTTCTTTGGCATGTGCTTTGAATGTGATCTCTGCTGCTGCCGCAACGCTGGAGGCACCATCATCATTTAAACAGCACTTAAATAACAGGGTGCTTCTATCTGCTCTGGTGAGCATCACCAGTGTCTTCATTTTACCACTTGGTTGGCTGAGGTTTAAGCTGAATACGTATTTATTTCTGTTCTCCTGCATGGTGTTTTGTCAGTGGCATAGGCAGAAGTAGTAAAGAAATTTTATGAGCCGTGGTTTGGTATGCTTTCCACTGGAATGACACTCTTCTCCTAAAACCTTATCATGTTGTTGTCATGCACATGCTGATAAAGTACTGGAAAGATCACCTAATAAATACACAGCCATAGAACAAGCGCGGTGCTTCTGTACCTCCTGCTCCTCCATCCTGTGAAGGTTCAGTGCCTTTGTCTTGTTCTTTGGCGGCATGTGCAGGTGGGAATTCATTATGGGAAGGAAACCAGAGCAGTTTGATCCTATCTTGTGGCTTCTGGGATAACACACATTACACTGTCAGCCAATAATTTCTGCCTGTTTATAAATTCTGCTGAAGTGAAATCATGGTTTTGTTTTGAAAATAAATTTTCTTTTGGTGGCTGCTGGCTCATCTGCTGTGGGGTCAAGGAAGATAATAAGGATTTATGCTGTAGATTTTTTTTAATGACTTTGCTATTTCAAGTTCTTCTTTTTTCTTTTTTTTCTTTTTTTTCTTTTTTCTTCTTTTTTCTTTTTTTTCTTTTTTCTTTTTTTTCCTTTTTCCTTTTTCCTTTTTCCTTTTTCCTTTTTCTTTCCTCTTTCTTCTTTTCTTCCTCTTTTCTTTCCTTTTTTCTTCTTTTCTTCCTCTTTTCTTTCCTTTTTTCTTCTTTTCTTCCTCTT
>NW_020455516.1:419023-622775 GCF_003342845.1 Nothoprocta perdicaria
TTTTTCTTCTCTTCTTGTTGTTGTTTTGATAGTAGATTTGTTCTTGTATCAATTGTGTATGTCATCAACATAGGTTCTGTGCCCTTCAATGGTTTTGACTACAGCTGGTCAGGTTTTCTCCTGTTTTTTTTCCGTTTGTCCAGATGTCACATGGCTCAACAAATTGAGTCAAATCCCAAAGCTTTAGTGTGGAGTTGTTAAAGTAGAAAGAAGTTACTTTATAATTTGCAGAAAACTAGATATATTTGTAGCAGCTTAAATAATCTTGTTGCTTCTTAATTCAGTGCTTAAGTGCCCCAAAAAAAAAAAAAAAAATTTCAGCAGCTCTGATTAGATTGAATTTAATTTTCCTGATTTAGATATTAAATAGAAGCTGTAATTAGCAGCTGATTCTCTTACAGAGCTTTATTTTTAGGATAAGCGTGGATTTTATTCACGCTCTAGCTATTCTTTGGGTGCTCAGTTCATACTGAGATTTCAGAAGCACCAAAAATAAACACAGTGACAGGCTGACTTCCAGGACAGCTCCTTTTGAGCGATATTTGTGCTGCAGTTGGTTATAAACCTCTTTGTGGCTTTTTCTAGGCCATCTTCAAGCTGGCGTCTGGAGTKGGCCTGGGCCTGGAGGCCTCAGCGGGTCTGGGCTCCCCTGGTTTCACAAACACTCTGGCCTAGGCCACTGTCTGAGCAGCTTTGTGGGAGACAGGGCACAATTTAAAGTTATTTTCATTGYGGTTGTGCCTTCAGTGTGTGTTTTCCCTCCTTTTCGCTGTGGTTATGATGAGGGATGGATGAGGCAGCCGCTGCGCCACGACATGGCGGTCGCCGCCGGGCCGAGGCTGCATCTCCCTTCCTGAGGGATAGGGGGCCTGCGGAGCCGGAGGGGAGGGGGAGCTCATTTTTGCTTTGGTTTCAATAAAGCCATTCAGAAGAAAAAAAGAAAGGGAAAAAAAGACAGAAAGAAAAGAAAAAGGCTTCTTTTTTTGCATTTTTTTGCCCTTATTTTGGGGGAATTGGCATTGACGCCTCCATTCTCCCTCCCCGAGCCGTTGCTGTTCGGGGCGGATTTGGCGGGAAGGCGCCATTGAGGTTCTGCCRAGGCCGCTGCCTCGTGCGGAGGTACCCGGAGTCGATTACTCCTGCCCATCTGGCTGCTCTTCTGCTTTCAGGGAAATTTGGAACAACATGAGGACTTTTAGGTGTTTCCTAGGCAGTTGTTTTGGTGTTTTGGACGGCTTTGGACTCGGGTCTTTAGTGCTTTTATGAAGCCGCGTGACCACGGCCAGGGAAGCACACRCTGATGAGCACGATGTTGAAGTCCAAGGGACTTACCTGACACCAAACCATCTACTTTAGCAAAATTAAACTGTTTTTTTCTTAAATCTTTTTCTCCACTTGCTAATTAACACCTCCATGTATTTTTGCTCTTCCTAGATATCCGCGGCATACAAGAGTTTCTGGACAAAGTGTCCCAGCAAGGCATGGACGTGGCCTTGCAGAAGGTGGAAAACAACATCAATAAAATGATCACGGGGCTCTTTGCCACCATGAGGATCGAGGAGCTGAACCGGTACAGGGATACTCTGCGACGGGCCATCCTGGTCATGAACCCCGCCACTGCCAAATCATTCATTACAGAGGTAGGTGTCCACCGTGGGGAACTTCCTACCACACCTCACCACRTCTGCAGCTCTTTGAAAGGTTCAGCTTGCTTAATAGAAAAAAAAAAAAGGTATTTAAATAGTCTCTCTTCCAAGATCATCATCAAAAGGCTCTTTTTTTCTTTTCTAAATGCCCATAAATGTGCATCCAGAGCAGAGTGTCCCTGCATCCAACATGAACAAAAGTAGTTAGGAAATTTGTGGAAAAAAGCTCACAAACTTCTTCTAAATTTTTATTTGGAAAAAAAATATATATGTAYAAAATGCATGTGCATGGTTGGTCTTTCACCCTTTTATGTGAAGTAGAGTTTACTAATGAGCTATTTCAGTCAACTGGGTAGTGGAAGGGTAGTTGAATTTATCAATATGAAAGATGAGATCAAAATTAGGGATATACTGTAAGGTAAGGCAGTACCTTACAATAGAAGAGGCAACTTCTACGGCACAGTTGATTCCATAATTGCATAATTTCTCCGAAAGAGACAAATTCCAGCACTGAGTTGTTTSACGTGTGTTTATATGAAGAACTTCCTATAGTAATTTTCTTTGGCTGTACTTATGTAATTCCTCTTCATCTTTCCTCTTGCCTGGGAGTAGAAAAATTGAAGCATAAAAAAACCCTAACCAAATTTATGCAATTTCAAGTGAATTACTTTGAACAAGAGTTTGGAAAAGAATTTGTGAGTTTGGAGTTTTTGTTTGCTTTTTGGCCGAGTGTTCTTGCACACTGAAGCTTGCTAATTCTGAGAAATGAGGATTTGTTTCACTATCCAAGAGTTTGTGTTACCTTGTTGGAGGTGAACATTTGTGGGCATGTTTCAGGATATTCTGCACTGTTTTCATCATGCAACTTGCCACGTGGCTTTTTTCCTTTTAAGTGGTATTGACATTTCCTTCTGAAAGTAGTCATGTCAAGACTCTAACTGCAATAACTTCATGAGACAAAGCTCCTATGCCTGTTTTAAAAGGAGTAGTTTTAATTACTAATTTTTACGTGCTTGATTGTAGTAATCAAAGTATTGTCTCTTGAGTTTGCATGAGCTGAACTTCTAAAGTCTTTAAAAAAAAAAAAAAAAAGGTAATGAAAACCTGAAAACCAGCTGCACAGGTGCCATGTATATATTGTCAAGTAAGTATGCCGTTTATTTAAGAGTTCTCATTTTGCCATTATTTCCTTCTGGAAAGACTTGTAKTGCTCATGATATTCTTCTGTGGGCAAGATTCAAGGAGAAAACCTCCACTCGGGGCTACCTTCCTTGTTTGTCACTGTGCACTTTGCTTCACATGCAATGTGTCTCCAGGAAAATTGGCAGTGGAAGTCTCTTAGTAGCAACAATTGCTCAAATAGAAGCAAGTTTTTTAATATATTTTCTTACGAATAGTGTGGGGGGGTGAACTACCTTTCACAGCATTTGTGCCCCTATAGGTCTTATCTGCCTGAAGGGAAATGTGCTAACATAGCTTCACCAATATATAACTGAAACTGTCCTTTTGCAACTGAAGCAGAGRCTGTACAGGATGGGCAAGCACATTACAAAATCTACTGTCAATGCATTAAGATAATCCTAAATCAAACWTGAGCATGCTTAATCCAGAGTGTGCCTTGTGCCTAATTATTTTACATTTCGAATTCTGTTTAACCTTCTGGAATTAGCTTTCCAGCATATGGAGTTAATAAGAAACAACTGCATATGTAAACAGACCCTCCATTTTTTTTTAATTCTTTTATTTTATTTTATTTTATTGGCCTGAGAGATTCATTTAGCTTCCTAGCTGGATTCAGCTGCCAGCCTYTCTCTGTCCAGACCTCCCATCTCAAACAGTCCCTGTGGCTTAGGCCCTTCTTCTTGGACTAGTGATTTGGCTGAACCCCCTCATTGTGTAGCTGAGAAGAGGGCTCATTCACTCTGCAACAGCTGTAGTCAGCGTGGGCTTGATTACTATGCAAGCAACAACTATTCCCAGCTAAATAGTCAGACACTAGCTTGTGTAAATAGGCATTCTGCAAATTGGAGATTCCTTGTGATAGAATTTATCTGTGTTCTGACTCTTTGAATATTTATCTATAAATAAGAGCATATAAATAAGAACCCTCTTTTTTATTTAAAGTAGTTTGGCTTTTGGTTTTGGGTCTTAGCTAGCTGATTCTTCCTTTTTTTCCAGCTTTTGTATGTATAAAGCTTGCAGAGATTAAGTCTCTACTTGCATACTCAAGAAAATGAAGATTAAGATATAAAATGCAGTATTCTGATTATGGTGGTGGTCAAAAGAAGTTTTTCTTTTCTTTTTAACAGTGAGGTAATTTGCCCTCTGTAGGGCATGAAAGCATAGGAAGACTAGGCATGGGGAGCACATACCACTCCTTCTCCCCTTTTGAGCTGAGGGATATGAATAATATATGAAGAGGGGGAGAGAGAGATTAACCAGGTTCTGTTTGGCTCTTCACTGCTCTGTGTGTGGATGGAGGTGTAGAAGGTTCTGCTAAAACAGAGGTCTCCAGTGAGTTAAGGAGTTAGCAGGTAGGCACCTTTCTCGGGATCAGTTTATGGGAGCATCTGGGAGAATTCTATGCCAGGGATGCACAGGTTGAGTGTTTGAGTTTTTAGCAGGGAACAATCTTTATCTTCCAGTAATTATCCAGCTCTTATTGCTGAGGCAAAATATTCCCATGCAGCTTTCTTTTCAGTGGCTGAAAAGCTTCTCACAGCCAAGTAGCCACAGGCCCTGGTGAATAATTTGAGGCACTTCTTATTTTTACTTATTTTCATTTTTGTATTTATTTTTGTATTTCTGTTTGTGAAGGGCTTTCAGGACATGAGAAGCCGTGCAGGGAGTGAGGAGTAGGGATCTATAAGCTCAGCATGAGAACTAAACTGTGGGGTCAAGTGGCACAAGGCCAGGGTGAACGAAAAGAGGAAGTATTGCCTGCTGTGCTCCAGCAAATAAACAGGAAAAACAAACAAACCAAAAAAGAGCAAGGACACTTGGGGACAGGAAAGTGACTCTCTTCATGTCAGTCACTGGAACAGTAGCCAAGGCTCTGGAAAGGGAATAGAGAAACCACCCCAGGGTTGAGTCTGATTTGCAAAGCAAGGACTTGTAAAGCCAAGTATGAGAAGGCTGAGTAGGAGAAGGAGCAGGCCAGGAAACCAATTTGGGAGAAAGTGTAACAGCTTTGAGGAAGCCAACAACCCTCCATAGGGTCAAATCACTGCCAGTGTGCTTCTGCTTACAACTTTATGTCTATTTAACTAGAGAAGCTACTTTATCACCTAAGAACAGAGCGAAGAAGTGTAATTTTGTCCGAAGACTCTAGGAGCAGATAACAGACTACAGGAGATGGATGTTGCAGGTGATTCCAGTCTTAGATGTGGCAAAGGAGAATTATGTTGGTTAACAGAACAGCCTTTACAGGATGAAAACCCAACCAGTCATGGGGGAGAGGAACCTAACTCCAGCCAGGGATTTGACTGGAGATTGGTCAGAGTTGATCTAGCAAACCCTGGCAACATGTGGAAGCCAAGAAAGATGTCATGAGGACTGGAGAATTTCAAGCCATCAGTGTAGCAAGTGGTGTCAGTTCCCATACGTGACAGAGTACTGCTGTTCAGCAGTTTTTCTCACTCCACTGCGTGCTTTTGTAGTTAAAAGTATTAAACTTTTATTATTCCAGGGCTTAGGTTCTGTAATAAGCTGAAACTTTTGAACCCCATATTGCCAGGACTTTATACATGCAAGTAATTATGCTAGAGGTGTTGCAAATGTCTACTATTAAACTCATATTTAAAGTCGGTCTGACACATAACAGAATTGGGGCCAGATTAGTTGACATCTCATTAAATTGTGCAAGGTTCTTCCACTCCAGCTGGTGAGCAATGTATTAGCTGCAACATATAGTTGCAGGATATACTAAGTTGCAACATATGCAATATGCAAATCTGCAACAAAACTAATTGCAGATTTTTAGCTGGCCAATCCGCAAATTTTAGGAAAGTCCTACTGTGTGTGTGTGTGTGTGTGTGTGTAAGTATGCTTGTTTTACCAACCTCTGTATAAGCTGTTATTTGTCAGTGTTCACTCTCAAATCAAAGAGTTGAAAGTTTTCTAACTGCAAGGCTTTAGTGGAATTTACTGTGCATAATTTGTGCAAATTATTTTTTTCTACTGAAAGCTGATTAGATTAACTTGAATGAAGAGAAGCTACTACTTTCATAAATAAAATAACTTTTTATAAATGAAACTTTCAAGTAGACCGGGGAGATAGAATAAATCATGTGAATGAGGTACTGAATAATAATTCTTGCCATGTAGTGTGCGAGTGGAACAGAAAAGTGAGTGTGTATACAGCAAATACAATTTAAAAATTCTTTATATCATTGAACCTCCACTTTGCTTTCTCYAATGGCGACTGTGAATATAATGAGAAATAACATTTATTCAGTAAGATTACATTAATGCTGGTGGCAAATGCTCCAGTTTTGATTATGCCCTCTGTTGAAAAACAATAGGGCATTTTAAAGTATTTGAGTAAATATTTTTTTCACAGTGATTCTGTTATTGTTTTACTAGATTTCGACTTGAGATCTGATTATGTAGCAAATCATGAGTCCTTGAGAGCTGAGACTAGATTTTGTTATAGTGTTATGTAGAACTCTTAAGCTGGCGCCTTTCTTTAAACTATTTGCTGAGAAACAGGAGAGACTATTCAACTTTTTCTCAACAAGGCTCATTCTGCTTTTTTGTGACCAAGGTACATGGAAACTTAATCTTTTTTTCCCTTATTCTATGGTGGTGTCCTGGTTGAGTGTTTTTAGACATATCCTTAGGGATGTGACAGTGACATTTGTCTGTTTTTTGGTTTTGTTTTTGTTTTTTTCCCCAATTTCTTTTTGTTAATGGAGAAAATTACCCTGTGCTTAGACAAGAGCATTGATAGAGAGACGTGACCTGAAATGAATTCAACTAGAAAATACAAGTTAAGAATCCAAGTGGCTGTGTGCTACTTGCAGTGAAAGCTGGAGCAAAGTTTCTTTAGCCTTCCCTTGGAACTGGTCATGGTTTTTGCTTGGTCTTGGATGCCATGGCAGAATGGCTTTCACATAGCTAATAGCAAAAGATAGAAGGCTGCAAGTATCATGTCCAGATAATTAGCTCCTGAGGAGAATTTATGATTTAATGCAGAGGTCAGCAGCCCCAAAGTGCATGTGCTCACAYGTGTATGAAGCTCACCGTTTTCTGGGTGCTGACAGATGTTCCCTGCTGGTAGATAGTTGATGCTAGTAAAAATGAGAGAGGTGRTTTTTATGTCTTGAAGACACGTAAGACCACTGTCTTTAGAGACTTTTAGGTGCGGGGGATGTGTGTGAAGCTATGTCTAAGGGCAATAGTTGTTAAAGCAATTTTCTTTAGCTGCCTAAAGAAAATGGTGGTGATGAATCAGCAGCAGCCACGTGAACTCGTCTGCATCTATTTCTCACCACCTGCTCCTGTAATGTTTAACTGTAAGTGTAAATATTTTTTAAGAATCRTACTGAAATTCAGCTTGGACAGATGATCTTTGGTGTCTAAAATCGATCTTGCATTGTCAGTGAATCTGATCCCCTATTTTTTTTGTAAGTTAGCTGAATGCTGTACTTTTAAGGTTATCTTTGAAGATTATCTTGCACACCAGTTCAGTTTGAGGAGAGCAAGCCTGCACTCTGATGAAGAGTACTGCTAGTCTTTTGAGTCTGTTCTCTCCGTGGTAACTTTTGCTTAAATGAATCTTGTTCAGCATATAAGACTGTCATTTGTTGTTTCTAATGAACCACTGAAATCTGTGTGGGTTTTTTTGTTGTTATTTTTCCCTAACATTRAATGTGGTAGTTAGATTTGTACATTGGCTTAGCAGCTTAAGGACTTTTGCTTCATAGTATCTCTTCCTTAACTGCTCAGAATACTGAACATGTGAAACTTGTCACTTTTAAAGGTATAAAATAATTTTCTTTTTAAATACCTGCCAAGGGTGGGATAGGAGTGCTAGAGGTGCCATAAAAATTTTTGCAAGTTCTCAGATTTACTCTTTAGTCCAAGCTCTGAACTGCTTATGCTCTGGCAGCCTTAGGCATAGGTTGCTTGACCCATGGCTGAATGGTTGGATGGGAACCTCTTTTTTTCCTGTGTTTGAAAACTAGAGTGATTTTCAATGCATTTCTTTCCAGAGATTACAGGTTCAGTGGTACACTGAACATTTTTAGTTGTAAACATTTAGTTGTGAACATTTTTAGTTGTAGGCTGCAATATCAATTGGAGCATCTATGATATTTACTATATATGATTAAAAGCAGTTGTGCGTTTGTCTTGATTCTGCATTTGCTTCGTTCTGTATTTGTGGTGTTTAGTGACATGACTTTTAGTATAGATGAATGTTGACATGATACTGGGTGTTTTCCCTGTGCCAGAGAGTGACAGAGTTGAGAGATCTGAACAAGGTTTATATCTCATATATTTTCATCTGGGAAATCTGTAGGGTATTGCACTTATTAATAAGTATCCATACATTCATTACATGGATGAGTGCATGATGATCTGGATGACTGTAATTACTCTGTGTCTTGTTATCGGTAAAAGTGTTTACAATATCAGCATTTTTGGAGTTATGCAGTGGCCTTGCAGTCTAGCAAAGGAAGCAGAGCTCCCTGCTACGTGGGAGCTTTGTCCAATAATCTGCATTTGAACTTCCTAGAAATTTGGACTCACCTAATAACTTTTCTCTTTTCTTCTACCCTTAACTCTCTATCCTGAACTGTAATTTTGAATTTTTGAGTCTAAATACAGCTCCCAGTCCCATCACTTTGRTAAGTAATATGTTTTTAATATTTATGAAACCCACAGTTAAAACAGGTAGGATGATTATTTAAGAGGAAAGAAGAAAAGCATTAGTGTTTAGGAATCAGGTAGAAAATGGAATATGGGCTTTATAAGAATGTCATTTTATCTGCAGTTGTCCAGATAGCTGCTTGTGATGCCTTCCTGTGACAGTATCTCCTTTTTCATCATTCAGTCATTGGCATTCTCTTCATCTGGCCCTTGCTCATTGCTCTGTGTGTTGCCTTCTCTACTGAAATACGTAATTGAGGGACTGACCTCCTATGATCTTTAAAGGTTTAATAACTCTGTTCCTTCTAGTGTTAGATTTGGCCCTTCTTAATTCTGCTTTCTTAAAATGCTATCAGAGTTAATTACRTTCTCCTGTTGTTATACCAGTAATTTTAATTGCATCTAATAGTCTTGGTTAATGCTTATCCTTCCTCCCTACTTTTATGGCTTCACAATAAACACCTCTGCTGTGTTCCTCTTGACAGATGAATGTCTTCCCATAGAGAGCAAATTACTTCAGAGTACAAAGAAATGATATAAAACACATTAATGCAACAAAGCTACTTGCACACATTGCTAGAGACAGTTAGTATATTAAAGCATGTATTTTCCAAAGAGCTAAGGGGTAGGTGTATGATTCACGTAGGTGTTATAAAAATCCCTCTCTGAACAACTAGGAAACTAATATGCAGTTGCCTGCCGCAGGAAGAGTGCCGTTTTGAAATAAAATGACAGAGAGGATTAGCTTCAAGTGCAGATAAGATCTGATAATGTTATTCCTAATCCAATTCTTCCTTCAATGTCAGGTTGCCTGATTGGCAGATTGAATGAGCATCCTTCCTGCCCACCAAGAAGGAGAAGTAGAGCTAGTGCATTAGCTTTGCTAGGACCCCCTAAAACATATGTCATTTCCTAGGTACCCTGAAAGTTCAGTGTTGAATGTTTCTAACCCATAATCAACTAATATCCCAAACATTTTGGCCATCTGTTAGAGTAGAAGAAGAACAACTAATAGTTGTTGGTTCCTTATTTTAAAAACTTCCCCAGTGGCAGTGGAGAAGCAATATAATGTCATCAGTTTGATCTAAAGTGGAGATGGAAACGTATATCCTATCACCACTTTCATTTATCTTTCACTTACTTACGAAATTTAGCTGAGCAGAATACCCCATGACTCTTTTACCATTTTTATTATGCACTTTATAGTCCTACTCTGTAACGCTTTTACCACATACACTTCAGTTATCTTGTGCAGTTTGCATCACTTTATTTTTTTCAAATTCATTTGGTTGGGTTCAACAGCACATAAATGTTTAGCACACAATTAAAAACAATTGCTGTAACCGTAGGAACCTCAGGATTCAGTTTTTGTGAACATTTCCTATTGAACAGTGATATTTTTGAAGACAGATCTAAGTAAAATTATTCTATTTCGGATGTGCTTATCAGACAGCAAGCTGACTTGCGGGCTCCACAGAGTGTAATGAGTTGTAAACTTGCTGATATTGTAAGCTAATTTTTGAAACAGATAATACAAGTTTCTCACCTCCTGACATCATCTTTCCCTAATTAGGATATGTGTTATCTAGTTGACTTGCAAATGATTTCAAAAGCTTTTTTTTTTTTTTTTTTTAATCCTGGATGCTCTCATTTCAAATGGAAAAATTAATTAATGGCTGTGATTCATCTTAGAATTTCCATAAATGACAATAACAGCTGCTTCTGTTGATTGTAAGAATAGATGTAAACAGTGGCATTTTGCTTTTGTAAAAACATGTTGGCTGCCGGTTCCCTATGTCATCCTGTATGAAAAGCTCGACGCTTCCATGGAGGATTTGCTCCTTTTGTCTCTAAGTAGCGAGATATCTAGGCACCAGCACCACTGAAGGTGTCCATCAACCCAAAATGTCGTGTCGAAAGGACCTCCTGGACATCTCCTATTGCTGCTTATGGGAATGCTAAACATACAAGACSTGCAGTCTGCTTTACCAGGACAGCCCCGTTTGGGAACCTTGGGGTCATAACCAGTGACCCTGATGTTGACGAGCTGGTAGATTTTCTGAAGCCAAGTCTGAGGGAAAGCGCAGAAGTCGGTGTCTCCAGGCCCTTTTTCAGACTTTCTTGAATGATAGGTAAATCTTGAGAATGATTTGAACGAGCCACACAGGATTTGCTGGGAAAAGSAATCTGTGTTTATCTTAACATAAATTTCTTTTATCTTCTGAAAGTTCCCGTATTTCACAGCAATAGAATGGGAGCAGTAGGAGCTTACTGTGCCAGCAGAAATTATTATTAAGAATCAGTGGCCAGATATGAAAACCCAGTGAGAAAGAAAAAAGGAAAAGCAAAAATCAAAAGATGAGCCTTATTGGCCTGCTGTGTTAAATGAAGAAAGAAGTCGGTTTTGTTTGGTCTTTTGTTATTTATTTAGCTTCTGAGTGAGTGCTGCTGAAGCACTGAATGGCTACAAATCCAAGAGAGATTAAATGAAGGCATTGATTTTTGGCAGCTTAACTTTAGGAACTGGTAAATGAGGTAGCCATAGAGAATTCTTCACATGACGTTCATTTCCTTACAAATGCACCAGCGCAGGAGCTCGGGCGGTTGGAGTCGGCCACGAAGTCTCCAGGAGGTCCCAGCTTGCTTTGTTTTAGGCAGCTAGGCTGAGTTTTCACCATGTGGTTTTTATAATCCCACAGAGAAATGTCAAAAAAAAAAACCATCCTGGAAGCTATTACATATATTGTATATTTTAGCAGGATCTAAAATGTGCTAGGGAGAGTGTTGGGGTGGAAGAGGGAAAAAGGAAGTGGATGATTCAGGTTTCCTCTCGTTTCAATCAAACCAATGATGAAAGCAGCTTCCCACAAGCCCTAATTTGAACAGAGGCTTTCAAAAATAACCTAGTTGGCGTTTTGAGATGCTCTAAGGAATGAAAGCTTTTTGTGTGTGATCTCCTTAAAGCAGAGTTCGTGTTTGAGTTGCCAGGACAGGTACGAACCAAGGCAGATAATGCGTCCCGAGAGCTCTTGCAGCTTTCACAGGTGGACACGTTTTTCACGGGCAGGGCAGCCCTGAGATTGGTGCCTCTTAAAGCAGAGGAGAGGGAGCTGTTGGATCTCCAGGAACAGGGCTGGCAGAATTCCTGCGTCCTGGRCAACCCTGTGGTTGGGGCCATGAGATCTCCAGCATCCCCGGGCACAAGGCAGTATGGATGTAACTGGTGGAAGCC
The DNA here is from genome assembly GCF_003342845.1 of Nothoprocta perdicaria. NCBI lineage: Eukaryota > Metazoa > Chordata > Aves > Tinamiformes > Tinamidae > Nothoprocta > Nothoprocta perdicaria. The sequence continues at coordinate 430,775 of NW_020455516.1, forward strand.
TCGGGGTSTTTCTCATCACGGCTTTCCCAGATGCTTTCATGGTCTGTCAAAGATAAGAAGTGACTTGCCATTTCTTCAGGGTGATGTGAGCTCTTCACACCTGGGCTGTGCTGCAGCTCCGAGTCCCTTTCCGAGCGTCACTTAGTGTGTTAGTCTGGCCACAAACTGTCATGTGGTTTATGAAGTACCCGAGTCCTCTTTGCCTTGTCCCGAACACCTGAATGCTCTGGTGCCTCGGTCCCACGGGAAGGAGGGCTCTAGTCTACAGGGCAGCGCACGCTCCGCTCTTCGCCCGTGCTTTTGTCTGCCAGGATCTAAACTGGGCCGTTTTGAAGAATCAGTGCGTGACAAACGGCATTTTGGTTTGAACTCTGGACCTTAGAGCTAAAAGCATTAGTCCACTGGTTGGAAAAGCCATGCAGGAGAGCCTGKCTATATTTTTCAGATTGCCACGGAAAAGAGCCTGCCTAACACACTCACCAGATGGTTAAAATTGCACTCAGTGTTCGCACCATATTCCTCATCTCCTGTTCGTTTTAGCTCACTGGGGCATCCTTGTGGCAGCAACATCAATGTGTAGCTGATATGAGCCTGTGGCCCGGGCTCTAGGTGTTCCTGCTTGGGCAGGGAGGTTGGACTAGGTGATCTCTAGAGGTCCCTTCCAACCTTAAACATTCTGTGATTCTGAGTGTCTATTTTTTTTCCCTTTTGGCAATAGATTGCCTTAATTTTAAGAACTACAAACTAATAATTACRAAGTAGAGTCATGCATCATTTGTATTTCAGACACATACATGTCTAAGCCAACAAGTGTGCTTGTAATGCMGAAAGCATGCCAGATGTAAGCTCTTGGAAAAGTAGTTAAGGCATYGAGGCTATGTGGGGTTCCAGTTCTGCAAGTTACTTAAGTGTAGGAATAACTTCAATAATTTTAAAAGATCAAGTCCTGACAGAAGCCAGCTGAGTTTCCCCCAAACAAATCAAAATTCCTCAAGTTTCCCTTGGTCTGTGGTTCCAAGATATTTGGGCAGAGTATCTCAGTGTGTGCTCCCTTCTTTCATATAATTTCAAAACTTTGGGGCTTTTATTCCAAGGAGGAATAAAACCAGATTTTCCAATACAACGTCATACGACTTTTTTTTTTTTTTTTTAAATGCTGCTTTCTTTCTGACTTGCCTTTAAATTTACTTCTGAGCAGAGCAGTTTAACCTTAAGCTTTGGCATATTATGGTCATGAGTCTTTGATTACTTGAGAGAACMTCACAGCTGTCTGGCCGTACCTGAAATGTATGGAAAGATTAACTTGGTAGATTATATCCACTGGCTTTGCTATTCCCCTTTTCCCATGGAAGGGCTCTTACTGAGCCCTATCAAAGACTGCTGAAGGATTGCAAAATCAGTGCCATCATCTGACTTCTGACCATCCTCGGCAGGAAATGAGCAACTGGGGAAGGATTCGTAATAGCCTCCGTGCAGATCTCAGGGTAAAGTGGGTTATTTTGCCCCAGACAAACCTGTATACAGTGTATCTGCTAGTATGGAGAAGTGTATGTTATTTGTACTGGTAGCACAGAGCTAGGGATGGAGTATGAGCATTAATCCTCATAACTGGGATGTTGTTAGTTYTGTTAAACTTGCTTTGTAGTCTATACATCCAAAAGAAAAATGAGTGATTTTTTTTTTTAAATATATATTAAGGACCTATGAAACTGCAACTGAATTTTTATTTGCATCTAAAACGAGAGCTTAAATCCCGCATTGTGATTGCTATTCACTGACCTTGTTATATCAGGCAGGCGAATCGGAGGCTTTATAGCGTGTTGTCTGTCTCTTACCAGCGCGGGGTGTTCCCTGAGGTCTGATTGTTAGTATTTGTCTAAGGAATTTTTTGTTGTACATGCACAATAATAAGAAGATGCATGCGCTCAAGGTTCTGATACCTCTAATGTATGCTGCAAAAAGAATAGGGAAATAGGATATAAATGCTGCCTAATGCTTCCCCTCGAGAGAAGGGAAATAGAGGCATAGCATTCCTCTCGGGAGAAGGTAGCTGTTGGACCTGTTTTCTGTGTTGGCAAATGCTTTGYTTGAATTATTTTAAAATAAGTTCTGCAAGACTGAATGTGTTGAGTGTAAATGAGCAGAAGGGCAGTACGAGGCCGAAGCACAATTTTTAGCCTGGTGAAGATGTGCATCTGAACACCATCAGGAAGCTGTGCTGCTTGGTGAAGAAAGCTACGATTCCCACTAAGGTACTGCCCCATAGAAGGATGTGGGGAAACTGGAAGGAGTCGTGAAAGGCAGGGAATATTAAGGACTGTTGAGGATCAGTTTTAATGGATGGATTCACAAAAGGATGCATTTTTAGCATGGCTTGTATTTCGATTTGCTTTACACCATTTGCATTTGAGAGCATTTTTTCTTTTTGTCTGCTTCTTAGATATATTTATTGAGGTTGTCTTAAAGGTAAAATATCACTGCAGTGAATTTCCCTGTTACTATAACGTATTATGAGCTTCCTTTAATTTTTGCTTTAATAACTCTTACCAATTTTTTGGCAATRTCCTATTCATCAGTTTATTCTTAAGTACAGGTGCATTTCCTCTCCCCTTATTTACTTTCTCATATGGAAGTTTGCATATGTTTGCTACAGTCTCATTACTTTTGCCCCCTTTTTGTAGGAATGCAGATTTTGGCTGCTTGTTTCTAGCTGTGTAACTATTTGCAAACTCTCAGTCTCGAGTGACTGCCCCTTTCCCATGCTCTGCGTTCCTAAGCTRCCTTTCCTTGTGCCTGGCACGTGCWCTGCTTTACCGCTAGGATCTTGTTAGCAGGATGAATGTTGCCTCCGTGACCTTGCTGCCTTTCCTGCGTTTTCCCTGTGTCCATAGGGACTGCGGCAACCAGCTCTCTCTTCGTGGTGCCCTCTGCTATCTGTTGCAGGGAAAATCAACAAGCTGCTCTTATTTATTTTATATCTGACAACAATAAAATTTGCCATAGCTTGACTCTTCTGATCAGCCCCCATCCTGCTTCCCATGGGGCTACCGAGTCAGACTCTCTTTCTTGCCTTCAGCTGGTGGTGAAGCCCCATTTCTGTGTCCGTTTCCCCTTCCTCCTCAGCAGCACAGAGCCTGCCAGGACAGAGAAGATGCAMCTACTTGAAGATGTCCCTGAAGCCTTTTCAATATTCTCCTTCCCCACCTTGGGCTTGTGCAGCGGGCTCGGTGYGACCTCACGAAGCAGCGCTGCGTTGGCAGCTCGCGGGCTGCCTGCCCGCTGCGCGCTCCCGCCTCGCTTGCCCGAGGCAATTGCGCCCGCGGCGCTCAGTGGGGCTCAACAGGGGCTTCTAGCTGTTGCTGCTGCGGATTTTGTTCCCTTTCTTGGATTCCGCCTTTCAAATTTGTTGATGCCTTTTTTTGTTTTTGTCAAGATTTAGGGATGGAGGGTGCTGTAAGCTCCTCACAATGCACAGTTGGGCTTCCGCTGCAGCCAGCTTCTCCTTTACCTTRATGACATGAGTCAGTTCTGTATTTTCTCTCGCCCTGCAGCTTGCTCAAGGATTTCCCCCCTTATCCTGTTGGGTTTTGCTATTTTGGTTTCATAGGAAGTGTTCTGCTAAAATACCAAATTTTCACTCAAGATAGAATTTCATTACTTTTCCCAGAAATTGCAGCACTTGATGATGAAATTGGCAGAAGTTTACATCCAGGATGAAGACAGTAGGTGAAATTCAGCCAAATTGTGTTAAATGTGTTTTATAAAAGCCTATTTCACACTAAAGCATAACTGTGGAAACAATATATGATTCTGCTTTTCACTTTTCAACACTGAMTGTGCTTTTCTCACTGAAAAGTCTTTCCTGATTTTGTTATTTTTGTCTCTCCACTGATTTGCCTGGTGGTACTTGTTATTTTTCTTTTTTCTTTTCTTTTTTTTTTTTTTCTCTAACCAAAGAGCTGGAGCTCATATCTTACAATGATAGCTGTAGGGTGGATTTGTTTGATACCAAGCCACTGCTGTTAATATCTTTTGTTCAGCTTGTAAATTCTGAGTCTTTTGTAACACATTCTGCAAAAGGATGCCGCATTTTATCTACTTTATTGGTAGGTATTACACTTTCCATATGGATAATTCACTGCAGATTAGTTCTGTTTATTAACAATAACAAAGGAATAAGCATATCCACATCATTGGTTCAGTGAGTGATAATTTTAAAGTAAGATGGATCATCTTTAGGATTGAGAAGAAAGTTCTAATCGTATTTTCAATAAGATTTTGACAGGGAGAGCTATTGGTCAACGAAACTTGTCAACATCAATAAGTCCTTGTCTCTCAGGGTATTTCATGGTAGTATTTTATTGTAGTGATGTTTCTCCTAGGCTGCCAAGGTGAATTACATTAATAATCTAGTTCTTAGGACCCTGAATTGTTTTTAAAAAAAACCCTCCCATAAAGGTGACTTGTAATTGGGCCTTCTTATTTGCCCCAATCTTCTTTTTTATGCAATGCCCAGACAACTGTAGTTGTCAACACAAGTTGCACACAAGATATATGCTCTTAGCTGGTGCCTCGCAGATTTAACCTCTCTGTATATCTCTATTTAACTTAAATATGTTCCTTGTCTTTTGGACATCTGTTCTATGTCTAATCACCCAAACTTAAGCATGTTTTAATCTCTATTTGTTTACTTTAATCATTCTGGGCAAGTCACTTGCGTTCTTATCCAGCGCTATTCCATAGTCTTGCCCTTTCTCAGCATCTTCGCATCTGGACAGTGTGTTCAAATAGGGCTGAATTTGCCTAGAAAGTAGTTCTGAGATGTTGACTTTCCAAGCAAAAGGTGCACAGCTCAAGTCTGTTCCTTGTAATTGCAAAATCTCTTTCTCCGGCCTTGATAAATACAGTGTCACTCAGCTTGAAGTTACTCAAAATACTGGTGAAAGGTTATTTTTATGGCTTCTTGCTCAGATGACTTACCTGCGCTTCATTCTGCCTTCTCTATGGTACAAAGCAAAGCTATTCCATTTCCTTTTCCTTTTTCTTTTTTTTTTTTTTTAATTTTAGAAAATTTAATGAACTACTGTATCTTGCCTTTTTTATTATAAGTAATGCTTGGATGCGAGCTCGTTTGCTTGGCCGCTCTGCTAACATTCATTACCAGCTTTCTCAGTGATCTTGCTTGTGCCACAACTGTCCTCTGCACATGGAAACAGAGCATGTTACTAATTCCCACTGGGGTAATGCATTATCCTGCATGATCCCTTTCTTGGGACTCGTCACCCATCTGTCTGGACACCCAGCTCTCCTTTCTCTCTAGCTACATGTCTTGTTTGTCTTTTATGTTTTAGATGTGAAGCTTTCAGAAGAGAGGCGCTCTCTTATAAGCACACACAGTGCCCTGATGGGTTTTGACGTAAAGGACTTGCTCTCGTGATGGGCAGCATCATAAATAATGCACTTGCAGCACCGAGGCCCCTCAGGAGCCTGGTTGGGCTGCTGTGGTCCCACCTGCTCCCTGCCCAACTAGGCTTGCAGCTTCCTCGTGCAAACTCTTGCACTTGGGGGCCTATTTGCATAGTGGTTAACCTAAATGATAACCCAGCAGGTAGTTACCCTCTTGTCGTGTAAGAGAGCTGCAACATTACTTTTCCATTAGCAATCTTCAAATGCATTAAATATTTTTTTAACTGAATCTGTGTTACTAATTAAAACGTGAAATGTGGGTGTATTTCTTGATGTTTTCGTGAAGCCATGAAACAATTAAGAATATTTAATGCAAATACAGTATAAGACCATTAGTATAAAGAGATACTTCATATGTTTAGGAAGGTAAATTAATATTGAAATTATGCCTAGCAAACTAAATTACTGAAAGCCTCAGAAATAAAGTAGATAAGCAGAAGGCATCTCAACTAACATAAACCTGGCAAAAAGTCTTACAGTTAAAAGTGAAGGGCAATACCAGTCAAATTTATCAAATACCAGCAGCTTATCCTCTCTCCTGAGGGAAGAGCAAGCTTTAGGTTCTCCTGGTTAATGCACTGCAATATGTTGTAGTATAACAAATGATATTTGAAGGAGCTGGGTGATATAGAACGCATAAGTGTGTGCAGTTGCAATGACTGCAGCGTGCATCTTGCCTCACCTGCCAGGGCTTTGCTCAGTGTCTGACCTGCCTAGAACTCCTTCTCCTCCCGGGGCCTACYGTGTCAGCTAGGGTTTGCCTGGCGAGTAAGTCTGGCTGTAAAGACATTTTGCTATAATTTCATATGTAATGTCTGTAGGCTTGTTCTGCCCAAAGGCTTAAGGACCTACTTGGTTTAGGTACTGTAAAAGCAGAGGAGGGATAAAATGTCTGCTCTGAGGTACGGTTCTGTATTTCAATCTAAATCATAGTTTGTCTTAGTTCTACAAATCACAACATGGTACCTGGATATCAACTATTATTTGGGGTGTATTCCTCATTTAATTTCTTGTGTTGTTTTACAGCCATAGCCACTGAGGTATAAAATGATTGTCTTTTTCTTTCCCTTTGTGGATAGTGGCAGGAGCAGGGCAAGTTCCTCCATCTGTTTAGATGATGTGTGAGCTGTTCTTCATAAACCAGGTTATAACAGAAACATTTTCAAACCACTGAMAAACTAGTAGCRTTTAATCTCCTGCAGTGTGAGCGCATGGGTACTTGTGGGTTTGCCTTAATCGCTGTGCTGGTGCAGAGAGTTACCTGTTAGGTTACCTGCAGCGCTGTCCCCAGTGCTGCCTTCTGCAAGCACGAGCTCTCTGGAAAAGAGGGGTTAGTCTTTTGTGCTCCCACATCTAATATGTTCCAGAAAATAGTGTGTTCTTCCATGTTTGCGTATTGCTGTGAAGAGGCAGCGATGGGTCTCTGGCTCTGGGCTTGCATTTTCTTCCCTCTTGCATCTCAGGTGACTTATCTTGGACATTTCCAGTTTCAGTATTAGTGGAACCGCAGTTGTTTTGCTTTTAAAGAGTGAATTATCCATAGCAATTAATTTTTCATGGGATGTCAGGAATACTGCTTTATGTGACGGATGGCTAAGTAATTCTCTATAGGTCAAAAAATGATGAAGGTTTCTGGTGATATGCGATATTGGGGCATTATTTAATTACAGTATTAAGTCAAGCTAATTTGAGACACACATTAAGGCTGTGTTAAGCTTCCTATGTGCTGGAAGTGACAAAGGAAGCCTGTAGGACCAGTAGGAAAAAAATCCACAGGTGATGGATGCAGGACCTTCTGTCTCACTTGGAAGGTGACAGGTATTCACACTTGTAAGCTTCCGTGGTGCTGAAGTAGACACGGTGTCTCAAGTAACAAAGGCACTTTAGTGGAGACTCGTTTATGTCCCCGGTGAAAGTCAGCAAGAGAACTGCCGATGAGAACCTAGACCATAGGCAAGCGATGCCTGTTTGCATCAAAGAGGCTGCTCTGACTTGTGGCCCTAGTTTGTGCCAGCTCGTATGCGAAGCAGGGAGGAGGTTGTTCAGAGAGGGTCCAGCTCCTGGGGAGAGGCAGTTGGGTTTATTGCATCGTCTGGCGCTCGAGCTGCTCGGGCAGCCCCGAGCACAGGCTTGCCAGCGGTCTGCATCATGCACAGTGATTTCACAATGTTTTCCTTCATGAAAAAGACATCCAACGAGCAGATATTTCGTGTTCGTTAAAGTAACAATATCCGTTCTCATTATTTTTAATAAAACTACCTTCGTTTTCTATGGCTTTTTTAAATTTCAAAGTTGTTTGCAATTGTCAGTAATTTAGCTGGGAAAGGTCTGCGTGGTGCTTTGCATTGCTAGGTTAGCAGGTTTTGTGCATTGCAATAGGAACTGGTCTTCAAGGCATTAGGCAAAATAGACAATTAAAAGAGAGCAAAGATGAGGGACGGATACTCACACGTGAGGTGTGTTACAAAAGCCACAAGCGTTGTTTCAAGCTAGGGTAGCTCTGTATTGTATCAAACTATCCCTATTCACTAGCAATTTCACCCCAGTTGGACCACTAAAAGACCTAATGACTGCAACAGTAAGTTGCACCCCTGATTTTATAATTCCTAGCCTAGATGGGAGAGTTGTAAAGTTTTTGTTGAGACTGCAGAGTACATTCAGAGAAGTATTTAATGAGAATTTTATTTTGATTTTTCTTTTTCAGAGTTATTTGGTGAGTATGGAGTAACATAGAAGAGAGGTTTGCTGATAAATCTGTCAGAAAAGAGACGGAGGTGGTTGCACCCTAATAACAGTTTCCTTGATATATATGATATTTCATATGTACTGTCCTGCTATTCCGTGTCCTGAAGCTCATGTCACTGAGRTGCTTGAAGTTTTTGTTTAAGGTGTAAACCTGACATATAAACACAATGTTCATAGTGAAAAAATGTAAAATAGACTGCATTTTGAAGAGTGCTCTCATTGACCTTTCTTATTATAATTTAAGAAACATGATTTTGTCCTTCATACCATTGAATAGCAACAATGCTGAAAATGTTGAGGACTTAACATGTGGAACTAATCATGTACTGAGGTGCATATCTCTAAGGTGAAGTCCGTTGTTTTAAGCAGTATCAAATTGTTAGTGTAGCAGAAAGCCACGAATATTCAGTTTCAAATTGCGAAGACAAAATATGGGCACTCAAACTCAACATTGGTATCACAGAAAAGAACCTAGGAAAACTGAGCAGTGAAATACCATTAAAACTGAGGGTTATTCTGACATTTAACACTGAGGGTTCTTACAAAGATCTGTCACTCACCGTCTGAAATGATCAGGCCCTCTGCCACATGTCTTATTCACGTAATCCTATGCACATTATTTGAAATTAGTTTAGAAAAGATTTAGGGCCGTAAGCAAAGACCCATTAAAAATGTCAGACATGATTAATTCTCAAAGCCTTCACATGGCAGTAAGAAAATCAAGATGTGTCACACTTGTAATTTCAGAAGCAAAAGAGACAAGATTTCCTCCTGCATTTGCCCAAGAGCAGTGAAGCTTCAAATGCGGGGGCTCCACACTGCTCCTTGGAGGTACCTGCTGCTCAGCAAGGCAGAGCAGTTGGCGAGTTTTTGATCAGGGTTTAGACACCCAGGGCAGGTTCCTCTTGCTGCCAATGTTCTGTGAAATTCTTCATGTAAGTTGGGCTRGGTTGGCTAATTGCAGAAACTGAAAATTAAACCTATGTCAATGTCTGAAAATCAGTAATTGGTACGTGGGGAGGTTAAACATTAAAAATGCCTTGTGCTTTGTACTGMCTGATGCTGAAATGTTTATCTGGAGATGTTTATCAGGAGATGGGTTAGTGCTCAAATGTGAGTTTAGGTGTTGCTTTGACTGCAGCCTTTTAAAAAAGTAGGCTTTATGAAATGGTGTTTTGCCACCTGTGAAATATTATAGCTGCTTTTGATACCTCTTAAGGGTAAATACACAGCTATGTTTGAGTTGCTGTATTGTAGCAAGGAKTGTAGCAAATCTGTCGGGTTACAATTCTCAAGTCATAAGAATGAGTAGACTTATYTATCCTCACTTATACACAATTGTAGGTGGAAGAAACTGAGGAGACCCAACAAGCTCCTTGTGCAGTAGCAGGCGAGTTCACCTGTCTGCATTAATAAACTGATCACTCACGCCATCAGGAAAATCAYGTCTTGTTGTCTTCTGAAATTGCCTATTAAATAATTAATCATATATAAACAGGGAATATTTTCCACTCAAAATAAAACTGATTAGAAGAGATTTTCCCTTTGGCAGTAGTTTCTGAGTTTTCCAAGCTGCACTAAGGTATTGTGAGAAGTCTGTTTTTGGATGTTGCTTGGGGAATGAAAACTTAGGGGGAAAAAAACACTTTGGAAATATTTTGATAATGTTAAAATACCGTGAAAGCTACGAATACAGTATCACATTAATTATCATGAGARCTATATTGGCATAAAGCATAACAACATTGCAAAAGCCGCATCAGAACATGCAGAAATGAATGAAATGAGAGTCAAATGCAGTTACTCTGCATCTTTTCAGCCCCAGGAAACATTGTGCGTAGCACTCTTGAAATTTCTGTGTTCAGAGACGCATACAATCCACAGGGGRTTTTTGTTAGGGAGATGAGTGGCCTTGAACAGGGTTTTTTTGGTGCGTTGTTTCGGTTTAGTGTGATTGGGGCTGGTGTTGGATTTYAGGGGATGAAATTTGGAGGGTTGTGCCTGGGAATACCCGATAGGTGGATGTGCGACCCTTTTGTCCACGGGGCAGAGAGGAAGGTATYGCAGTTGGGCCGCTGCAGTGCCCCACGCTGCCTAATTACTGCTGCTGACAGGGAGGCGTCGTTAATACGGAGCCTGGGATCACTTCTGTTCATCTCTGGGCACGAGTGGAGCCCGCTCGTGTTTGTGCACAGGGTACTGTGCAGATGCAAAAGACTTGAAATGAGCCCAAACACCCCTTGGAAGCGGAGCAGCATCCGCAGGGCTTTGGGTTACCGCGGGTAATAAGCATGTTAAGTGGGTCTTAAATTATTTTAGGTATAGTTAAAATGCCACTGCAATGCCTCCAGGTCTTTAAACTTCTCTTTTGGGACCAGCCGATGTATTTACAATGGAAATTTCGGTGGTATTTTTCAGGAGTAGAATATTTTACAAGCCTTGCCTCTAATTGTGCATATTGGTCCATATTTATGACAACAGTTATAGTGTTAGGAAAAAAATGTGTTATAACAGGGAAGAGACCTTGGAAGTCTGAGCAATTAAAAGTTTTCATACTTGAACCGCAGTTCCATTCAATATCTTCTCTACTGTCTAATAAGCCACATTATTTCCCCCCCCCCACCACCACCACCACTCCCCTGTGTAGGAGTATTACTTCAAATCCAGTCTGGGCAAATATGTAAAGCAGAGAGAAATAGGAAAAGCCTTTTTGTGTGCGTTCATTAGGTAGCCTTTTCTTATTTTTACATCTGTTTAAGCGCTAGTCCTAGGAGGGTTTTCGTCCTGTCTGAGGAGGGGAGGTCTGCTGTCCTCATATCTCTGCCAGGCATGAAAGCATTTATTTATTTATTTACTTATTTTTCTTCTGAGCATTYGTATTTTGAAGAGAGACATTTGGAGGAGAGGAGGAAGGTCGCGGAAGCTATTCAGCAAAGCTTAGGAAAACACCAAATCGCTTTCAAGGCTGCAGAGAACACAAGCCATGCGCTATAGTCTAAGTCTTTAAAATTATAAAGTAGGTAAATTGGATTTTTATGGAAATTTCACGGAAAGGCTCATATTTCCAAACACCAGTATAATATGTGAATCGGGGTGAAATCCGCATGAGGCTTGCTGACTTKAAAATTCAACACTTTCATTTTGTGCCATTGAGCAAAAAACTAATTTATTTTTTTTATCCTATTGCATAAATAACAAAATGAAATTTTACCCTCTGTTGACTGGCAATAGCTTGCGTTAGCCAAGACGAAGTCATTGGAGAAGCATTATAGCATTGCTGCAGTTCAGGGGTGCTGGTGTTTCCATTACCAGCCTTGGCCTTCACAGGGTTATGTAAAACCACAMGTTCATGTTTATTTCCAGGGAAAACTGGAAACTTCTATCAGAAGAGAAGCTTTTTATTTATTTATTTATTTTAAAATAAAAAGGGGGAAGRAACCTTGGTAATGCAAGATGACCTCTTGCATCAATCAAAGGAGTTGTTCTTCCTAAGCTCTATGCCTGCTACCCTCTTGCTCTGTAAAGGGGAGCAAGTCCCTGGGCTTCTTGTTGGGACCACGGCACATCTGCCTTGTGGAATTTAAGTTCTTGGGGAAAGGCTTCTTTTCTTAGGGATTTTATTCACTATTGACTTATCTTAGCCCAGGTAAAATGACCCTGTAACAAAGCCGTGCGGGACTGTGAAATAGAGGCGCATGTTTCTGTCTGCAAGGATAATTGAAGGTGTGCGAGGTAGATTGAACTTAAATGACTTTTGCCAGAGTCATTTCAGATGGGACTGATTCCCATCCATTTAAGGCCAGGCTCTCAKCTGGCTTCCACTGAATCAGGTGCGCTGGCATAGATGACTTAGAGGGCTCACTCTTGTCTTTTTTGCCCATGTCGAAGATGAGAAACTAGTCCAAAATCAATGCAATAACTAAACTACTTTATTCTCCATGTTGCTTTGCATTGTAGCAAAGTGTCCTTCTAGGTTTTACTGTGTGTGATTTGATAATACAAATACGAGAAAAAATATATTGCAGTAACATTTTATTTGACACTTTTTTTTATCTCATTTGCGGGATTCTTAAGATGTGCCAGGCTGGAAGGAGCCAATTTAGCCATGTGGCATCTTCATCACTTGAAATTACTAAGCAGAGTTCAGAATAGTTGGCAGAAAAAAACATTTAAACTTTATAGTCAGGACTGTGTGTGCAGTCCAGCTGCACCAGTAGATGTTTCCTGTAGCTAAACAGACTTAGTGCAATCATTTGTTATTTGGAAAGTTACTGAATAGCTGCTTTAACAAGCTTAAGTCAACAAAGTCCCAGCAGCAGCAAACTCATTAGCCTGGTGGCTGAAAAGTATTATTTTCTGAAGTGTAAAAAGCATTTGAAACRTTTACCCAGTGACTGAGAGTAGGATCCTTTAGAAAGGAAAGATGTTTTGCTGGGTCTGTAATACGCTGATGCTTTCAGGGACTCCAGACACTGAAACCAGGGATGAAATCCAGCGCTTCCATGAAAGGCTTGGTCTCTTTCTGGGCCTCCCCTTCCTTTTGAGTCACGTTGTCTCTATGCTGTGTTAGTGTCACCAAAACCGAGGACAGGAGGGCTTCTTGGACCCTCTTCTAGCATCCGTGTCCTGTTCCTGGTTTTGTTCAGTAAGGATATAGAGCTCCTGCTCTTGGGCGCAGCAGAAAGACCTCTCAGAAGGGTCTGTAGGAAGTCGACCCACGATAGGTGTCATTTTATTTATCTGGTTTTAAGGCTGTGTGTGTGACACACACACACACGAGTCCACTTCTTGGTAGTAGAGGACACAGCGCTACCTGCCCAGCCATTTAACGTGGAACTTTCTTTATACCTTTAGGAAATGCTGAGCCATGATAGCAGTAGGCCCAAGTGAAGGCCCTGCTCTTCCTTTTTTTAAGAATCCTTTTTAACCTGAAGCCCTTTTAGYTTAAAAATCAGCCTACAGAGAACAGTATTTCTTCTGTTTGTCCCCCTCTCATAAACACTGAAGTATAGATTATATCTTGGCCAAGAACTCACCTTTCTGAAACCTCTTCTTGTGTTCACAATCATGTAGAAATACTGTCAACCAAAGCAATGACTTTGCATGGAGTACAGCTCTGTGTGTGTGCGTACATATATATATATATATATATATATGTAGCTTTTTTTCCCTTGCAGACATAGCAGATGAATTCAGGAGTAGGTAGAGACATGGCATTAGCCAGCCCTCAGAGCACTGCCATGCCCTCCAAAGAATGCCAGCCAACCATATAGTGCAGTTATAGCAACACAGCATTTAGATTAAAATAAAGCTACAGAAATGCATAGAAGTAGCATGCTCTGCCCTGGGAAGGGTTTTACCTTGGCTTGTTATGATTTACAGCTTAAGCTCAGTGTATTATGGGCAGAGAGGGAAGAACAGATCCAACCATCAGGTACCCCGAGGAGACTGATTCTATCTTTTATTGTTTCCTATTCTACCCAAATAATTTTAGAGAAAGATGTAAAGATGATATAGATGCAAATGAGCCTTCAGAAAGTTTAGAGTTATGGTATTTGAATTGATCAAGTCCTTAGGCATTTGCAAAGATTTGCATCAGCAACCTTGTATCACACATTAGGAGGAGAAATAATCATTAGTATAGATTTGGATATTTGGATTTTCACCCGGGTTAGAACGTGAGGGTCCTATAATTTTCTTTTTGACTTGTAGGGCAGTTGAGCATGGTTATGTTTTTGAGATATAATTCCAAGGGCACCAGTAGTCAGGTAACTGGTTTTATGGGGTTTCCTTGCTTCAGGAAGACCCATCTCAGAAGGTGCAAACAGCACTAGCTAGGTGTGCCAAACAGCAAAAAGTGCTCTTCATACCTGGTAAGTCCAGTATTTCTGAATATTGCTTGGAAAATATTTGGTGGTGCCATTCTTGGGAGAGTAATGCCAAAATCCATGGGTCTTCCTCCTCATTTCCCTCGCAGCATCTTGGCTAAGCTGGGGCTGGAGCTATTGCCCAGAAAGCAGCAAAGCTTAACAAGGATGTATCTGAAGAGATGAAAATGTAAAACAAACCCCTCCTGGGAGAGTTGGGATGAATCACTTGGAGTTATTAGACCACTGGAATTAATGAAAAGTACCTAGACTGACGAATGAGTCACTGCATGAAACCATTTGAAATAGTTTGTATGCAAAATATTTACAAGCTCATTAGAGAATGTGATTCCCCCCCACTGTCCCTTAAATACTGATGCAAATGATTATTACTTTTAGAAAATAATGAGTCAGACTTGATCAGCATCCTCCAACTATGATCTTAGTAATGCGTGGTTTGGTTTATGATTGTCCTGTTGTAATTCCATATAATGAGCAAAATAGAAAGAACAGGATAGAGAAGAACTCGGGATGTAACTCTGGAAAAGGAAATGGAAGAGATCTCTATCCTAGAGGCGGTCAGTTGTCTGTGAGCTGTAGCATGATAGGACACCTGAAACAGCAGCGAAGTTTTGTCCTACTTTAATCCCTGCTCTACAATGTAACTTTGTGCTGCTTCCTCTCTCTCCCTTTTTTTTTCTTTTTTTTTYYYCCCCTACTTTCTCCTCTCTCCTTCCTCCCACAGAGAGCTGCTTCCATTACAGCGTAATTTGAAAGGATTTTTTTTCCTGATTTCCTTTTTTTTTCATGAAAGAAGTTTTGTTCTGAGCCAGTCCTGATGCTCAGAGTTCKGGTATTTTAGATCTGGTAGCTTCTCCTCTCCTGCACATCATGCCTTTGCTGAGCTTCCTGACCCCCTTTGCCATCTCTCCCTCTGACCTTGGACATCAGGCGGGTAAAGTGGCGGCTGCAGCTGTCTCTTGCCAAGAGAAATGACTTCTTTAGCATTCCCAGTCTCTGATTAGCCAAGGAATTTGCCTGTGTCTGTCAAGAATCTACAGAAACGACAGCCCTTTCTTGCCTTCTCCAGCCTTTTTTTTCCCTCCCTTCACTTTCTTTTCAAGTGATGCAGTATTTGAAATAGGGAAGGACTTTTAAGAGGTATTTTGTCTACTCTCATTTATGTCTCCAGACACTCAGATGTACTTGCATATTTCATTGATCTGACTCACTTGTGAGCTAAAACATAGGACATACAAAACTTGGTATGAAAGAGYAGGGATTTTACTGTCTGTGCAGCTGTTCCAGAAAAGC
Source organism: Nothoprocta perdicaria (assembly GCF_003342845.1). Classification (NCBI taxonomy): domain Eukaryota; kingdom Metazoa; phylum Chordata; class Aves; order Tinamiformes; family Tinamidae; genus Nothoprocta; species Nothoprocta perdicaria. The sequence goes on from NW_020455516.1 coordinate 446,167, forward strand.
TCTTCCAGAATGGTTTCTCAGTGATCCACTTTTCCACTGACGTCGTTGAGGTGTTTTATTCTGTTACAGATTAGCTCTCTCTGAAAACGGATGAAACCAAAGATGGGGAAGGTGCTTAGGGTTTTACCTGTGTCTCCGTCTGACTTTGTAACACGTAAACACTTCGTAATGTGTAAACAACCAGCGAGTGTGGAAAGGAGGTATACTGGATATAAACCCTTCAGACACTTGTTTGCTCTTATTTTACAGGGAATGCAACCATCTTATGGCTTCTAATGATGGAAGGCTCAATCCTAAAGATTATTGYATGTGCAGGTGGCAGACCAGGGACACGGTTCGCACCCAGGCTTCCCCGCACCCTATTAGCTTGTCTGACAGCAGCTCTGCTCCTGCTTGTTGTGAGTTCTCTCTTAGACACTATCCCCGATGCACTCTGTGGGTGCCCAAAAGGAAATGTTTGCTAATTACAGAGTCTGAAGAAGTGGAAGCTACAGAGTTGCTACAGAGTTCCTTCTTATGTCTCTTGATAGTCTTTTTCTTGTGTGCTGGCATTTATAATTCATTGTATGAAGGGGTGGGAGTGAGGGTGGCAACTGAGGTGGATTTTCATAAAGGTACATGAGAGGCAGGAATTTTTGCAGTCCCTTGGAGTGATGTGGCCTATTTTTAGCCCTGGCTTGCAGTTCCATTTGTTTTCCTACTGTCTTAAAGCATTTTAGTTTTAATATGGATTGCCTCAGCCGTCTTGTACGGACCTGCCAGCTGAGGGAGAGCAGCCTCCAAAATACACACAATCTCTAAAGCATGATAGAAAATAAATAAATAAAGATAGGAAACAAGGCTGGTTTTCTTGAGCAGGAAAGATGATGATAGTGGTGAGGTGTTTCCYGGTACTTGTGAGCATCCTGACCTTGTCCTTGTCTTAGACTTAACTTCCTGCCAACTTCAGTTGCTGTGTGAGATGCAAAGGATGACACAGTCCGTGCACTGACAGCCTGTTCTCTGCAAAATCCAGGTAACACACAAAGCAAGAGGCTTGGATGAGGCCTTGCGTGACAGTGACACATGTGACATGTGTCTGCTTTCATTAACTTTGTGCACGGCACAGAGCTCCTCCTGGCTGCTCCCTTCTCATTTCGCACAACAAATTTGGTGCCGCGTTTGCGGCTTGGGCAAGGGGAGCGGTGCTGAGAGCGGGCACTGCAGGCTCTTGCTCACAGAGGAAGCCTTTTGCTTCTGCTCTCCTCTCTCCCAAAAGAGGCCCAGGTTTCCAAGCTGAGGCCCGGAGAGACGGGTCCCTGTGGCTCCCCAGGAAAAGGCAGTGCCGTGAAATGGGGTTTGCTGTTTTTAGGAACAGCAAGCGTTCCTGTCTTGCAGGCCAAGCAAAGGAAGGGGTGTGCTGGGAAGCGAGATGGGCAACTCCTGCATCCTGCTCTTTTCCTGAATTGTGCTGCTGCTTTCTAGACTTGCACAAGCAGCATGTTTTTGCTGCCCATGCGTGGGGTTTCAGGTTCAGGTCGCAGAGCTGGCAGTTTTTGCAAGCAGGGAACCATGCGCAGGGCAGCGTTTCAAGCTGCACCCTGCAAGTCTGCCACAAAATAAAAAAGGAAACTTCTCAGGGGTTCGTTTGACCCTGACTTTTCCCCTTCCCTTTCGGAGCCCATCGCAGCCAAGGGGATGTGAGGATGGAGGTAGTGCTTGTCCCTCTCAGCATCGGACGTGTCCTGCCRCGAGCAGAGGGAAAAGCGGGACAAACAGGGAGAGGCGGCGCGAGGCGCCGGTTTTGTTTCGAACTTGTCAGCTGAAATCCCGGGCGACCTCATTTTACCCGTGCCGTGATAAATTACGGCTGCTTAATGCTCTGTGTCTGCAAACTTTATAAATAGTTCTGTGTCTTGTGGCACTGTTTTACGGTGAGGACAGCGAGGCTGGCTGYGGAGTTGTGTCAGGTTCTGAGAAATCTCTGTGCCGTACAACAAGAAATCAGTTTTCATAACTCTGTTCCAGCCGATGAACTATCACATCTTCAGTAATGGAGTTAGACCTGCTGTTATTTATGTAAGACATAGGGTCCCCATAAGATGTGTAAATGAGTCCCCTCTGCAACCTTGTAGTCCCCATAATATTATTTCCCTGTTTCTCCCCTGAATAAAAATGTGACAGTGAATACCCCYGTGTATTCCTCGGGCCTGCAAGCTGTCCAGCAAGCACCGCACGGTGCCGGGGGCAAAACGGATTCCTGGCTTGAACAGGAGCTATTCCTCACCTAAAATAATAAGTCCAGAAGAACATCTTCAGCATGTATATACTTGTAGGGAAGAAAGGAGGGAGAAGGACAAAGTTATTGCCTTGACATTTTGGTAATGGGATTTTATGCTGGACTGGAGTTTTGGGGAAAAACACAGCAAGTGAAACTAATGGAAAGCAGAAGGGAAAAGAGCAAAGGCTGCGAAGGACGAGGGAGAGCTTGGTGGTTGCACTGAATTATGCTGGTCTCATCTCCCGAGCGTTCCCCCGTTTCCTGCACTGGCATCTCCTCAATGGCAGAGCCTCTGCAAAGCCTCTAGGAGTCAGTTAGCACTGCTCTAAATAGAGAACTGCCTGCATGACTGTCAGTTATATACCTGTGTATGTAKATATGCATATATATGTGAGCCAAGGTAATAGCCAATATCTATAATGAATAGGGTTTTATCTCAGGTTTTGGGATAGAGGGTGTCTGCCTCCTCCTCTCCTTGTTTCTTACTTCCTTTCCCTCTCCTCCAATTTTTTTCTTCAAAAATGATGTAAAATTTCAAAAGGGATGCAGAAAGTGGCCATGATGATGTATTTTTATACGCAACTGCAGTGGGAATTCAGTGGGGCTGTGGAGTGTATCTGGCTGTACGCTTGTGTGATATACAGGGACACGTCAGATGTTTGTCTGGTGCTTCATTCAAATGTGACTTGTTTTTGTTGCTTTTTGACACCATTGCATTTCTAGCCTTAACCCTAGATATAGATATACTGCAGAAAAGTATGAGTGTGCTGCAGAATGTAGACTCAGCTTAATATAAAACATATCAGTTAATATCTAAATATGGGGCTCCTTTCTCCTCTGTCACTACAAACTTACCACTGTCAAGTAAGGTACCAGCTTTATTTTATCCCCAAAATATTGGAGTTTCCTGGTGATATCTAAAAACCTAACACTTCATTTTGAACATCAAAACTTTTCCAAACATCGTTGTGGGATCCACGTATGTGTTTCCTGTAAGAGAAGGACCCCTTCTGTGACAACCTATTYACATGCTCATATTGGCAAAGGTGTGTTTAGCATCAGTATTTTTGCATTTAGTGGGGATGACTTAGGTTTGTGCTGTGATTAACCACAGTTTRAGAAAACTCCTTCTTTTCAAAACTTTGTGGAAGAGTTTTCATTTAGTTCAGTTCAAGAGTATTTAGTCCAGCTGCTGGTTTGTAATGTGAAGACATTGGTGGTTGTTACTTATYTCTGTTTTAAAGCAAATAGCGAATGCTACAAACTTTGCAGGTAACAAAAGCATCAAACAGCAAAGAAGTAAAACCAGAAACTGTCACCAAGAAGTTGATCATTTCATCACTAGGGTTATACACCACAGCATTTTGTACTCCAAATGAAGGTTTTCTGAGTGAGTTATTCATAGCTGAGTTGGTAAAATTTCATGCTTTTTGTAAGTAAAAGGAAAAAAAAAAATCCTGCCTTAATYGTAGCAAGAAAATGAGGCTTAGCACTATGGCTAATGTGCTAATATACTGTAAAAATAATTAATGAATTAATTTGTGCTCTGATAAGTTGCTAATTTGAAAGCCAGACAGATTAGACCAATTCTTTTAATTAACATAATAAGCCTCACCCCAAGGACTGTGCTTAGCACGGTATCTGGTGGAATGAAAAGGACTGAATAACTGCAAATAAATTGACAAGTCTGAAACTGCAAATAAATTGACAAGTCTAAAACCTAGTGCCAAACCTCTCTGCTCCGCCGCTACGTTAGTCACCGAGTGGTGTCTGCAGAAGCAGCAGGTTCTCAATTTACCTCGTGTCCCGTGTGCGGCCTCCTGCAATCGATGCCCTCCACATCCTCACATCCAAATGCTCCTCACACCCAAAGCTGGCACTCAAGTTTGCATCTCATGGAAAAGTGCTTCAGCTTGAGCGCTGCTTCCCCTTCAGGAGCTTTGGGACCTCCTGCTCGTTGTGGTGGCTGAAGGAGCTCTGCCTTTTCCACCGGGGCCCTTAGGTCTAGGTCAAGTTTAGCAGGTTTACGTGTTCTTATGCAGGGTGTTGCGAGGGGACCGTCTCGGCACGCGGTGCTGCAGCAGCTTAGTGCCTTTCATAGCAAATAAGCTATGGAAACACCCAAGCCTAATAAAATGAGAGGTGGCCACAGGAGATTGCACATGATAGAGGCTTATTTTTTATTTAATTTAGTACAAGAGATAGAAGCCAACTTTTGGGGGCTCACAATTTGTTAATGTTTTACTCTTGAATTCCAGGGCTGCAAATACTTCAATAAATGAATTCATTATAGCCCCCTCTATCCTGAGTCATTTGCTTCCCTCTGCTTTTCTATATTGGTGTTCATATATATGAGAAGGAAAAGTAAACCAAGCATGTCCCGGTGGCAAATGGTTCTCGCCCAGCTGAGGTTCAGTGCTCTCCTCTTCAACCAGCACAGAATTCCTCCCAACTTTCCTTCCTCCTAGGCATCCATTGTCTGCTTCATTTTTAGGTCACATTGCTCAAATYAGGTGTATTGATTTGGGTGTGTTCACTGCTGTCTCTATTTGATGACTGTGTAGCTCCTCAGTAACCAAAGTGTTTGAATAGCCCTTATAGAGAAGTTACCAGGGTTGCCTTCGTGTCTACTTCTATAYCCAAAGGCAGTTTGAGGAATCGTTTCATTTTCTTTCCTCCTGCTTATGGTTTCCATCAGGTTTCCTCAGTCCTTATGCTGCAGAGCWAGCAAAACCTCAGCTAGCTAGCGTGCTGGGGCTGATCAAGGAAGCTCTGCAGGCCAAACTACAKAACAATCTCTTATAATTGTGTTTGTCACTCTATAACGTGCGTGCAGTCCCCGTGCGCTGAGGTGCACTCGCACCAGCACAYGCACGGTGGCTGCTGCACGCGTGGCCGAGGGGTCCTGTTCTGCTCGCGGAGCTGCTGAGCAAAACCACCTTTCCTGCTCTCCAAATGCAAGAGACAGGCTTCAGAAAAGGCAGCTGTGTTTTCCCCCCTCGCCATTATCATCACTTACTGGCAGTAATGCGTTTTCCAGCTGWGTCGAGGAGCAGAATCCCATCGAGGAGCAAATAGCTTTCCAGCAAACAAAACCAAAACATTCCCCGTTGGGTCCTGCCCCGTGTYGCTGGCGGAGCAGGTTTGACTGCCCACGTGGAGAGGGGGAGGCCTCGAGGCTTTGGCCACACATCTTCTAGCTCCCGTTGGCCATGGAGACAACTGAAGGTGGCCGAGAGGGAGCTGCCGCCCTGCRCTCCAGGGTCATCTTCTTTAGAAAAGATTTTCAGTGATTATGAGGAGGAAAATCTCCCCTCAAAGATATAAGGATGTTTAGGAAAGTAAACACCACTGAGCTGCGCTCCAGGAACATGCCTGGAAGGGGGGAAGTAAATTGCAGACCTAGGTTGGTTRCTCATGTAAAGCAAGTTTTCACTTGGACTAAGATATGTTACTGATCCCTCACAAAATGTTATGGCTCACATCTAGGTGAAAGGAGTAGAAGTGTGTGGCACATGCATGCAGATGTGCATGAGGTGTGTGTGTGTTGTAGGACCGCATGAGTAAAAGCATGTTGTTTTCCTCTTAATAGGCACAGTGCCATTTTCAGCTGCTTTTTGTACCCACTGATGTAAGCACTGGACATGACTGAATATTCCTAATCTGCGTGTTCAGGATGGCAGTGTGGATGAAGATCTAACCTTTTGTTTCTGGTGATGACTTCCAGCTTTCATCTCTTACTGAGCTTTAGTCTGTGTAGGAAGCTGCTCCTCTCGCTCCTTTGCCAGTTCTCAGATGATTGCTTATGGAAGAGATAAAGGGTCAGGCAGCTGCCTGAGCCTTTTGGTGCGACTCCCCTGGCTTTACCGAYCAGCCTCCCTAGGGAAAGGATACATTTTGATATCTAAAGCTCAATTAAAATTGGGTTCTAGCTGTGCTCACATGCGCAGAATTCTGCCTAGGTCAACCACAAGCTTCACTTGAGGTTATTTCTCTATATTAAGTGTATTTCTCCCACTTCCTCCGCAAAGGAGCGAGTTCTACCCCTCTGAGGTGGCAGCAATCCTGGCTTCTCCAGTACTCGTTCCTGGATGACCACACAGCCTTATGGGCAGCTTGTTTTTCCTATCAATCCAGTCGGGGGAGAGGAGCGCTCTGTCTTGTTGATCATCCTTGTGTGGAGCTCACGTGTGTGGAGCATCACTTGAAGGTTTATCTGCCCCTGGGTYGTGCCAGTGGGGCTGCTGTCGCTGCCCTGAAGCCCAGAATATTCACAGTYGCAGTAGGAGTTATGTGTGTCAGCTGTGGCTTTGGATAGTCAGAAAGGACAGCTGAAAATGCTACAAAAATGCACTGCTTAAAGGTAAAAAGATGTCTGACTGGGCCTAAGGGAGAAAGAAATGTGATTCTCGAAAATATTACAACTTTCTATAATGTGCCTTTCATAATTTATGTTAGGGACCCGGCCCTGTAAGCCATTGTACGTGCGAGTTACTTGCCTTGCGTGAATAATTCCATTGACTTTTTCTGTCCGTATGCATGAAGTTACTGGTGTTTATAAATGCAGACTCCAMAGAGCAATTAAAAATGATGCATTCTTCCTTGCCACACAGTGGCAATTCAGGATTAGACTGGGATGACCTTTAATACATATTTTTGCCCAAGTTAAAAACTTCTCATTTTCCCTTAGAGCTCATTCTGTTCCAGCCGCAGTAGCTGCCTCACACGCTGTTAAGATGCAGACCTCGTCCCTTCAGCCAYGTGGATGCTCTTCTCCCTCTTCTGGAATGTTCAAATCCTCTTAAAGTTGCCCCGCTCTCTTCATTTTGCGCCACCAAAGTTTTCCAATTTATTTTAAAAGGCGATAGCAAGGATCTAATTTAAGCYTCTTTGTGCAGTAAGCCAAAAGAAATGGGCAACCGCTCCGCAGTGAAAATTCTTGAGAAATAATTCTCGGCAACTTAATCCCCGTAAATTATTAAAGAAATGCACGGAAAGGCTCAAATTACAATGTGTTCGTTAAATGCCAATGTTCTCTTTGCTTTTTCATTGCAACCTTGGTATATCTCCTATTAAAACTTTGCATTTTGCCTGTAATACCTTAAAATGGAAGCTATTTGCAATTCCTACCTACCCATGAGGGCTAAGAAGTTCCAGCTGCTTTTGCAAACGAGCACCCATAGGCCATTTGTGCCCTCCTGTTGCTGGTAAAATACTTGCTGGGATGTGGCTGGGATCCCTCCCGGTCCCAATTGAGTTCAGGTGCTGCAGCTCCTATATCAGGCTCCTGAGCCCACAGTGTCTGTTCCTCACAAACCRAGGGGCTGCCTGGACACGTCAGACCTGGATACAAGTTACTTGGTAAAACTCCATGGCTTATTGTGTATTTATCTCCAACTGTTTTGTTTGCTTGTATGTTAATGGTTTTGAATCAGTTTTCACTCTGTGAAGGTTGCATAGGATTKCAGGCCTATGGTTTGCAGCCAGCAGCTTTATGGAGGAGAAAGGGAGTATGAATGGTGTTTGATTTCTCAATAGCTATTGCTTACTATAAATATACTATGGTAATAATAATTCCAATCATGTCATTAGTTCATACAGTTAACTGTTTGGAATAGGATTATAGCAGAAATTATCCAAAAGTAGTTTTTTAGGAATGTTTTAGGAATGTTATTAAAAAAGCCAAGCATTTTAATCCATGCATTAGTGACTTGTTCTGGAGATCAGGGCTTTCAGTGACTTGGGACTTTGAGCATGAGTCATCTGTTTTATTGAGTTTTTTATTTTTTTACTTATACTTTCTGCCAGCAAAGCACAGAAACCGAAACAGCCGATAGGCCTCACGTTTGGTGTTGTGGCTTGGCGGGCGAAGCATTTTCCGTTTGTTGAGCATAGATTTTTATCCGGGTGCCTGTGCTGCTTGCAAGGGTTTAGGCTTGGGAAGCTCCGAGCCTGCAGCCAGTTCAAGCTGTGTGGCCCAGCTATGGATTCTTGAACTCCTCTTAGCCCAAAGGCACCTTGGGGCCGCGTGCTGCGAGGGCAGCCGAACCCGAAACCTGTGCGAAGCGACGGCGGCGGCAGCGCCGTGAGGCTGAGCAGCCCAGGGAGCCGAGGGAGGTTTTGGTGCCTCATGCTGACCCTCCTTAATACCACCCGTRACAGGAAGGTGAGGTGCTTGCTGCTTCACTAATGTCAGCTTGATGCCTTAGTGCTCACTTAGGGCTGGCAGGGGAGAAGATGGGGAGAAATGTGTGTATGTTCTCTCTATATGTTCCTGGTTTTGAATATTTCTCCTGTTTTTGTAAGCAGGAGACCTTGGCCTTACCAAGAGATGCAAAAGGAGGTGAAACCACGCTTCTCTTGTATTTTATTACATGCTGCTACATGCTACATCATGTTGACAACATAGGATGGACTGGGTTTTCAAGGCACTCAAGTTCCATTTTAAAACATGAAGGGAATGGACAAGCTTGGAAAAAGAAAAAGCCCTTGGCCTCCTGCAGCTCCCAGCAAGGAGAACCTGGCTAATCCATGGACACTGAGCTGCTCAGGACGCTGGTCCCAAATATTCCCYTAGGGCTCCCGGGAAAAGGAGGCGAGCTGAACCTTGCCTTCCCGCTTCACGGGCGGGAATGCAATCTGTCTGCTCAATACACATAGAGTATTGCATATCATATATTCAGAAGTTCTCCTACTTAAATACTTTTCAAACCTCTGAAAGGCAATAGTGCTCACAACCACTATTAGAGAACAGAAAACTGATGCTAAATAGACTATTTGAAACGTATTTAGTACTTAATTTTTACTTCTGATTGCTGGAGAGGAGGGTTTCTCCCTGGACAGAAGCCTTTTATGGAAAATAGCTGCCATTTAGGGCAACCTTTTTTCAATCTTTCAGGGGAGTGGGTTTTTAAAAAAGAAAAAAGTAGAATTACAAAATAGTTGCCATTATCAAAAGGTTCTGCACCAATGGCTCTTTTTTGTACTTCTAGTCTTCCCTTTCCTTCTTCAAGTTCTTTGAAAACCTACTTTTTTCATGCTCTTTCTGAGGTATTTTTCATCCTAATTATCAGATTTTCTCTCATTAAACTGTTGTAAAGCCAGGGCAACTGTGTTGCATGTGGAATGTGTGGTTGCAATGTGTGGCTGAGGGTGGTCAGCCTGTATTGGTACATCCTGGGGAGGAATCCTGTGTTTTACGAGTGCACTTTTCTTCACTTGTAGTCGTTCCCAGTCTAACCACAGTAGTAGTTTTGGTTGATGGTGATTAGCAACTARGTATGTAATGCATCCACAGGAAGCAGATTTAGGCAGATAGCAAATAATTTATGTGAAAGAAGCACCCATAACTGAAGTTATGATGGATGCTATATTTTGCTTTGTGTTTTCTCCAGTGTACTCAGAAGCCCACTTCCCCAGCAGCCTTGTTATCTAAAGAATGACCTGTTATCAAACTGAAACATCTTTTTTTGCCTCAGAACTACTSGCCGTTTGTTTAATTTTGTCTTCCTAGACAAACTTCTTGAAAGGCTTCCTCATATTGGCATGGTTGGGTATAAAACTTTTGTTGACTACAAACTTGATGAAGAGTTAAAAAGAGGAATGTTTGTTCTGTGCAAATCCAGTTACAAAATGAAAAAAATAATGTCACAGAAACATACAAAATAGAAAAGGGTGCAAATACAGTAAATTTAAATCTGTAAAAGGCTTCATTAATTTTTAAATTTTCCCTCTGGGGAGATGTTTTGGCCTGAATGAAGACAGCCGTGGCAGCAGTGAAAGCAGGAAGGCAGCTCTTCGACCTAGTTTGCTGGAGGAACCACCTCTAGATGCCACCCTCCATCTAGAAGTGGTTCACATCAAGGGGAGCTCCGGAGTGGGATCTGGTGCGGAGAGTGTGTAGAGCAGAGGAGGGATTTGGAAGAAGCAGCTCCCAGTCTGAGCAAGGGGAGGGTGTTGGGAGACTCGGGYGTGGATATGGAGCTTTTATGATGGATTCTTCACCTTGGGAGGTCATGACAACCGCTTTAAAACCTGCGTTCAACCCACATGCTCGGGCTTTCTGCTTAGCTCCCAGGTTTGCACAGATGGGTTTTGGCTTGGGAAAAAGAAAAGAAAAAAAAAAATCCCTAGTTTGGAATACAGATGAGGAGCAAGATCTTGTATCTTCAAACAAGAATCTTGTATTTAATTAATACAGCAGTTATCACTGTGAAATCAACTGACTCTGTATAAGACTGTGTAACATATAGCAGCAGTACTGGGTCTGTATTTGTGATGTTTTGGATCGTTTTGTTACTGTGAAATAGGAGTCTCCAGGTGTGAGATGTTATTGTTGGTTGTAAATATTAGTTTTCCACCTTCAGTTGTAGGTAGCAAATTTTTAAGAATTTTAATCGCTCTTTATACCAGACAAAATSAACTTGTATTTTGTGTTCTCAATACAAACCTATGGTCATATTCTCTGAAATATTAATACTAGGCTTAGTTACCTTTGTGAACATTTAACTGTAGACTTGTTTTCCTCTCTGCTTTTGGCTTTGGACAGATTTATTGTTTGAACTGCCCCCATCTCTTAAAATTTTAGTACAAGGGAGATGAAATCTTCCCCGGAGCTTGACTTGTTTCAAATATGATTAGGGTGGCAAGCCAAGTCAATATAAAACTAATTATTTAGTGAAATAACCCAATTTTTCTTAATCTAAAAGTATCATTTTTAAAAATAAATCTGTGAGGGGGGAAAACTGATCAAGTAGCTGAACTATTTCGAAGAAATTCTTGCTCTCATGAGACAAGCARCAGAGCCATGTCAGCCAGCCCAGCTCTCTTGAGCAGGAGAATAAAGCACTCTCCCACCAAGTGCTTTAGAAACCTGCTTTTTAATACTTGGTAAGTAGGTGATTAGTGACCCAGCGAGTTCTCTATCAATTTTCAGCCAAAATATTCTCTTTTGCATGCAGTGAACTTGAGGAAAGGAATCCCAAAAAGGAATTGTGCACCATAAGAATAAAAATAATAAGTATTCTCATTGATGATCTTTTTTTTCTTTTCTTTTCCTTTCCCTCAAGTTGTGGAAATGGATAGAGGTTAAAATTAGATTCAAAAAATATTGCCTTCAGTGAAGAAAGAATTTTTATGAGCTTTAGTTTCTGGTGTGCAAGAATGAGATTTATAAATCAGCAGCTGATTTCCCTACTGAGAAGCTCAAAGACTCGGAGCAGAGGCAAAGAAAAGGGCTCGCTGTGGCACCAGCAGGAAGTCATGGTACAGATAGCCTGATGAAATAGCAGTGATTCTAATGAACTAGCAGCTCGAAATAAAAAAGAAAGAAGAAGTTTGTGTGTAAAGGGACAAAGAACTTGGAGGCGAGTTTGCAGTTTCCACGCACGAGTCTAGGCCTGCAACGTTGACCTTGACACGATACAAGTCTGCACGTTTACTTCTCTGATCTTGAGATAAGGCAGTCTTCAGTTTATCTGGCTTTCAGTATTGCTTGCACAGCAGCTTTTTAATAGCTTTTAAACTTCTAGGTTTTGTGTTTTACACCYCTACCCAAGTGCCCAAATAATGGGTCAAATCACCATCCCTTAAATGAAATGAAAAGTTAGGAACTAATGTTTGTGTGTTTATGTTGATTTTGGTTTCAGTCCCTGTTAGCTGCCTGCCTGCTTTTTCTCTATGCTGGTGGTCAGTAAATCAGTATGTCTTAGGTGAGAGTGTGGGCGTGTGGGATACTTGCCTATAAAATAGCAGTAGGGAYTGGGAAGTTGATGAAAAGGCACAGGGGCACCAAGAAGTCCAAGCAGGTTTTGAGGAGAACAGGCCTCCAGCTGAAAGTGTGCGGGTTACAAGGCAGCATGAGTGGGACATACTGTGAATTTGCAGTGGATGTTTGGATGAGGTWAGTAGGGAGCTCGGGTCTCAGCTCAGCTCTTAGAAAAACTAAACAAGAAAATCACTTCCTAAATGATTTCAGAATGAACCTGTTCCAAAACCAGGGATTATGCAATGCCATCTGTCAGCTTTTGTGTGAAAAATCAAATGGAAAATGTGGTTTTCTTGGTGGTGGTCCAGCAGAGAGGCACAGTCTGTACTACRGCTCCTGTGGGAGCAGCAAGTTAACGGGAAGGGCAGCAGGGAGGACAGAAACTTTCCTCCCTCTGCAAACAGGACACCCTGACATGGCTGGATCAGTGGGATGCTCCCCACATAGGCAACATTTTAGGTCTTGTTAGGTGTTTGCAAGGCTCGTCCTACGTGCTGAGTGGGAACCGAGATGGATTTTGAAGATCTGCAATCATTTTTATTTTTCTTCTGTGTTTCCTTTCTCCTGGTCCATACTGAGTAGTTTTGGCCAGCACCTATTTGTGGTCTGAGTCTATACATTGTAGTTCCCTGCTCAAATACCTAGTGCTTCTCCTTGGAAGCTGTTTTGCTTTCCTACTTATTACTACACGTGAGAGAAGCTGCTTTATTTGCGTTGGCTTCTCGTGCCTGCTTCAAGATTCGGGAGTGCACAATAGAAATGGTCGTGATAAATTGTCGGGCTCCTCCCCAGATCCTGAAGTTCTGGAGTTAGTGCCAGTGACAGATGGTTTGTCCTTGCTCATCACTTGTCTTCTTGACAGCATTTTTTCCGCTCTCTGCAAAGTCTCCCTTGGTGTGTAGCTGAGTTCTTCAGAAGATTATTTTCTGCCCCAGCCCTGTCCTCGCTGAGCAGTTCAATAGCACCATGTTTGACTAGGTGGAACACCTTCCCCGCGAAGGAGATGTTTGATTTATTTTAATAGGGTGTTAGGAAAACTGCTGCAGCTAGACACGAACACATTCCTGAAGTTGTGCAGTGGTAAGAATGATCTTGTATAGCTGTGCGGTGGCTTTTCGTGGCACTGAGGAATCTAAGGGCCACATCCTCTCTTGCAGGATTTATGCGAATGGTGTCGCAGCGTTTCTCAATTTTCCGGGGTGAATATTCAGTCTGAACGGGAGTTGAGTAGGGAGCGAGGCTCCTTTTTCAGGCTTTGCATGATTTCATGAAATCTGTTTTGCAACTGGCCTGCCAACATACAGCTTGGGTTCTTAGTAATGGAGATAGGGATGAAATAGGGCTGTAAAAATTAACCAAAACTGCTTAAAAATGAAAAATCCCAAATGGCAGAAATCTCMTTCTTTGAAGTCACTGGCTCTGTTGGCCTCGCTCGGCCTGTTTGTGGGACATGGATCTGTTTGGGTGCGACTGAACGGCGTGAGCTGCTCGGAGCAGAGCACGGGCCTCAACAGCACAAAACCCYTCATTTATTGCCATTGTTTTTGTGGTGAGCATTAGGAAGGCAGCCAGCACTTTCAAATATTTACCTTCTCAGTCAATAAAGATAGTCTGAGCTCCACAACAGTTGGCAGAGAACTAATAGGGTTCTGCTTTTATTGCCAATATGAATCACCACAGTTAAGCAAGTGCAATATATTTGGGAGCAGGGAGGCAGATGTTTTGGGTCAAACCAGAGGTTGTCTCAGCATCTGATCTCCAAAGCCTAAGGAAAAGCCTGAGCAAAGTCAACTTGGGCAAGACGGTGCCCTAATGCTCCCCCAGCTGCCAACTGCTTATAGAGCTGAGCTGAGCTTAGAGTTTTGTGGGTGCAGTAGCCCTCAGTTGGATGCTTTCCCTGAAAGGAAAGAAACATTTTTTTTTTTCTGATAGGTGCTTTTTTCCTCCCTTGCAAAGAGTTAACTCTCTCCTCTTCAAAAGCTGCATGGGGTTTGGGTTTTCAGCCCTCGTTATGAGCGCACGCTGCAGTTTTTCTCTCAGCTTTAGCCTAAATGTGAGCTGCATAAGCAATCCGTGTGCCTGCCTTCTGTCTCCTATGGAAATTTCCATAGGAGTTTTCAATCCCTTCCTGAGCACACAGTATCGCAGCTGTGACCGAGGCAGTGGGACTCGGGAGCYCCTGTCCCGATCCTGCCTCCCGTGAACCCAAGGTGCTGGTTGCAGGTGGTGGCCGCTTGTCCTTGCCCTGCGCGGCTGCCCAGGGGAGGGGCAACATTAGCAGAATCAGAAAAGCCCTTTTTATTTATGGCTATCACCTTGTTTGCTTTTGCCCTTCCCGGTGAAGGCGGAGGGGCTCTTTGGGCAAACAAAGCTCGGAGCTGCAACAGGGGCGTCGTGGAGCGCTGTCGGGGTTGTCCAAGCGGTGGCTGCTGTGCTGGTGGGTAACTGCATCTTACTTGTGCTCCCGGGGCTTTAACAGGGTCTGTTTGGTGGGGATTTTCTAGTGTTTTAATAAAATCAGGAACTTGCAAACCCATACCTAATAACTGCTGATGGAGAGCATCTTATGCCTGCATTGGGTTATGCGTATGCGGGCAGTGTCCGAAGGAAACTTGGGGCTGAATGACCTCTTCCTTCAAGTTTCAAACCAGGAGGAAGGGMATATGTAGTGTTGAGTTTATTTTCTGTAAAACGGCAACTCAGTCTGTGTGTTCTTGTTCTGTGCTAGAAAACAGAAAGTGCAATAGCTGGGAAATGCTGAAGGGTTATCAGTGGTGGGGATAATACAGAGCCCTGCAGTTCATACAGACATAGTCAGAATACATCCTGCTCTCCTTTAGAAGGTAGTTAAATAGATGCTATGGGCATCTATGTAACTATTTGCTCTTGACTATAGATTCCCAATAGGTACTGGGAGGTGAGGGACTGCAATGAGGCGAGTGAATCCTGATCCTGCCGATAATGGAAGATATTTTTAAAGAAATTTTAGGAGATCTAGGACGTCATTGAGTAAGACTGTGAATGGCCCCAGGACAAAAAGATGACTCTGAAACTCCAGCCTAATGCTGGATTTATAAATCTACTTTATCTGTTAATCTATATTTCATTATCCAAAAAAAACAGCTTTCTTACAGCATCATCTGTCATTTCATTTTTATCTTGTTTTTTACACAACCGCTATGAATAGTAGAACAAAGTTTGGGTTAGTAGGCTAAGGAAGATGCCAGAAGTTGGCTCTGACCGACTGAAAGGGGAAAGTAAATTCTTAAACTGTAGGCTATTCATAGCCTGTCTAAACTTAGGATATATTAGTCTGAGTGTCTCTGGATATGTTAGAAGGTTCATCTTAATTTGACATAATCTTTTTTGAAACTGGCTTTAATATTAAGTGGATTCATGAATCCATAAACTTTAATGGATAAAACATGATCTTTCTGCTCAACAGTTTCATCTACAACTAAAAAATAGATGCATTTCATCTTATTTGCAAGTTGCAAATAAATCCATCATGGGTAGCATCATCTGTCTGAACTAATAAGTGACTGGTGAGACTAGGCATAGATGGAAGAAGCCTCTCCGGAGTCTGGCTTAAGCGGCTTGAGACAAGTATGTAATAAAAACAGTGCTACTTAAAATCCTTCCTTTATTGAAAAGATCTCATCTAATTGAAATCTGAGGGCTGTGAATAAGCAGACCCACATGTTGATTTAAAAAAAAAAAAAAAAAAAAAAAAAAAACCCACACAAAATGAACCAAAACAAACTCCTTAATGGAAGAGCAAGTGCATTACAAAGAGATGAGCCAAACATCCAGAGCAAGGTAGCAGGCCACCCCGTTTTCACCGTGTCAATAACCAATGAACAGAGAAATGTGAATTTTCACTTYGCAGAGGGTTCCTGGTTGAAGTTTGGGCTCGTTGACCTCTGGGGTGGATGGAGGACGTGGCAGATGCTTTTGGGACACGGTTCTCCCGGCTCCCCACGTGCTCCTGCGCGCCTTTAATGCCACCCTGAGATTGGTACCGTGTGAGTGCCTGAGTGCCTCCTTGCTGGAAGATGGCAAAGCCACATGATACAATATTATCCTGTCATCACAAAAGCAACAACGTAATAAGTATGAATTCAAAATATGGGAACACCCTAATTCCTAGGGCTAGCAATACTGAAATTTTCCAGGAGCAGATTAATGGCTGMAGCTTTCATTTCCCCTCATTTGTTATTGGCACTGTGAGAATTTCTACCAAGTTAGTTCCTGTCTTACTGCTTTTAGATTTTTACTTTTTAATGTCTTTGGATTAGCATTTCTGCTCTTGCCTCTCAGTACAGTCAGCAAGTATTGAGCCCAGTTCTCATGCCTCTGGTGGGAAATGTCGCCGGGGGGTCTCGGACTGCTCGTTGCACTTGTGGCTGGTGCAGTCGCTGTCCTTTGGACACTGCCCTACAGAAAGTGCTGCTGTGGCTGGTGCCGGGCTCTGTTGGACGCCACGCGTCGCTGCTGTGATCCAAACCGTACGAGCCCACGTTTTGGGGTGTCACAGCGCTGCAAGTTGGAGGCCTTGTCCCAGCGCTTGTCTTCTGTTTCTCTGGGATTCAACACAGCTCTCAGTATCTGCTGGTTKGGAATTGTGTGCCACAGTAAGGATGTGGATGGTGTGAACCAGTGAATTAACTTGATTTTAAAACTCCTTCACTGTCAATGCCAGTTGGATTTGATCAGTAGCAAGAACTGCCACAGTCTCCAGCCGTTCCTGCAGTTTGCTCCTGCCTCTGTCAAGGGCTGCCCTTCCTGCCAACAGAATTGCACGGGCTGCAGTTCCTTCCTCTCAGCTTTCGCCRCAGAGGGCTCCAAGGAAAGCAGCGAGCAGGACGTGTCCCGTGCAGGGGCAGCTCCTGCAATGGCCTTCACCAGCAGGAAGGGGAAGAGGAGGYGTGGGATGAAGGTCAAGAGGATCCGTATGAGGGAAGCCACGTCACATTGCTCATCCCAGTGACATCCCTCTTGCTCCAGGGATCTTTTGCTCCCCACCCTTGCATTTATGTATGGGCATAATTTGTTTGTTGGTTCTGTTTTTGTTGTTTTCCCTTCAAATCACCATCTTCCAGGGCAGATGAGGACTGGAGAGGCCTCAACTCCAGGGATCTAACAGGAGTTGCTTGATAGTCATTTTCCGCCTTCTTCCCTGCTGTTCCATCTCACCAGGCAATATTAAGACAAAACTGATTTCCTTTTCTCCTCAGTCAAACATATTCTCTTCTGCAATGCCAGCAGTGAAATGTATTTTCCAAGTTTAATTACCAAGTCAAACAATAACCCAAGCGCTCCTGTCATATTTAACTAAAGGTTCTCTATCCTCTGCTGAATAGCAAAGGTCTTGGAGAGCATGTGCTTCGAGTTTGTGTTGCTCGGAGAGAGCATCCATTTAATATTTTATTTATTTATTCCCCTTTCATGAGCAAGCTGACTGATGCCTGGTTTGTTCTCTCTTTCAGGTCGTGGAGACGAATTTGGTTGCTTTCGACTGTCACTGGATCATTATAAATGAGGTAACTGTCAGGCAAACGTTGTGAACCATGAATCCTGTTTGGAGGCTTTCTGACGATTTTCATGCTGGTCTTGACGTTTCCAAGAGGAAGCAGTAGCTGCAACACAGTTGGGGCACGCTGGGTGCTGCTGAGTATGGCCAGAATGACAAGTTTGGGGGCTTTGTTGCTTTGTCTTGCCTATTTAAAACAGACCTCCTTGTGTGAATAAATGAAAAATACTTCCCTACTGGGTATCTTTAGCCTTCACTTTTGATTTGACTGTTTTAAGATTTTTTTAAAAGACTTTTCTTTGGTGAAGTGCTTTTGTTCTGTCTATATTTTATTTTTTTTCTAAAGTATCATCATCTTACCTTTAAAAATCCCTCTAGAAATCAATCATGGTTGTCATCCAAACCCATTGATAGC
Source organism: Nothoprocta perdicaria (assembly GCF_003342845.1). Taxonomy (NCBI): domain Eukaryota; kingdom Metazoa; phylum Chordata; class Aves; order Tinamiformes; family Tinamidae; genus Nothoprocta; species Nothoprocta perdicaria. The sequence continues at coordinate 464,141 of NW_020455516.1, forward strand.
TGTGGGAGGCTTTTTGATAGAGTTCAGGGTAAGGTCACACACAAATGCTCATAAAGGGAAAACTGAAAGAAAGTTGAATTGAGAGCCCATTTTTAAGTTKTGCAATAGGCTCTTCCATGGGAGCTTGTCAGCTAAAATATGACAAGTCAATAAGGCAAATGGCTTTGCATATAAAACACTGAACCATGCAGCTCTTGGCTGCATTCACGTTTTTCCTTTGGTTTATGAAAAGCAAATCAGGTCCAGAAYGGCTGGAACTCCCTGGGAAGGGAACTGTCCCCTAATGTAGGTTGTCTGTCTTCTCTGCGTTCCCAAAATAAAGGATAACTTGGAGAAATTGCTTACAAAGTCCAGATTTGCTCTCTGGCTTTACTGAACACCCCTGTTTGCCTGCTTAGTTGGTAGATCTCCATTTGCACAGTAAATTAGAGTGATGCAAGTGATTCCAAAGTAGTTTTTTTGCACATATGTATTCCATTAACTTCATTGCAGCGAGATGATGTTTGGTCTACTCTTTCAAACGCAGTAAATTCCCAACCTTTTTTTTGCCAATTTTCTTGGTGGAAAACTGTATTTTGATAAGTGCTGTGTCCGTAATTTGGGGTCAAAATAAATTAACAGTTTGGTCAGAAGTRGTCAACCATTAACCTCAATATGAGTGGATCAGATCAAGTTCCCACATGGAGCCCAGCTATAGCTTTGCCACTTAAGTGAAAGATCTTGCTGCAAGTTCTTCAGTTTGGTCAACTCTAAATGAATTTGAACTGGAAAGCTACAGAGAAAGATACTTGGTTTTAGTGGTGTTACCTCTCCCAAAAACAGCAAAGTCAAACCAGAGGTTGCACTCTGAGCGTTTTCTGTGGGCGGGAGAATATTTGTTTTCGGAAATCAGTGTCTCTGTGGACCAAATTTTGCTTTCTGAGCAAATGTAAAGATTTCCTGAATGATGAATGTTTCATGATGTTATTTAYTCATGACAACATGCTCAGTAATAAGGTGACAAAGACCTCCCCCCCCCCCGTCCTTTGGCAGTGCAAGATTTGGAACTGGAGTGGTTTGCAGGACCCTTAGAGTGCAGGGTTATAACAGCTGCCTTCACATCCTAAGCCAGACCATTYTGTGTGGCTTTCCTTTAGTTATTTATGACTGTGATTCCTGGAAACAACTCTGAAATGATTCGAGAGCTCTGTCCATTTTTTTTTTACAGTTTCTTAAACTATTCTCCCTGGGCATGTGTGATCGGGGCACTTGTTTTAGCAAAATTCAGCTGTCAAATAAGAAACTATTTTAAGTAAGTAACAGTGCTCTTCTGACCTTCTAATTTGAGAGTTTATCACTGGATAGAGGTTGGATTTCTTTTTCTTTGCAAGGACTACACAATYCAAATAATCCCTTGCAATGAAATATTAAAGCTAGGGCTAATTTCCCTTTTCCATCATGCTGCCAAATTCATACACCACTTGTACTGTGTATAATAACATGAAAGGAAAAAACACCTTCAATTTTGGGATTGTGAATCTGCTTAGGTTTGCAGCCTGGCATCTGTTGTTTTAATTTCTAGCTTTAAGTGTTATAGTGCCTGGAAAGAGTTACTTAGCTTTTATTGTCCTGGTTATTGACATTTTAGTTAATACAACAAATTTGTTTCAGGACTACACATTGAGGGAAGGGGGTTTTCCTATAAAGTAAAATTTGCTAAAGCCTAATATCTATCTTATTAGTCCCTTGCAAATATTGCAAATCTCTTCTGCCTGGTCTTTACATTTAAGGACTCTGCGAATGGCTGCTCCTGTTTCTTCRGGGCCTTAAAGCAGATGGCTTAATTCTTTATTTACAATTTGCAAGAGTCATAGAGTTGAATTTAGTGATGATCAAATAGGCCAGAGCAAAATGTGAGAGTGGATTTGTCAGTGTGGCCCTCTCCCCCGGCCCCCGTGTCTCCCTCCTGCCTCCCCTGCCTCTCTGTCTCTGCTTTCTTCTCTCCTCTGCACCCCAGTAAATGCCGCCTCCAGCAGCCCAGGACACGAACATTACCCTTCTTTCTGGCTCCGAAATCCAAAGTGTGCATCAGATTTTATTTAGTGGAGCTGTAGAAGAGACACTCGTATGCTTTTCATCAGTTTTCTTCCTTTTTCATTGGAAAAAAAAGTGGTTTTTATTTTAAATCCTTGTCTGACTTGAGCGTTTAGCTTTTTAAAAGCATTCAGGGTCATCGTTTTATGCTCAGGGCTGTCACCAGTTCTCTGCTGCTGCCGTTCACTCCAGGACAGCCACAAATGCTTCCCGCCACCTAAGACTTCCATTCATGAAATAAAAATATTAATGGTGCCGTGCTAACGACTGGGAGGGTCTCACCTGCCATAGTGTGCACAAATCTACGCATTAGAAAAAATGGAAGCAGGTTTGCAGGAAACGCAGATAAGGTTGGGGAGAAGAGGCTGAAAAGCTGAGCTTGGTTAGCCCAAAGGGCCAAGCTTAGAGGGGCTGTGCTCTGCGCCTGTCACTGTGTCTGGTGTGCCATGAACACAGTGGGGTCAAGGGCTGCAGGGCCGGGGTGGCACAAAACAGATGAGCTCAACCTGCCCAGGAGTACGTAGGGGGCGAAAGTCAGCAGGAGGCTTCTGATTGCCGAAGGCACGAGGACCTGGAATGGGAAAACTCCCTTAAGGAGAGGAATGGGAAAGGAAGAAAACCTTAAAATAATCTGTTTGGGCTGAATGGCAGCATGTATTAGCTCTCCTGTATGTTGTCTGGCTTCCCACTGGAGTTGGGTGCCTGGTATCTAGAGTTGATCTCAGTTCCCATTTCCCAGCTCATCTCTAAGCAGCTATTCATTTAAAATCACTCTCCTTTCTCTCTTTGCTTGGCTGTTAGAATGAAATGGGCGTCTGATTTTATCCCTGTTCCAGGTGAAATACGACAGCAGACCTTTATTCTAACCCCAGATCAACTAAAGGAAGGTCTGCAAGTGCATATTGAGCTTCTAATTAAATTCTAATTAAAAAAAAAAAATCACAAAATGCATACAGGTGCCAGATAGGTTCAGCGTGGCCTACTTTGTCTTTTTCTTTTTTGACATTTGATTCTTGYATAACAGCTCATCTGCCACACTTCCATCATTATTCTGTATCCTCCTTTGAAGTGCAAATGCAAATTGTTTTCTCTCGTACAATAGTTGCTTTATATAGTTTTCTTAAGTCAGATCCAAAATTCAAGAATGAGGGATGATACTGGAGAGTCGTTAGATAAAAGGCTCTTGACAGTGCCAAGTATTAAAGCACGGCAGAGAAATACATAGCAAATTGCTAAAGCTGAGTTTGTGTTTGCATGGTATTGATTTGTAGTGAACTTGAAAGCTGAGTCTGTGGTATAATCAGTGCAAGTCTTAACATCTAGAATAATAGTTGTCATTAATCTGTTGAAATCTCGGGCCGCAGGGAAATCTCTTTGGTGCTTGGATTCTATTATTAGTCTCCAGATGAGGTATAAAAATAGGTGGGGGTAACCTAGAGGTGAAAGCGAGCACTTTCTAATGAAAATTCCCCCCAAAAATGCTGAATACAAGGGAAAAAGAAAAGATTTTGAGGGAGGAAAGATAAAAGAGCAGCCAAAAGGGATTTTTTTTCCTAAAATTGTATTTAGCAATGTAGTGTGTCCACATAGATATCTTTCTTTTCTTTACATTACCAAAACGATCTCTGTTATAGCTTGGGCACAATGTGCAATGAAAACCATATGAACTTTTTTTTAAACGTCTTTCAGAAGGGATGTAGTTGAAAATCAGCATAAGACTCTTGTAATCTTCCTTCTAATTAGGTTGAAAGTATTTTTTAAAAAAAAGTATTTGACTAAAACAGCAGTTTGTATTTTACGTTATAGCTAGAGAAACAATACAGATTAAACAAAAAGACAGGATCCTAAGCTGAGAGAAACCATTATCTGTGGTACATTAAGGAGTAATTGACCCAAAATACAAGATATTACGCTGGACGCAGCTGATGCTGTGTGTTATTTTTGTTTTGCAGCAAAAAATCTATATTTCATAAAGAACATTCATAACAGTTGGGTTTGAAAACTCTGGCGTTCTATGAAGAGGAATAAAGGGTTTTAGTGTAGTCAAGAGAGTTGAAGTTACAATTCACACGTTGCGCCGTTTATCTTGAGAACTTTAAAGGAACTAAATGAGTGGCAATATGTCTGAACCAGTTAGTTCAGAAAGGTTTATTTAAAGAATATTAGCTGAAGCTCCGCAACAGCCAGAATTGCAGGATTAGTTGTCTTGACGTTTAAAACTCTGTGTATTCAAAAAGCTTGATGGTCATTTTATGAGAAATTTTACCATTTGAGCTCAAATYTTGCTCCTTATGTCTCTTCAGTTCTTGGTTACGGATATAGATCAGGCAGCTAGAGGCAGAAAAAAGATGACTTTTAGTTACAGGCACAGCAATGCAGATGTGCTACAAGAAAAAAAAAGCTAAAAACACACAAAAGAGAGTCAGAAATATTCAGTAAGCATTGATTGAATGCAGGAGTATTTATGTGCAGGCTACTCATGGAGCTGTTGAAGTCAAGCTCATTTTGGGGGGAAAATACTAGAAATTCACCTAGCATGTTTTGGGGCATCAAGAATATTCATCTAGTCTGGTCAAGGCAGTTTTTGAACCAGTGGTTCAATATAATGGAAAATGTCTTCTAGCTGTAGAGACTGAGAGGTTTAGTAGCTTATTTCTCGGGCCTTGCAGTTTTTATGGCTGTGCTCGTGAGCCCACGCTCCTTCCCATCTAATTTGAGGGCTGCATCTTTCAATGCTGCAAAGCCCCTGTTGCCTGGCAGGCTCCTCGTGTTTCTAATACGTAGGGAACTGCTTTCCTGATTTCTTTAACCTGCCATTAAAATTAATCCTTTAAGCTTAATGCTTTGCCTATGAACATATTTAGTTATATTTTTTTCTTTGGAGTGTTATACGTGTGGTTGGTTGACCATCTCAGCGAGCTTGCTTATGTTCTCCTAAGTGCTCTGTGCAGCGCTGAGCGGCAGCCGTGCATCAGCCCCAGGTCTCTGGGTCCTCTGGGCTGATTTTCCATTTGCAATTCCGTGGTCTCACTTCTGCTTTTTCACCCCGTCCACGTGTTCTGTGCCCTGTCCTCGCAGGAGATAAGCGACGCGGACGTGCAGGAGCTGGTGCGCAGGTCCATCGGGAGGCTGACCATCATCCGGCAGACGTTTCCTGTCCCCCAGAACRTCAGTCAGCGCTGTTTCCGTGGCAACCACCGCATCTCCTCCTCGCTGTGCGATCCGAAGGACCCCTTCTCCCAGAGCATGGAGGTAGGCTCCGTACCGGGCTATTCCCACCTGTGAAAAGTCATAAAAGTCCTCCTCCATGACGAAGGTTTTTCCCCAGAGGGAAACAGGGCTGAGCTTAAGTTTGTTTTTCACGTCCTTGCTAATATGTAGTTTAAGGGTTCATCGTGAGACTGGGAAGATGCTTGGGCAGGGAGAGCAATTCTGATGGATGAGAAGGGCTACTACTGTATGAAATCAGAAACTAATCATGGTCACTCTCCTATCAAACTTRCATGCATTTTTTCAAGAGCCAGTCTTCTCTCTCTTAGGATGTCTGGTTGGGCTTAGTCATGGCCAAGTTATGCTGAACCAGGATTGCCAAATTCGATGAAAATATTGRTTTTTACACTGGTTCTTTGGCACGGTCATATACAGACTTGCAGAAAGAAGACCGTATTGGCAGTGGTCCCTGGCTGAGCAGCAAAGCCAGCAGTCTTCAGGAAAACCATGAGCCAAAAGAAAGAGGGGAGTGAGAGAAGGCAATGGGAGAAAAACAGGTAGATGTGAAGGAGTGTCCTTGATGGAAATGAATAAATGTGTAAGGGGAAGAGAGAGCAAGAGCAGCGTGGCTGGACCTGCCGTGTTTCGGGTTAGCTGGAAGAATCCCTGGCTGCTTCCTTGCCTCTAGAGCAGCAGACAACTTGGGACGGCCTGAAAACCCCTCAGCCTCAGCACGCTGCTGGCTGGTGCTCTAAAATACGCGGGGCTGTGTGGGTCAGTGAGTGCCGAGCGCTTCTCGAGGGCCTGCTGGGGCRCTGTGACAAACGCTTGGGTTGCAGCGCGCTGCTGGGGCGGCTGGCGGTCCCCGGGGGCAGCTTGGATGGTCTGTGGGTAATAGGGGAAAACGGAGGGGCTGATTATGTGCAGCCACCAGAGATCGAGCCAAGCAGTTTGCACGAGCCGAGCTGCTCACTAGAGCGGCATCGAAAATGAGCTCGGTCTTAATGGGAGGCTTCATGTTTTAATTTATTTTCAGTTCAGCCATACTGAACTCACTCTGGGGGGGGGGGAAAAAAAAGCCCAAATCAAACCATTTTGTAGAAGAGCTTGTTGGCTACAAATTGGCAAGTTCAGCTCGAGGCGGGCTGTGTGTCCTAACCTAAGTGTTTTGATCACAGTGCTGCTTGGATAGCTGTCATCTTCCTGTTGAAAGCTTTCATAAATTTTCAGTACGACGAAACAACGGAGGCTTGATGAGTTTAACTGCTCTGTGCGGCCAAGTTGCCGTGTGCTCTTTTTCCTCAGGAAAAGGAGCAGAGTGGGACTGCGCTCCGTGGAGAAAGGCAGAGCAAGCTGGATGCAGCTTCCCCTGGTGACGCCCGTGCCTTGGAGCACCTATGGGGCTCCTTCRCTCCTCCTTCGTTCTTCCCAACAATATTATAAATTAACTTCTGTTCCAGGAGCAGTTTATAAATAGAAAATGGTATTTTTTAAATAATTTTTTTATGGTATCAAAGTGTGACCAATCAGAAATATTCTCTGGAAATTGTTAAAGTGGATTTTTTTTCTTTTTCTAAATTACTCCACCTAAAGGCTATGGGAGTAATTAACATTTTAATTTTGGAATTGAATTGAATTTTAAGCATCTTAATTACAACACTGGGAAAGGTTTTGTGACAATTATTTGTTGTGTCTATAGGATAGACCTTGTCAAAACAATGTATGTTGCTTTAGAGACCCTTCCTAAAAGGCAAGAGAAGTTAGAAGTTGGATTACTAGAAGTTTTTATTGCTGTTATCCTTTAGGCTAAAAACTCAGCTAAAACAAAGCTGAAAACTAGTCAAATCGTATTGAGAAGAAGCATATTTAATCCATATTAATTACACATACTTAATCTATTTACTAATATCTTGCTTCAGATTTCTTAGAAAAATAAAATAAAGTTCATTTAGGTTAACTTKAGTTAATTTCTCAAGGTAATGTTGCCACTATCTGGCATTATTGAGTTATATTCAGCGTGTAAATTTACATGGGAAAGGAGTAAAAGTGCAAAGTAAGTTTAAGTTGCAGCCCCTGGGGTGGTTATTAATGACGCACAAGCCTGGCAGTGAAAGGGAAGGGTGAGTTTCACAAGCAGAAATTAATTGTAGTGTCTTTATCTTTGTATTATCGGTGATTGATTGCTGTTAATGCTGAGCTGAACTATTAGGCAAGGAATAACAACGCTTAATAATTGCTGAACTCTGTCCTCCTGAGCGCTATKAATGCCTGATGAAGGCGCAGCTCTATTACTCTTAGATTAGCGGGTGCATCCTTCCTCATGAGCTGTGACAACAGCTCTCTGTTCCCGTGCTATTAGGTTGTGGAAGCCACCTTGAGAGCAATGTCATTTTGCTGGGAAATGATGACTTGGCATCTGCAGCCCTTCATGTTCCAATTTAGTCTCATTAGTGCCCATATTGCCACTGCGCTCTCCTTTCATTTTGGTTATGTAAAATGACCTCGGGTGTCCCAGAGCTGCAATAATTCCTTCTTTCCCCCTGGAATGAATGTTCTCTTGGGGCAGGCTTCTGTGGGAAAATACTGTGGTAGCCAAATTCTTGGAATTATTTGTAGGTGTAGGGAATATGTAGGTAGATCAACTGCATTATTTGTCAAGTGGTGCATGGATCTGGAGCTCGATCTCTGCCGCAAATCACAGCGATTCCGAGCCCTACCCTTGCAGGAAGTTAGTTAACTTAGTTAGGTCCTGTGTTACACGACCAGCTTGGCGAATGAGAGTATTCAGAACCACTGGGCTTGGCGGGAAAGCTCGAGTAAGAAGGAAAATCCATCTTCCGGGGAAAAAAAAGGGAGTCAAGATTGTTGCTGTTCAAAGAAAAAGACAAATAGGGTCAGTAGCTCAGCACTAGGGAATCCCAGGAGTTTCCTGGGAGGGAGAGGGGCAGACCATTAGATCTCCTTAAATAAAATGTAGGAGGCGAAATGCCCAAGGACATTCTCTGGAGACAGATGAACTCTTCCCTGGATGCTGGTGAGGGAAGAAATTGCAGCAAGAGCTTTCCCAGAGAATCGTAAAGAGCAGGTTGCAGGTGGCGTAGTCAAAGCCAGCACAAAAGATGGGGTTTATGCAAGAAAATCAAAATATACAATAAACACCTGCATTGTAAGGAGTAATTTGGCAGGARGAGACACTTCTGTTTTGGAGGGTGGTGTGTGGGCTTGCCGTGGAATTCCTCGGAATTACTGTGCTTCCTGGCCTCTCCCTGCTCCCAATTCCTGCAGGACTTGCCCAGTGTTTGGGTGTTTTCATGAGGCAGAATAAGGGCATTCTCCCTAGAGCTGGCATGATTTCTTATTATAGACATCCTCCTTTTAAGGTTTTGAGTAGACCATCTGCACAGAGGAGCCCTTGCATGGAGCATTGAACATATTCCTCAAATCTGGGTCTTTGGCAAGCCTATGACTGATGGAGGGGAAAAAGAAAGAAAAATAAATAAAGGGGGCAGCCAGCCTGCCTCAATTAGCAAATTGCTGCTAGCTAATTAGTTTTCAGGGGCTCGCAGCCCTCCCACTCCCCTTCACAGTACAGCTGAGGCCAAGGGGCTTGCGTGGATAGCTGCAAGCCCCGGGGCTTCCCGTGACCCGCTGGTTACCCAAAAATAATATCCCCAAGGGTCCCTCTCGTTTCTGAGTGTCATTTTGCTTTCCAAGCACCTGTGGTTCTATTTACGGTGCTGTTAGCAGCTTAAACGTTTCTGGCATTTTGGGACACGAGTGGAAAAAAAGGCTGCTCTTTTAGATTATTTTTTGGAAGCATTTGTGATGATGCACTTGTGTTGCTTTGCCCTGAACCGCGTGTGTCACATCCAACTTTGTACTGCATGTGTTTAAACGTACACATATAGAAAAGGTAATGGGCTCAGTGGAATGGGCAGACAGGCTTCTTTGTTTCCCCGAGCCGAACCTTTCCCTTAGCTGATGCTAAACTGGACCCTCCTCACACCCTTTGTGTGTCAGCGTGCTGCCTGTGAAGCACACACATGCAGCAGCAATGCATGGTGTGTGACTGCCCGAGAAACTGCAAGTTCCTCACAACTCCTTCTGTCTAAAGGAAGTCTGTTCAAGTAGATGAGCTCATGGAAGTCCATTTAAATAGACAAGCTGGGCTTTTAATCCTGGAAGTGGAACCGTGCGAGTGATGGGACTGGCTGCACTTCACGTGTGCAGCTTGTCTGTACCCGCTGGCTGTAGTGTTACCCTCCCAGGCTGGTGTTAGTGGTAAACAACTGATTTTTTGACTCCCAAACAAGCCATTTTCAGCAAGTTTTGGCTGAAGTAAAAAAAAAAAAAAAAAAAAAAAGATAAATTCTGTCTGGCCGGGCAGCACAAGTAACCTGCTAATCCCCACGTTTTCCTTCCTTGCAGATCTCCAACCTGTACATCTACGACACGGTGCTGCTGCTGGCCAACGCCTTCCACAAGAAGCTGGAGGACAGAAAGTGGCACAGCATGGCCAGCCTGACCTGCATCAGGAAGAACTCSAAGCCCTGGCAGGGAGGACGCTCCATGCTGGACACCATCAAGAAGGTACCCGGCCCCTCTGCTTCCTTCCAAGTTAATTGCGTTAAGGTGGTGTTTCCCGTTGAGATCCGGGTTATTCTTGTCGGTACCAGCAGTGTCAAAAGCAGTAGCTTGAAGTCTTCAGAATGAAAACACTCTTTCATGTKGTTTATTTCTTTTCCATGTCACAAGGAGCATATTTCAAGTTCATTAATTGAGTCTGTTTATTATCAAACTGGTAGAAATTTCAAGTACAAATATCATGTTGCAAATGTAGCACAGGTTAAGGAGTAGAGCAAAGAATTTTTCTTTCCTGAAGCATTTTCTGTTATAAATAAATGATTGTTCACTGAGTAGGATATTATTAAAAGCAAACAAACAAAARAAAGGGCAGTTATATCCAGCTGATATTCTGTCAAATGTCTTGTTGCCCTGCTATAAACGTTTGTATGGGGCTCACAGAAATGAGAGCTCTGTGGAGGCATCTCATCTATGTGCTGCCGTGGCAAAACTGTTCCCTATASGAGACTCTTTTGTCTAACATTAAACTGGGTAGATGAATTACCCGCTACTTCCCTGTGAATATTATTTCATACCCTAATCATGCTTGTGCCCAAGCAGTTTTTCTTCCTCTTCAGCATTTAATGATATTTTTACTCCTTATTCCCCTTCTGTCATGATATTGACAACTGCCACAATTAGCCCAGCCTTGCAGGTCRGTATTTAGGTAAAATGTACATAGCTTGGTAGTTTACTGTTTCTACATAAATTATTCCATTCAGCCCATTTGGTCTCTTTACGTTATTGATGTCCCTCATAAAAGAGCCTTCTCATTTGTCTCAATGTACTTTCTGCTAAAGCAGATTTACATTTAAAGTGCTGCCAGTGTGTGCACTGTAAATATAAAAAGACGTGGTAGTCTTTGTTGGTTTTTTTCTTTTTTTTTCTCCTTTTTGAAGTGCTTTATTTAAGGATTCCATTAAAAGGACATAAAAATAATTTAAAATACTGCTCAAGAAGTTGCTCTTCTGCATTAGGCCCTTAACTGCACCAGAAGTGATGCAGGCAGGAAGCAGGGACTTCAGCGGCTCTTAGGCAGGCGGCTCATGATTTTCCCCCAGTTCTGGGTCCAGTCTGCATTAGCTCCAGCAGAGCAGTTGGAAGCTTTCTCCAAACACTGGCCCGAGTTCCAGTTCTGATAGTTGCAAGTTATGAGCCTGCAGTTCTGGGGTGCAGTTCTTATTTGGGGGCAGGTTTCAGCTTTCTGCAGCTTTCAGTTACATTGTGCTTAGGCTCTCAGAGTGGCTTCCAGTGCACATTTTCCACTCCGTGTATTTCCAGGTACATTTACAGCAAGGCTGATTCCAGGGCTTTCTTATCAACTTGCTCCTTGCAAATGCTATTGCGCACGTTTGCATGAGCAAACCAAAGGCTGTTGCTCCTTACTCAAATCCAAATGGAGCTGCCTGAGCCGGCCAAGTCAGAATAACTACTTCCAAATGACAATTTGAGTTTACTTTCCAAGCTCGAGTTTTGAGCGAACTCCATCAGCCCTGCCAGCATCTCTAAATTTAGGTGCGCTGTGAAAGGGACTGCTGAATATTTTCATCATAAACATTTGTGGGACATTTGTGGGACATTTGTGGACGTGAGACTGCTGCTGTCCTCAAAACATCCTTCAAGCTGCTGCTTGTCACTATTTTGCCGTCTTGCATCTTAGTCCGTGGAGTTTATTGAATTTTTGGCCACGTGGTCCTGAGCAGCTTAAGTTCATCTTGTTCCATTTCCCACGTTCTGAAATCTTATKATTAATAAAGCAAATTAGTCTTGTGGTCACTCACAGAAGAGCTGTGCAGCGCTGAAGGCAATGCCTTCCCCTGAAATTTGAAGAAAAAAGATGAATGAAGAAATTTGCAGGAGCAAATGCAACTTGCAAAGCTGGGATTAACACAAATGCCAGGGAAGTTCCTGGTGTGTGCAGCTCCAACCAGGTTTGTTACCTGTTCTTGAAGTAATAGAATAGCCCTTTGAATCATCCCTGCCGTCCTTTGCTGGTTTTCACTGCGGAACATGTGATTTCTAGGTCGTTATTTTTACCAACAGCTCCAAGATTTGTTGTTCCRTGTGAATTCATCTGATTTGACAAGCCCTGAAAATCATTCCAARCCCGCTTTTATCAATAAGAATTAGTGTCTGCTCCTATCCATTATACAAGTGACTAATTGAATTCCTCAGGAAGCGCGGTCGTGCTGATGAATTTGGCCGACTTCCCCAGAGAATCCTGCACTCACTGCTTCAGGAGGAGCTGTCCCCAAACACACATGTGCAGTTGCAGGTWTCTGCCTCGCCGTGAAAGAAATAACCATTACTGGAAAGCAATTCCACCATTAGAAAAACTAATCAAAACAAATGTGGTTATATGGAGGATCAGCTCCAAAAAATGACATCCAGTTTTCACCTGCATCTTCTTTCAGGCCACTGGATCTCTTCCCAGTGAGTCTCTTTTGTTTTGCTCATTGATAAAGAGCAAACTCTAGGGCTAGCAGCAGCCTAGAGCCTATTTGTGCTTGCAAAATGAGCTGTACCTTATGCTGCTCCATGAATCACGGGCAGTTCTGATCTCAGCGTTATTGTCAGTGATGTTCAGTGATGATGTATGAAACAGATATCAAATTGTTTCTCAGATAATAGATTTCCTGGCTGCCAGTTGAAAATGCTATTTTGAGTTGTAAACYGAGCAAATTTGGTACTGAAAACGTTGTCAAAGAACACAAAATGCTCACAGCCCRTGCTTAGAGGAGTTATTCTGCTTATAGCCACGGCTTTTTCCTTAATGGCAAAATAGCTCGTGCATCAGCAGCACTGTATTTTGCAAAAAAAGGGCCATTTGAAAAGGCGCAGTGAGAAGCAGTGGAATATTTTATACCTGATGCTTGGCAAGCTGATGTTCCCATGTGAGCTCCTGACTGCTGGGTAAATAGCACTTAGTGCAGGGACTTGCTTGCGGTATAGCCCTGCTGACGTGTTTATAAACTGCAGTTTGTCTTGCCAGCCCAGACAAGACCCAAGTAGACTCTAGCTACATTGCTAAGCTTTATAATAGCTCTGCGAAGCCCAGAGCRGTGATCAGAGACGTAAGTAAAACATTTTTGTCCTAACGACTGACATTTCACCCTTCAACTTTAAATGTGTCGGGAAATTGTGAGYTTGTGGCTCGCTCTTGGAGGAGTTTTAGCAAGGAGATGATAAATCGGTCCTGCGCTCCTCCTAAGTAGTATTGGTTCTTTAAGGAAGCTGAACGGAGGGAGATATTTCTGCCTCTTACCCATTATCTTAATTAACGTCGCGATGACTCTGAGAGATTTCATCAGGAAGTTGCTGGTTCCGTAACTGTCACGGATGGCCATTTCCTCCGAGGTCTCTTTCCACTATGTAATAAATCAATTAAACGTTTTGCAGGGATCCAGGTAGTGCAGAGCCTATGGGGAAATACAGGAGGGCTGTCACAAAACTCTTCTTAGAGCTGTAAGCAGAAACATAAGCACCGTGTGAAATGCTACACGGGGCAGCGAGAGAAACTTCCCAGAGAAGTTACCTGGGCTCCTAACGCTGAGCACACTCGAGGAGAGGTAACTCCAATCAAAGACAGACTTGCATGAGATGTCTTGGAAATCACCACAATACGTGAATAAGAAAAGTTTCTGTTGTGGTGAATGCTGGATTTAAGATGGGAGGAAAATAGTCCGTGTGCTTAGCGTGTGTCTTGGCCCAACCCCAGCAGCCATTGAAAAGGCCAGGTGAACAAACGTACCCAGAGGTTTTGCTGTAGATACTGCATTTCAAAATACRGTGGTTAAGCCTGGTGCCCTTTCTGAGATCTTAGATATTGCGTCCATGCAAAGAATTATTTTTTTTTTTCTTTCTTGGAAAGCAGATTTTAATCCTTCAGATGTGACTGATGTTAAATCCTTCTTCGGGTAATCGTTTTGATGACATTTCTTCAGATAAGGACAAATGTTACTGAAAACCTCAGTTTTTGTATTTGTTATGACAAGAATAGTTTACTTTTTTCACCCGCTCTGAATATTCATGGCCCTGCAATTATTAGGGCTACTCAAAAGTGGGAAAATAAAGCTGCTTCAGTTTTCCCAATAAAACTCCCTGATTTAAAGCATCTTCACTCGAGGTTTTTCTTCAATCCCCAGAACTACTGGACTATGACAGTTTTTAGATCAAGCTTTGAAATATGGATTTGTGAAAGGTTATCAGAAATACTGTGTCACTGTGAGGCTGCTTAATAACAACATAAGGTGTGTGCAGCACGGTTTTATTTCTGGTCAGTGACTAGGGTGAAGTGAGCCTTAAGTTACCAGGAGTCTGCTTTGTATTCCTGAAACCCATTGCTCCAGCCRGGAATGCATTTGCCTGACTTTACAGGTAGGCAAAAACTCACTTTAYCTGCCCTCTGAACCACCCGAGGCTGGCCCAGCTCCAACCTGTAAGCCTGCCAAGTGTCATCTTTACAGGTTTGTGCCCAGGCTAAYAGGAAACCTTCCTGCTGTGCCCCGGGTAGTGCTGTGTGTTGCRCTGGGCTGGCTGGCTCGCGCCGAGGCTGCCGTGGCCCAGCACCAGCCTGCACGACACCCTTAGATGGACCCTTGCACAGCAGGTTACCCTTCTCTTTCTTACTCCAGCGCCTCAGCTGAAAAGTAGAGATAATTTAAGAGGTTAAAGATACACAAATGCTAAGTATTTTCTTGTTTTAGGTTGAAAAGAGCATATCATAAAATATTTATGTTGAAAAGGTTTCCTTGACGGTCCTAGCCCCTTAGAAGGTTTGAAGGTCTCTCTCTGCGCAATTTCCTTTATTATAAACATATTAATGTTTWATAAAAGGCCAGCACTTGCTCTGTTTCACACTAACACGGGCTGGCATTGCAGAGCTGCAGAAGATGGGACACCCCAGCTTGGTAGATGGGGATTCAGCAAGAGGTTGGTGCCTAGCGAGGCACTCCGCGTGCCGGGTGGCTCTCGTGAAGCTCTGCCATCCAAATGATCCAACTTGAGCTGGAAGAGCCCTCAGAACCGCACCAGTCTCATCCTTTTTAAAGCATGGCTATGCCATGTTAATACCCTGTTGTAGTTTTTATAATGGTTTTACTGCAGAGACGGAAATTGTCCTGTGCATATTTAAAACATACGTAGTATTTTTGAGTGAAGTGGATTAACAGTCTCATTTTTTATCTGAACCTGAAAACGGAGTGATTTTTTTTCTAAGGCTTAACATTTTAACTATCTACATTTCCCTTGGCTTTGTTGCCCTTTACTGTTCCAAGGCATCCCCSTTTGTGTACAAAGCTGGGTTGTGTGTCATGTTGGATTAGCCCTGGGATACACTTAGCACATTGCTGTGGCGTGTGTAGCCTTTTCATCTCCGGTGCTTCATCGTGAATATTCACTCTTTCCTCTTTGCAATTCCCACCGCCTCCACCTACAATTAACAAAGCAAAAGCGAGCTTGGGAACCTGCTCTGCACTGCTGCTGCTCTGGTGAATTCGTGGGGCTCGAAAACTTGTGAAGGAAAAATGGACAAACCTCTACTCAGCCAGGCAGCCCTCTCATCTTCTCTGCTGATTGCAGATTGATGCAAAACTAATGCARAAACGTGGGGCGTAGTTGTTGCTTGTTTGATACCTGTTCAGCATTGTTGGATTTGATTCGTTGGTGGGATCCTTAAGCAATACAGAGACAATTTTGGATTCTGAATGGTTAGACAAATGATATCTCTGCAAAACTGTTTTAATTCTGGTAGTTACGTACATATTCTGCATTTGTTAAATACTTGGGTTGAAAAAAAAACAGAGATTGACTGCTTCTGTATATTCAGTCTGTTCTTTTTTTTCCCCTAGGGTGGAGTAAACGGCTTGACTGGAGAACTCGAATTTGCAGAAAATGGGGGGAATCCCAATGTTCACTTTGAAATTCTGGGGACCAATTATGGAGAAGATCTTGGCAGAGGAGTCCGCAAGGTGAGGATACATATGTTTAAACAAGAGACTTTTCTTTACATTTTTAACTGCATTTTTTTTTAATTGCAAAGCAGTCTTGCAGTAGCTGGTGTTGATCAAAGTGTTTTTCATCATACACAGTATGTAGATTTGGTAGACTTTTTTTTTTTGGTAATATCTGCAACTATGTTTGCAAAATAACAAATTATACGTAAAAACACATTTAGAGGACCAGATTTCCACTTGATGCAAAGAAAATAGTTGCAAAATGAAGCATACCTAAATTCTGTGATCTTGCACTTTCAGGCAGTACGTAAGGAATGCATTAGTAGAAATGAGCTTCTACATAACAGGCCCAATGTTAGGTCCTGCTTGCCAGACAGTCTGAAAACTTGCATTTAGTTTATTTGGGCAAATTGTATAAATTGCAGTGATCTCTGAGGTTAGCATCTTCTGCTTTGCATTTAAATTTTGCTACAATTCCATAAAGGTAAGTCCTGTATGAAGAATGGTGAGAGCAGATCACTGTTTGCACAGTGTGTCCTTAACTTAGTGTTGCTGGCTTACCTTCTGAGAAGGTAAAAGCAGCAGAAATCACAAAGTACCTTTTAGAAACACAGAAAACCCATAAACTTGTTCAAGAGCAATTCTCATCCAGCAATTCCAAGACAGTTCTCCTGTAAGCCAATCCTGAGGATAATCCTTGTGAGCGAGGAATGTGAAGTGATTGTGTCAAAATAAATGATAGAGAAGGTTATTTTGATGTATGTAACCTGGGTGCATGTGTCAGTGTCCCTGTGTGATGCARTGTCTTGTTTGGTTCCATGCCTTCTGTGCTAACAGGTAAGTGCTCCCAAAAGAGACAGAGATTAAATAAGAAGGTTCAAGTGTCCCCAAACTCTTGAGGKTTTTTTTTCTTCCTGCTGTAGGAAGATTACCAAGTTTTTCTCTCTCTTTTCTTATGGTTTACTTTATAGTGAAGATTTCAACTGTGATATAGTTTGTATGTGTATGTATACTATAGAGTGTGGGTATGGGCATGCAGAAGGTGTACAAAACAGTGAAATATTACAGGCATTTCAAATCTTTATGTTTCTTTCTTATAGTACAAGAGCAAAGAGAAGTTCAGTGACTTTGACAGGAAATAACTTGAAATTGGTCAAAGAAAACAGAATAGAAACACAGAATTCAATTAGTGTGTGAAATCTATTGCCCCAAGACCTTACTTGGAATAAAAGCAAGTTTAAAAAAAGTAATATACTGAAAATATATATTTATTTGATTGCTTCTTTTTAACTTGTATAGTGAAATGAACACTAAAAATAGTTTATGAAAAATATATAAAGAACCCCCTTTTGAAGGCTCCAAACTAGCTGCCCATCCGTAGACTTTCATGTGCGGCTCTGAATATGATTAAAAAGAAAGAATTCTCCAGRGCAGAACAGATTTAATCTGTTTCTTTTTCTTCTCTAAACAGCRTTCAGTGATTCAGAGGAAACCCTAAGAAGTCAAAGTAATTCCAGTTAAATATTTTAATTTTAATAAGTAATAGATGGATTTTTAAAAAGGAAGAAAAAAAGTTATTTAGGTAGAAAGTCAAAGACCCAAAATACAATGTAGAGACCCAGGATATTTAGAGAAAGAGGAAAAAGATATTTCTTTTTCAGGTGAAAACATCAGGTTTACTCTTTTGAATGAAGTTCACATTTTAACTTTGATTAAGTTTTAGTTCAATTTTTGAACCACTAGGGTTGGAAGCAAATCACAATAATTACAGAAGTCACATCTTTTTTTTTKTTTTRTTAGCAACGCTCTAATTAAAGTGCACTTCAAATTTCCATGCATTTAGTGGTCCTAAGTGTCAGGAACTACCTAACTTTTTATTTCTCAACTCTAGTGGAAGCAGCTGCAATTAGCAGAGTGAAATTTCTAAACAAATACATCATCTTTAATTAAGGTGTTGCCAGAGTACTTTTGTAGGAGATAATGAAGGGTGAAATCATGACAAAAGACCCATTCAAGTCATTGGGATGAAACGTTCACACCAAGTCAAGTGTGTAAAAATTTATTTGTTTTTCCCCAAGGAATCAATCAATTGATTTTAATTAAAGCAAGTMAAATTTTTAAAAGCACTCAATTTCTCAAGAGTCCAAATCCTGCTCAAAATCACTACTGTTTGGGTTCCTGAGTCATTCAACTACWTCTGAAAAGTTCATCTGTTGTCCCAGGCTTACAGGATTTTAAAAGGAACTAATCAGAATAAAATCAAGGAATATTGTAGGTATAAATATAATAAAAGCTGTAGCTACCAGGAACGACTGGGAAGTCTCCCTTGCAACTTTTGCAGGCACCTCTTAAAACAGAGCAATCGCAGGCAAATCCAGTGGGGGACGCGGACCTTGACCCAGGTGTGGAATTAGCAACTGGAGCAGCAGGATTGCTCCAAGTAGCGTGTTTCTTTGTGTGGGAGATTTTTCCCTGGAAGTTTCAGGTCCAACTAGCATTGGGCTCCAACACCTTGCAGGCAACAAGCAGCTCAAGCCAAGCACATGGTGCTTGGAATAACGCAGCCAGATCCGTGCCAGATCCAGGGTTTATTGACASGAGGTGCTGCAGATGTCCTGAGGGCACTGCAGGAAAACTGGCTTCTACGTATCCTGTTGTGGCCTGGGTTTGTGCAGATACAGATATATTCAGGGGGAGACAAGGGAGTATTTCTGACATTTGTCTCTTGGCATTTGTCTGTTGGTAGCTGACATTTAAGTGTGTGTGTTCTTTGACATTTAAATTTTGGTGAGGTACTGCTATCTACACTGTTGGAATAAAAGCTACCGTTCCTCTGAATACCCTTCTACCAAACAGGCGAACAGAGCAGAGCTGGTTGCTTGGAGGAGTCCTCTGATATCTCGATGCCACCATGGAAATAGGCTGTTCTCCTGCTTCTTCCAGCGTCTGCTGTAATTGAGAATGGGTTTGTCCTCAAAGCTTTCAAGTTACAGCTGCTTTTCTTTTTAACATTAAGAAGGGAAGAATATATTCTTTGTGTAGTGTAAGGATGTATTAAAACGTAAAGTTTATGAACATATCCAACATTAAAACCTGTAGGAGTTATTGCAGTATCCCTAGCTCAGGCGTTTGAACGTGAGAGAGGCCTTTGAGCATCCTGCCTGGCAGAGCAGCTGTGGGGCTCCCTCCTCCTGCCAGTGCTCCTGGCACAGGCAGCACATGCAGACCGGTGTGCTGCACATTGGGGGCTGCTTGGGACATTTTATCATCGTTAGATTTGCTCAGAGCTGAGGAAATTGTACTGCACTTCTTTGTTTTTTTTTTTTCCAGTAAAATAACTGCTGCTCTTTCCTCCTGATCTGAGGAAGAACTGTGGATTCTAGTAGCAGTATTGCTTTGGTATCAGATCTTCCACTTTTTTTCTCACTGATCAAGAAGTGACATGTTTTACCTATCTATTTGGACTCCCTCCGGGAGAATCTGCTGTCTCTTCTTACCAAGCTAAAAACCGTTCCCGTCTTGAATTTCTTTTTCCTTTCTGCTTTATTGAGTGAAAAGAGAAGTTAGACGGCTCCGATGACCTCAATTAACTAACATTATTTAACATTATTTAAGAACCAAGAGCAGGCAAAGCATTTTCGTCTTGGGTTGCTTCACGGTGAGCTGCTCGAGGTAAATGATAGGTTCACCCCTTCGCTTTGTGATCGGCATCAAAGGTAGGGAATTAAGAGAACCCAGCACTTAACTGCTGCAAGGTTGTTTCAGCTATTTCTAAAGGCTGACATGCAATTTATGATGTGACTGAAAGACACACTTGCAATTTTCAGCGACGTTATTGATGGTGTGTTTTTTAGGGAGTTGAAATGTTGCTGAGTCTGAAAGCTTTGCCTCTGGTGTTGATAGAAAAGGTAAATTTAGCTCTCTATTAAGGTGTTATTCTCCTTAAAGCTACCTGAAATACGCAAGTAGTCTGCTGGAAATGAGATGAACTACTTAGTACTAAAGGTAAAAATGTGGTTCAGTGCCTTACTTGACGGGCACTGCTGTTGCAGTTCAGCACAGTGCTTAAAAATGTGCTGTAAAGCTGCTGAAGAGCCTCATTTTCTGCCTGTATTCAGCCCTTGGTGGTATGTGGGGATACCATGACCAGTGCTCTGCGTTCCACCGGCTTCTGCACGTCTTCTGTGGGATTTCAGTGAAATTTCATTTGAGCTAGGGATTGTTGGGAAGGTGCATGTTACTGCAGTGAAGCTAGTGCTAGTAGAGAGCAGTCACTTACTTGAAAATGCCCTTGTATTTAGCTGCGAAGTTAAATTAAATGCCGATTTGAGTCTAACGGAAAGCAGGGGAATGCTTTTGCTRTAATTGTACATACTAGGCTTTTCAAGAGTATATTTCTAAAGTGCACGAGCTGAGAAAAATTGCTCTTTTGCTCCTGAATTAAGCATGCTGCTTGAAAATGAGACTGGAAAAGGAGAGAGACATGGACTCAGGATTATCAGTGGCCTCCCATCTGGAGAAGTTGCCAAGGTTTGGTCTTCCTCAGTCAGAAGGGAAGCAGATCTAAATCTCAGCCTTGGGCTCAGCCCTGTCCCCAGGCAGTTTCTCTGGGCCAGTGAGCGTTCGATACCAAATGCCAAATAAAGCAGCCAGAGAGAGACTGAGTCTGCAGCCTGGGGGATGGAGCCACAGGTAAATGAGGATGTCAAGGACTGCTTCTAGGGATCACATATTTATGCAGAGCAGGACAACTACTACAGGAGATGTAAAGAGCAACCTCTTCCCAGTGCATTGCTCTCTGAGGGAATGGAGCATCCATATGAAATACCCAAGAGCTAGGATCAGGTTTATGGGCAAAAATCGAGCACAAACTCTCAAATGCCAAGTGCCAAAGAATCAAGACCAAATTAGAGCAGTAACAATGTCCTACTCCACCAATTTCTCCTAAGTGGGAGTGATAAATCACATGAGTTGCAGCAGTCCCAGGCACTACTGTGCAGCTCAACGTGTTGTAAGAGAGAAAGGGGGATTTTAGTCCATTTTACTGCTGCACAGTGGAATGAAGAGTGTTTTGCTCCTGCATTAGGAATGATGGGGAAAGAAAGGGACATGGGTAGAGAATCCGGAGAGTGAAATGGGACTCCGGGGAGGGCCCCGGTGCCCACCAGATAGTGCTCATGGGGCCTTAGTGCTGCATTATGTTTCTCTTGGTAGTTTTGGCAGGGATGAGTCTRTCTCTCCTTTGCTCAGAACTTCTTGTCAGAACTCATATAAATTTTCCTACTGAAAACTGGTTTCAATCCATTGGGATGTGTCGATTTTGACTGACTGGTTTCATTAAAGAGGCTTCTTTTTTATATGCCTAAATTACTCTATTTTTTTTATTCATATATTCAGATAACATGTTATATTTTAGCCCCCATGTGGAAAATACAATTGTCTTCATAGCAAAGAACAGGGAAAAATATTTACCCTTTTCAAGCTTGGGTTTTTGTTTTCCTTTAGTATCTTGTTGTAACACGGGGAAACTCGAAAGAACAATCAAAGAGAAAAATGTGAGATCTAGGCACTGTGTAAGTACCTCTATATTCCCTTGTTCCTCTTAGGCAAGAGTCTAACCTTAGAGGTTTCCCTATGGATATTTTGTGCTTCAGCGTGGACATGAGAGCATAGAAGGGTACAGAAATTCATTTATTGATAATTACTTTTATTTCTTTGGACATTCGTATAAGGAGATGATTTTTTTTTAAATAACTATAACAGGAAAGATAACTTGGATTGGACTCAGTCACATTAGTGTGAGAAACTCAATTCGTGTCCATTACGGCCACTTCTTGTTCATTTTTGGGATCCTTTTTTTTAACATGGCTTATAGCTGTCCTCAGGCTGAGCGGTCCCGGGGATTCTGCCACGGGTATTGCTGCAAACTCCGCGTTTCCCACGAGCAGCCCTCCAGGTTTTCAGTGGGTTCCTTGGGTCACGTGTGAGGCGTCTTGGCTTGGGTTATACGGATTCTCTGCGGCGTGAGGAGCCATGAGAAGGCCTCACGGTGCACGTGAATCTGCAGAACTGCCTGGCAATTTCTGGAGCCAAATATCCTCAAATACTCCAGCTGAGTACATCAGCTTTGTAACTCACTTCAGAGAGCTGAAGTGCTTGGGAACTTTGAAGTGCCTGGGAAGTGACATTTTAAATAATGTCAGAGGGAAATGTGCGGATGATTTAGGAATGAACTTAATGCTTCGTTGGCGTCTCGGGCAGTCGTGTTGCTATGCGATTTCAGAAATCCCATCAGGGACTTCTCTCCACCTTTGAGGGAGAGCTCAGGGGGTGCTGCTTCAAGGATGCTTTTCTTCAGCCTTGAAATTAATAGGATAAAGCACTTAGTTTAACCCTACAAGTTTTAAGGCAGGGGGCTGATTCCTCATTAAACGTGGGTACATTTCAAAATGAAAGTTTTCAGAAATTTCTCTTGATTGGGTTTTAGAATTGGTTTGTTTTTTATCAAAGCTATCTGATGAAAAGGGCTTCAGTTCCCAAATAAGTAAAACTGAGCTGAGCATGCATTTGCCATCAGTAAGAAGTGAGTAAGTGTATTTTGCTCTCCGTTATTCCAAAGAGGAGGTGTTTTGGCTGATAAGACAGCATGAAGAGGAAGATAATCACTTGCAGTGAGTTAAACCTCTCTATCCAAATTTGGGTGTGAACTGGGTATTCTACTCTAAAATGAGTAGTAATTGGAAAACCGTGTAGACAGGAGAGAAGGATAATAAAATATTGAGCTGTTTCCTTGCCAGGTGGGACGAAGAGACGATAGTGGGAAATGGGTCGTTTAACTTGAGCTTTTTGGGGATGGTGAAGGTTGTTTTTCAGTTTGCAGCATTAGGAGCTCGATGCACACGTAATTTGCCTTGGGAAGGCTGAAATGCGTACAGGTTATAATAGATCTCAGGACRTTATATATGTCACTGAGTCTGCACGGATTTAATGTGACTAAATAAACTGCATTTTCCTTCAAAAATGGTGGGCTGAGGCTGACGTGATTAGCTGGCCTGATGCGTCCTGCCTGGGTGGCATAATCGGGTTTTGCTCTTGTGCACGTGGTGTGAGGGGCCTCTCCTTGAAGTCTGTGGTATCCAGGAGGCCTGTGAGTGCTGGGTGAGCCTCAGCTGTGAGTCTGCAAGGCCTGGATGGCTCACGCTGATCCCAACTGGGCTAGTTTTAGAGCACAAATCTAGAAGTGGGCAGATAATGTCTTTCACAGTAAGATTTCTTCATTCCTGGCTAGCCTATTTGTAGAAAAATACCTGGGCATATATTGGTAAATACTGAATATTGCGCACAGCCCAGATGAAGTCAAGGAATTTTTGTCTGGAAAGGCTGTATTTGAATGGAGTGTGGTGCTGGATGACGTCCCGTTGGTGATGGTGAGTAGTGATTTCCTGCAGTGGGGTCCGCAGGCTTGATGAGCACCGTGACCTTCACCTCTGTGGCCATCAAGCCATCCGTGTTGCTTTCCACCTAAGCAGGCCAAGAGGATGTGCTGGTGATCCAAACATCACCAAGATGTTACTGCCTGTATGGTAGCTCCCAGCTAATTGCCCAGCTCAGGTATTTCAAAATACAGCATAGTCTACTATTTGTAAACCATCATTTGTAAAACAAATTTTGAGTYCCTTTCTCTTTCGTGCCCAGAGCACTTAGGAGAGATATGTCATCATATCTCAGCATTGCATTTATGGCAATGCTAAGGTATGTTACCACAAAGGTGCTTATAGCTGTATCTTGCAGTTAAAAGTGTCTTAAAAGTGATTTCCAGACATAAAACTTTATTTCTTTGTAGCTGATAAGGGCTGCTGATGAGGATGATGAACCTTTCAATGATTTCATAATATTTATAGTTCTTTCATAGCGTTGAAAGATTTTTATGATTCAGCCCTAAAATTATAGTGCTCAGATTTTTGTCTGTTCTCGAGTTATGATATAATGCTTTAATCAAAGGGTAAGTTACAGGAAAAAAAAAAATTAATAATAAATACTTTTGTCGTGGTGTGTCCCTGCCTAAAATTGCACAGCAGAAGTAATAGAAAAAGAGCAGCATGTATTAAGCCTCAAATATTTCACTTTTTCATTTCAGTAAGCGGAATGAACTTAACATGATAGAGCCTCTCTTTCTGGAAAATAAAGCTTTTCAGGAAATTGTGAGCACTAATGAGAGTTTGAAACCCTTCAGGCGAGAAGTCGATGTGGGAGAGAATATTACAGTTTCAGGGACTCGGCACCGTGTGTCTGGATGCTGTGCGAGATGTGTATGTGTGTGTGTTGGGAAATAGCCTTATTTTTTCTTCAAATCCTACTTCTATGAGTTTCTCAAAACCTGTGAAACTTATGATGACCACTTCTATCTGTGCCACAGCAGAGAGGGTATTTTTCTTCAGTAAACAGGCTGGGATTCACTGCGGAAATGCAGCAATTCTGTTGCAATTTGAATTCCAATTAACATTAATTTCCATCATGGATGCAAAGAATAAAATTAATTCAATATGTTGGTTGGATTTTGAAGCATACAGCTATGATATACTTATGGCATAGGTAACTACGTGAGTGGCTATATTAACAAAATATACTGATCTAGATAATTGGAAAAATGCACTTTTATGTTAAGATATTTATACTATATAAAAGTCTGATTTTTATGTCTGCTTTTTTAAAGGAGTACATAATTAATGAGCATCAGTGCTTTATATGAAGACATTCATGCAGCTTGCCTACACCTCTATTGATTTTGCATTAAAACTTAATTGCTTTTTAAAAATAATGGAGTTTTATATTTTAAATTCTTTATCCCAGTGCTTTTCATCAATTGGGCTTTCAAGTGCTTTGTTACTCTTATTTATTAAACACTAATAAAATCTGTGATTTCCCCAYGGAATATGCAAGTTTGAGGTTTCATTAGTCAGGGTGGTTGAAGCTGTGCATTATATACCTGAGACAAATACATGCTAAGTAAGAAAATACTTTATTTAGGGTCTAGCTGCGTAGCATATACCCACCATTGAACCAAACTTGCCACAAAGCAGAGCCATTGCTGTTGATAGACTTGTGTTTAAATATTTATTAAATTGGAAAGGAGAAGACCAGTCCTGCTCTTGCCAGAGCACAGAGGCAGCTTTCCAAACTCTTCTTCTTGTGTCATTGCTTTCTTCACCACGAGCCATTTCCATATTGGCCCCGTGGCAGCTCCCTTGCTGGGTGCTCCCCGGAGCAGCCACCCCGGCCTGTGTCCCTGGCTGCCCCGCTGCGTTTTCTCTCCAAGGGTGAGTTTTTCCYCTGGATCTGTGGGCTCTGGGAGCTTCCTTGGCCTTGCAATCTGCTCTGCAGTTTGGGTGGGAGCCTCTTAACCATATCGTGTTAGTGAGGAGCAGCTTCTGAGCAATGTCCTCGCTTGGCCACGGGTGGGGAGGGCACGGCCTGAAATGTGCAAGGGGGCCACTCGCACGGGGGAAAAATAGGCACAGAAAATACTGCAGAAGGGTAGCTGGAGCTCTCAATTACACGGTATACTGAATGGATGGAGGTTTCTGACTTTTTCATACCTCAGCAGCACTCCATTGTGGAGGAGGGAACAGATGAGATGGACTTTGTTCTCAAATGGCAAATATTTCACTCAAAAGTTCAATCTGGAGTAWCCGGGAGTCACCTTGTCTTGCTCTYGCAGGAAGACTTTCAATCACAGCCTTTTTGGTTTGTGTCAGCTAAGAGCAGCAGGTTTTCCCTCCACATCTGGAAACCTCTCTGCTCACAAATTGCCGTTGGATACGTGTTTCAAAGACAGGCACAATGCACAGCTARTCTGGCCTACTGCAAATTCTAATGAGTCTCTTGATATGCCTGATTCTGGATAGTCAAATTAATTTTTTTATTTGGCCCTGGGGCTTGTTACACTCTAAATGCCGTGTGGAAGTTATTGTCATCCCTTGCTACTAACTTTGCTGTTGGAGACCTTGYGCCCCGCTTGCTTTTGGCTTTGCCACTTTTTATGTCTGCAGGAAAGCAAACATGAAAAGACCAGCTAAGTGATGGATATCTTCCCCCATGAGAATACCATCTTCATGTCACTCTGTGACTGCAGGCCTCCAACAGATTGCATTAAGCAGGCGCTGCTGCGCTGAATACAAATGGCTTTAGCATCCCGGCAGATTGGAGCTTTGCTGTTCAGTCCAAAGGGAAGAGATTTTCACCTTAGCTGATCTGAACGCAAGGCTCTTCATGCTGCTTTTGTATTTAGTGCAGAAGGAGGAATATAACAAGAAATTTATATTAATAGCAAGTATCCTGCTCTGCATTTAATGTCCGTGTGCCTCATCCTTGTTTCTTTAGCATGCATCCTCATGTTTGCCACATCATGTTTTACCTGCCTGTATTAGAGATCAGTCCCCCCAAGCCCTTGTCTAAAGTTATCTCTGATTCAGTTGTGCTTTCCTTCTAAGCTATATTAAGCCACTTTCCAATGATTCTGTAGTATCATACGTAGCAAATAATTTCTGCACGAGAAAATTAAAACATCAGTAAAGAAAATAAACAGTTACAGTGATCAAAAAGGTCTTTTTCAGCCACAATCATTCTGTATTGTATGATTCTATGATATACTGAAAGCTGGATTCTTTTCATTATTTTGTTTCCTATCTTGCCAATCTCTTTAGCAAGAGTGGTAGATCTTGCCATATGAAGRTCTGCATGCCTTATATGATTCCTTATATATGTGAGGAAATGCCTATACATAAAAGTGTCTGATCTATTCACACTGCTTAAAAGAAAACAGCTAAACAAGAGGGGAGGAAAAAAAAAAAAAAAACAGTGATAAAATGCAGTGGGTTTTTTTTTTTTTTTTTTTTGCTCTCTCTCTTCACCTTTGCCTTATATTCTGAATGATGGCACAGGATATACAAATATAAAAATTTGAATATCCCACATGGGTCAGGTTGTTTTATCAAGGCGATCTTCAATCCTATTGAAGACAAAACCCAAAATGCCTCCAAAATCTTTCTGTACAAGGCAAAATATTTCCCTGTGGTGTATGTATTGACAGGTTCTACAATTACTTGTTGAATATTAGCTTAGCTTTGAAAAGCAGTAATCTCTATTTGCGTCTGGAAAGGAGAAGAACGGGAATGTTTGATGAAATGGCTTCGGAGGTAACCTTAAGCAAAACATTGGCGATGCTGATGCTTTTCTTCCTCTTTAAACAACTTATCCTGAAGAGCGTGGCTCAGCTGCTTCCATTCAACAGAGCCATTAAAAACTGGGATTGAAGGCAAGCCTTAACTTGCCATTTGGGGCTCTGCAAGAAGAGGAAGGGCTAAATGGAGCCAGGAGGCCAAGTCTGCACGTGCTGGAGGAGTTGTCAGGTACGACTGAAACTAATACCTTGCTATAAACCTGCCTGTAGACGGCAGCTGCTGCTCCACATTCTGCCTTGAAAACCTCTCTTCTGTGGGAAAGAAACCTTATTTCACAGGGATTCACTGTTTTAGCCATCTTCTTTTTCAAATTTTTTCCGGTTGTAGACCCTTAAACACAGTAGGTGCAGGTATATAAATAATCAAGGGGTATGTGTTAAAAATAATATAGTATCAGCTGAATGCTCTGGAGAATTTTAAATGAAATGTCCGTAGAGATGATTTGCTCTTGTGTTCAGTACAGTTATGTTGCTCTTGTGCGGGTTTCTCTAATAAACCGAGATATTTCACTGCCCTCTCTTGGTGAGAATTGTAACTGGTCCCTTCCCTTCCATTAACCTTAAACTGAAAGAAAACACATGTTGTTTAGGTGTGAGTGCTTTTTGCTACGGAGTTGTAGCCAGTGGGATACTGCAGATGAATTAATATTCATCAACTGGTGATGGGAGGCCTTTTTATTTCTGCTTTAAATTGCGGATCAGTTTGCTGGTTGGATCTACGATGTGTGGAAATAAGCATAAAGAAATGTTTACTTATATGTGATTCAACTTTATACAAGCATTGTGTGGTATATCCATTTTCGTAAATATATGCATTTTTTAAAATCTACCCTTCTAGATAAAGAAAAAAAAAACCTTTATGTTTTTCATGAGCAATGAAAGAAAACTAGTGACATTTCATTTTCTTGCTTCAGTGATGTCCTTGTGACTAATGTAGTAAGACTGTCAATTTTGGACAGCTAGTTATTTAGGAATTTAGGAATTCTTGAATTCTATATATACAGTTTGCTACTTGCAGGGGAATCGCTTTTGATCTAAGTTAGTTAGTACTGTATTTGTACTTGCGGGAGTCACTAGCTGATACAACAGCAATATGTTCATTTTCCGTGCCCCTATTAACGTGGGAACAGGTGAATTCTGAGGGAAAAAACCTGCTATTTTCAGCAATGAGGCTGTTTGCTCTGTTCCCACTTTCCGTGCTGTTTCTTCTCCTCTGCTGTGTTGCCCGAGTCCTCCAAGTGGGCCCAGTCAGCGTGAGGTCTGGTGCAACAGGTAGCTCCTGTGCTCCTCGTTAGGAGCTTGGTGGAGGTATAAAATGAGCACCCAGCTTTTGCTGCTTTCTAATATGTTAGAAAACTAATTAGAGAGGAAAATATTTTTATTGGTGTTATATTGCCTCTGCTCTCAGATTTCCCTCTGTAATTCAACTAATGAACTAAATTATTGATGCATTGCCTGCTTCTAATTTTAAGAATAATTTATTGTTTGTGCATCTTAAGCACATAGCGGTTGTTAAAATGCCTTTAATTTGCTCCTATCCCTTAAAGCGCAGAGCACTACAGGGCATTTGGGATAAATGGAAAAGATTTTTATCGCAGCAAATGCTCTTCTTTTTCCCCTTAAGCTTGTACCACAGATGCTGCTCTGTATGTATGCACACATACACATGTATGGGTGGAYGCAGACACAAACCAATGGCCTCTAGTTTTCCTGCAAAGCATCGGCCTGTAGAGCTGCACGTGCAAAATGTGGATTTCCCGCTTGCCCGTGGTCTCTGCTTCAGATCCTTGTTCTTCCAGTTCCCCTCTCCTCTCTTCCCAAGGGCTGGTATTTAATCAGAGGGCTCCTTACCCTGAGCTTTGCCATCATGCTCCTATTTATAATGGTAACGAATGCCTTAGATTTGGGACAGTCATAGACAGTCACTCRAGGCTTTGCTTTGGTGACGAATAGCTCAGCGGCTCTTCTTCTTGGTGCCTCTTTTGGTCTTAASCTCCAGCACCTTCTTGGTGCTTAATACTGATGTGCCATCATGTTTAGCTCCTTTTGGTTCCTCTCTAACACGCTGATGGAGATATATTTATGTGTGTGTGTGTATATATATATGTACACGTTAAGGAAAGCTTTCAAGTTGTATTTTTTTCCTCTTCTGCCAAATGAGTAACTTCTATGTCTTCTATCAGTGTAATATAAGAGTGYAATGAGCCATGTGGCTTGGGCTGGGAATTAGAAGAGGGTCACTGGCCGTTTGTTTTTGCCTTTASGCAGTGAAGGGAACACTTCATGAGAGGTGCCAAGGGTCCCGCCAGCAGATTTATGAGAAGGAAACGGCTTCCTTTGCTGTTCAGTTGGTTGGCAGAGCACAGTTGTAAGAGGTGCCATGCTGTGGTCTCCACTCGTGACTGGGTTTCACTTACTGTGGTCCCTTCTAGAGCGTTTCTGATTCTTTTTTTCCCTACCATGTGGTGCTGCTTCATGTTTGCTGTTAAAGTTTCCTCCCTGCTGTGTCAGAGGTAGTGGATTTGTTAGACTGTGGTCTCTAGCTCCATGGAATATTGAGCTGCTTTTCCTATTGGCCTGAGATATTTATCGTGATATATTCTTCTTTTCCCTTTCTTTTATTTYTCTTTAWTTTTTTTTTTCCTGGAGTGCTTCATTTCCTTTCTTCCAACAAGGCTAAATTATCTGCAGAAAATTCAGCAGAGCTACTTTAAACCCCTAGAAATGTTAGTCTCCCTTTGAGTTTAAAATTTCCCTTTGCAGCCTGCAAGGGTTCTTCAGAAATAATATGGTGCAATGCACACTCAATAAAAAATCCACCATTGCTGAAGTTCCCACTCATTCATGTGGTAGGAGATGTTTATAATTAACACATGAATAATCAAAAAAGAAAAAATGTGGCATTAATTATTAAGCAGTAAGATTGTAAGATACAACTGAAATAGGTTCTCAATTAAGATGATTTTAGCTGTGTTTTGTAAGTGTGCGTAATGTAAATAAATAAGTATATGCTAATTTAACCCACATAATTGTTCCTTGGAGAGAGAAATATCATTCCACACTCAAGTAACTTGATGAAAATACTATGAGCATGGAGGGGATTTTTTTCCCTTTTACTGTGGGTTAGAAATCTAAATTAACAAAGTTAACAGAAGCAAGAGTCTTACCACCTCAGAAGATTAAAGCACTTAGATTTATATGGCCAATTAAAGATTTAAACTCCTAACTTTACACACAGAAGTAATAGCTCTTAGGGCATTTTTATAACTTTTCAGGTATTTAATCCACTTAACGAAACGTTCAGAACTGTATGGTCAATTAAGCGCCAAGGATGATTTATCCGCATGTATTTTAAGCAGCACATCGTAATCTGAGGTTTGTTGGCTGGCTATTGCTGTCTTTTTTCTCTCTCAAAAATAAGAATCTGCCTAAGAAGAAAAGCAGTTTTTAGTAGCTAAGCTATTTCCTTCCAATTTGAGCATCTAATTGATGATCAACCAATGTCTTGAGATGCTTCACCAGATTGAAGCTGGTGTGAAATACCTACAGAAAACCAAAGGGACACCCCAAGTAAAAGCATAGCTGTTATGCTCGAAGAGCAAGGGACTTGGCTTGCTGCCATCAGCATGCCTATGTACAATATTTTGCCTAAAATGCCTATTAAATACCTTGAAAAAKCAATGGTCTGAAACAGAAATGTGTTTAGATTGTGGGAGCAAGGTGGTGGTGTTTTAATTTCAAGACCGTGCAAGTTCAATTACATATGGGCTTAGAGAGATCAATTCGACTTATTTCTAAAGTTTGCGCTTTATACAAGGTCTTGAACTGCACGTGTGCAAGGTAGGCCACGTTTTAGAAGTTACTGATTTGTGTTTTTCACGGTAAGGTCTGTTTCCTTGGAGGATGTTCTCTGAACATCACTGCTTTTTCCTCCTTTATTTCCGAGACATTGGGTTAAGATGGTCTGGTTTTGAGAGATTTCCCTCTTTTTTGTGTTAGTCGGGCTGTGGAAGCTGCCTAGGTGATACAGGCAAAACTTGACAGGAGAGCTCGACTGAAGAGCCGTAATTATCAAATGAGTTCCTGCCTCCCGTTGTTCCTGCCTTCCTCGAGGGCCGTTGCTTGGCATTCAGGATGCTCTGTGCTCTCCAGAGGGGCCCAGCAGGATTTGGGAACGTCACCGTGCTTCTAATCAACCCTATTCTTATCCTCCTATTGCGCCTCTGCGTCTGTGCCGCTTAACACCTCGCCTTGATAGGAACTTCGTTTTTCCTTTTTGGTTTTAAGAAACCAAGTTGGCTGCCTGCACTCCCTTACCTACCAGTTAAGTCTGCTGGAACATATAATAAAACCTTGGATAACTGTCAAAGAACATTTACATGATGTCAGTATAGCAAAAGTTGCCTGTTGTATGTGCAGAAAGAACTGTCGTGCCTGACTCRTTCGTATCGTGGCTTCTACTTTGGCATCTGCAACCAGCTTGTCATGTGAGTGAGCACAGGTAAGATTTGATTTAGAGCTTTGCCTCTCTTCTTTCCTTGACGTTAGTGCTTGCAGCGCTTGCTGCTTATTTGCCACGTGAGCACACTTTTGGGTGCTTTTGCTCTAAAGAGAAAAATGGCAAGTGTTTTAGCATTACCTCCTTCCCGCAGTCCTAATATCGCAGCTGTCTTCTTCACTTCCCTTTTTTTCAGTTGGTTTCTCTGTCTGCTGGGCTGTCATTAAATATAAAAGTGTCTTTAAGGAAATAACTGGCAAGCGGGTTAACAGGTGGTATCTGACATGGAATTAGAAATGCACCCAGAAAAGGGGTCCTGAGCTGGTAACTCTAAATAACTGCTGAAGGAAGCAAATGGAGGAGGTGGGACTGGAGCAGAGCTTCACGCACAGGGTTTGTGGCATCTGCAAACACAGCCGGACTGATGCTCCGTTAAAAGTAACGGAGCTGCTTTTCCTCGTCCTTGTCCTGCTTTGGAATTTTTTATGGGTCTTTTTTCCTCTCCACCCMCAGGTGTTGGAGGTYGGGTCCATCTCGAATTCAAGTAACKTCTGGTTTGAGGTTTACAAAATCAATCTCCAGTGGCAATTTGTGCAAATGTTACGCAGTAGAGCGGGTCTCATGAGGTGTTCTCGGTTTGTTGTTTTCCCCCTACCTGGTGCTTGGGTAAGCTGCTGGAATAAAGTTTAAGATTGCAGCGTGCAGGGTTATCAGCTTGGTTCGTGTACTGTAGAGTCCAGAAATTGMAAACTGAGTTTAACTATTGTGAAGTAATTTTAAATGAGATTCTGATTTTGAGTGGGGAAATGGCTTTTGCCTTTTGTAAAMTCATGTAAATATACATTTAAAAATTTGTTATATTCTAACTTTTTTTTGAATCTCTTAGTTCACGCTAGCCTAACAGTTTAACTCATTACACTAATATATTAGTTTTATTTTGGCTTTCTTGAATGGAGATTGTGTCTGATACTATGGATATGTTTATGGCAGAACCTTGTAGGCAAATACACTTTTTTTTTTTTTATCTCAGAAGGATTTTGCATTACRTTAATATGGTCAAAGCAAAGTAAAAAAGCTTGAGCCTTTATCAAAGGCCTGGAAGAGAGCTGATGCACATATTTATTGTTTTAATTTGGTCTCAGAATATGACCCAAGCAGCAACCTTATGCCATCCAATGTGAATATAGACCAGGTTTGTACTTGACCTAGAGAACAACCAAAGGAAATAAAAAATCTGAAAATGCCAAATGCTGTTTTTTCGTAAGAAATCACTTGGAAAAAAAAGAAAGTGTAATTTCACTGAATATTGTTCATACAATGAAAATGCCCAGATGGTGGGTGTCCAGCAGAGACAAGTAACTAGAGCCGTTACTTAGCAAATTCACATGGTAAATAGTGAAAAATCTACGTATGAAAGTGAAGCATGAACATAGATTTAATGTGCTTACTTTTACCACTGGCTTCTCAGCGGAGTTATAATATAGATGGGGGCTTAAAGAATTAGTTCTGGGTTTCATACCTATTCATTTTTTTGCAAGGCTGTCTGGAATTAAAAATAACATGGAAGGTATGCATAGATTTTGTTGAAAATAATCTATGCAACTCCATTTAAGCTTTATTGGATTCTGCTTGTCATGTAGAAATTTTCCTTGTGAAATCTTCTTTACCCATTRCAGTTCTGATCCCAGGTGCTCTGTCTTGCATCGCACTCGCTGCTTGGGGTTCCCGAAAGCTTTTGGATACAATTCTTAGCTGCCTTTCTGAATCCGTGAACAAAGTTTTGATCTTGGTGAAGTCAGTAGCAGGATTTCTTAACATCACCATTCTGGTTTGTGTTATTTCACATCTAGTCGTTGCTAACTTTTTCTTGATATTTAGAGCTGGACTAAACTAGTAGAACTAATGCTGTCAATAAAAAGTATTGTCCAATCTGTAAGGTTTGGGCATGCAAAAGTTGTAGAAATGGAAGGGGAAGTGAGGCAGGATTTTAGTGGATCAGTGGAAGAAGGGAGAATGTGAGTATTTGCACATCCTCTTTCAGTGTTTTGCAATGTATTATTATTATTATTATTATTATTATTATTATTATTATCAAAAAAGCAACAATTTAATAATAAACCAGAAGCTTGATTTTTGAGTGCATCCACTCCCATCTGGAGAACACGAGGAAGGTCTTCTAGCCCAGTTCTTGTATGCTGAAAGCTGATGGTGAGTATTTGACAAAGGATAAAAAATTGCAAGCGTACAGAGATCCCATCATAAATCCTAAAACCTTCCAGCAATGTAAGTTTTCAAAAGTTAGGAACCTGAGATAGTACCTTTGTATTTTATGAGCCTGCATTCCTMGATGTTCATTTTCTTTGCATAATTGCATGAAATGCTTTTTGAGGTCTTTCATAGTTTTTGACACTCAAGCAAATATCAGACCCCCATTTTGACCTTTTGTTGTTGCATTTGTTCATTCCTATGTAACTGACTTTGCATTTATCAGTACTGAATTTCATCTGTGATTCGATCACAGGGTCACTTGGTTCCGTGAAATCTCTGTCATCAGTTTCCATTTTACTAGTGTGAATTATTTAGTGCAATAAGCAAACTTKGTCACTCTGTTGTTGATCAGGTATGAAGGTGTCAAGCGGCATAGATCCCAGGAGACAGTGCAGACAGTGGGATATTAAGAATATCCTCYTAATAAGAAACTGTTCCCTTGTTCTTACCATTTCTGCCCTGTACCAGTAACAAAAAGGACTTTCTTGTATCTACTGTAACAGCTTCTGTTGCTTGTGACTTTGATCTGCAAAAGACATGTTGTTTTCTCCTATATCTGTGCATTTAGCTGTAGGGTTGCTAATTCTATTTAAGTTTTCCCACTTTCCTGGAGGCTGTGGATGATTCTGTCTATGAACTGCGGAATATTTTTCACTCCAGCTCTCAAGCGGAAAACAAAAACATGTCCATGCATTTGAGAGCTAAATAATCCTTCTCTTTCAGAATGCAGWATGGGATCATTATATCAATTGTATACTTTTTTTGCAGTTACGACCTAGATTCCTACCAAACTTCAAGTTTTTGCTTTGTAAGGCCTAAATTTTACCTGGAACCTGAGTTCTGTACATCTGCAACATGGTACTTTGTAAAAGTGCAGAAATATCCTCAAGCGCTCAGACTCCTAAATTCTTGCTGAATGGCAAACACTAAAGTAAAAGCAACGTAAATAAAAAGTTATGTGCGTTGCTGTTGTGCCAAAACTTTGAATACATACTGTATTACTGAAGGCTTTGATTAATGCTTCCATGTGAAAATAAAGGAGACAAAGCAAAGCCTTTGATWTTAGCTTCTCCACCCATCTTCCTGCATCTTAATGAAAGCCTTGTTAATATTTAAARTGTTTTTAAAGCCCTGAGTGTATAGGAAAATTTTGTAGTTAAAAAAAAGATATAGACATTTTATTAAGCAGAGYTATTTGAATAAAAGGATGTGTTTCAGGCTAGTAATGCTGGAAATATAATTGCAGATTTAAAAATGTCTTTTGCAACTTCATAATGTACAGTGGAGAGGAAAAAGACAGACATCACCCAAATACTGTGTCTSTGCTTAGAAACTTCAGCCAATTGCTGCTGATTTATTCACAAACACTGTATTTGACTAGTATATCTCATTAAATATTTTAACACAGCACTTGTAGGCTCCTTAGGTGCAGTGGACTATAATAAATCAACGTGTTCATCCTAAGCGAATGAAGTATTTTAATAATCAACCCTGATTGATTCAGACATTTTCCATTCACCTGACTTGAATGCTCTGCTGTATAAGCACGAACTTCACAGAGTATATTTGCAGATCATGATCTTTCTAACATATTATTTTATAGTAAATGAAAAAAATAAATAAATAGAAGAGATTTCAGCTTGTAGCGTTTGCTGGGAAAAGCTCCAGGAAACCAGCCAGGTAGAGAAAAAATAATAATAATAATTTGCTTACTGTTCAGTACTCTGGTCACAATATGCTCTAAGCAACCAAGATTTGTATTTAAAGTAGATGCTTCTGCCTTGGACAGCCAGGAGCCAAGCTGCTTAATCTGCGGGGTCTCACAGAGCTATCAACTGCATCCTGCTGTGGTCTGATGCCCAACTGCAGGTTGCTTGGTGCGAACGTGGCGCTGGAACAGCAAGACATAATGCATTGAAGGTAACCAAAGCTCTGCCCTTAAAGGTGGTTTGGTGCAGTTACCTTTGCTGAATAAAATCAGGAAAACAGARACAGCTTTGCAAGGGTCTTTCCAGTTCCTTCTTGATTTACTTATTTGCCTCCCTCAGTGCTTAGGTAGTGAATAATCTTTCTATCTCTGTCTTTCTCTTCTGGTTTCTGACAACCTGGCCTCTTGCTTTTCCTTATTCCTGGATGTGAGTTCCACCTAATTTCCATGGGTAGAAGAAGGATAGGCAAAATCTGTCTCTGTGGATACCGTGTTCCCAAGTTTACTTGATCGGTATGCCATGTCTTGCTCGTTCCATGCTCATTCTTGACAAAATGAGAACCCCCAATCTGGGGACACCCCTAGAGTTTCTCCTTTCTCTTGTTTCTTTCTTCTCCTTTTTTTTTTTTTTTTTGTTTTTCTGTTATTAATGTGTGTGTGTGTGTATATATATATATAAGTTGTATACTTTATTCTCTCGATATTAAATGATTGAAGTTTTGTACCGAATAAGGCTTGGTTAATTGTGGTTGATACTGGTGGTGATGGATTGATGGTTCATAATTCTGGTTGATTCTCTGGTTACATGAAGCTTCTAAAAGTCAGGCCTAGGTTATGG
The DNA here is from genome assembly GCF_003342845.1 of Nothoprocta perdicaria. Classification (NCBI taxonomy): domain Eukaryota; kingdom Metazoa; phylum Chordata; class Aves; order Tinamiformes; family Tinamidae; genus Nothoprocta; species Nothoprocta perdicaria. Next base: position 500,552 of record NW_020455516.1, read on the forward strand.
AAACCTAAGGTTATGGAAATCAAATTACTCTACATGTGTGCCCTTGCTTGTAAGCATAGATCCTTGAATTTCCCATATTCATCCAAGTATGTATTAATATATCTTTCCTATGTGTATATGTGCACTGACATGTGCCCTCATGTAAAYTTTCACTGGCACAGTTTTGGAAGATTGAATATTTTGGGGCTCCTATTTCTTAATGCTAAGACTAAGCTATAATATGTTCGATTGTGAGCAAACGTAGGTGTATAACAGCATAATCCCTTTCACAGAGCCTCATTTATTCATTTATCCTCATTGATTTCAATGCCTGAAATGGGCAAAACTGCTCACATAAGTCATCTTTATCATATCCAGCTATCAGTGTTCAGCAGCATATGTTTAAGTGGCTCAAGTCCGATACTAGAAATCACTGTCTTAAAATCTTASCATCCCTGCGTGGCAGACCGTAGCCGTCAGCCAGGCTTGCTTCGCCCCTCTCAAGTTGTTCAGTCCTCTGTCATCATCTCTCATGTGCTGCAAAGTCTAAAGTTTCAGAGGGCTGAATGCTTCAACATATAGCCATACCCTCATGCGTTTCCTCCCATCCTTCACTCTTTCCCAAACATGCCCTAGGTGCAGTGGGTGCCTGTTTTGCTGTTTTGGCCCCCAAAGCAGAAAGGTTGGGTGAGTCTGAGGAAGTTGGAAGAAATCCTCCTCTTGTACCGTGTATCTTGATCCTTCCACGATTTTCCTACGTTATTTTTCCCCTTTTTAGCAGAGAATGTGTTTTGTTGTTGTTGTGCTTTCTGTAAAGGAAGCTCTCTCCTCGTTCTATGGCATTTATGGTTAATCATGTTTCCTTCTCAAGTTCAAGGTACTGCATTTATATCCTGGTTAGGGGCTGCTCCTAAATGCCTCATTTTGTCTGTTTGCTGCAAGAGTGCTTTCATATGGCTGATTGTAGGTTAAGGACCGCATAGATCTTTTTTCTTAAATAGTCATGGACTAAATGCATCATTGTGAGACTGAACTGCTATTGTGTGCATTCTTTGGTTCATGGGCACTATAGAGAAGTATAATCTGGCCTTTTCAGTACTGGGAGCCATTCACAAAATGTTATGCTGTGGCTGAAAAAAAGACAGACTGAACCAACAAATACATGTGGAAATTTCCTTGTGCATTAGGACTTTATTCGGGTTGGACGCTAAAGGCATTGACCAGGTGAGCTTTGCYTCTCTGAGCCCGTAGTTAGGCCGTGGCTCAGGCCCTGTTTGCAAATTACAGCCATTAGAAGGGTTTCTAGCAACCTGTACAAATAAGTTCACCATAGAAAAAGAAAATCTTAATGTCAGAAATGATCTATTTTCTTTTTCCCCCCGGGCAAGCATTGTTAGGGAGGGTGCCAGACACGGACTGTCTCGTCGCTGCAGTGAGCCCGATGCGAGAGGTGCAGGTGCCCAGCTGTGTGTAGGCTCCTCTGATAGAGTTTTCGCTCCTATTCGTACCCATCTTGCTGTTCTTCCCTCCTCATTCCACATCTTGTCAGAAACATCATCTCCTCCCACTCGGGTTAAAGGAAGGAGACGATCTGGGAGCTACGCTGAGGCAGGCTGTGCTCGGAGTGAGAGGCAAACATCTGCAGCAAAGTAGCTGAGTGCAGTAGGAGCCAGTGTAAATGCATCCATCTGCCTCGGCACACGTCGGTTTCAATACRTGAAAATTTAGCTCTGGAAATGAACTCTTAGGTCTCTCCAAACAGCAGCAGCATTTGCATCCCTGCTCCAAGGTCAGAACTGACTGGCATTATTGAGCTGGGGAGACCTACATGACTCTTAACTCCATGTGAAATGCGTGGTGCAAGGCAGGCAAGCAAAATGCCAAGAGCTCAAGCGATGACCAAGTTACCTGTCACCACTGTTTAAACAATATAGGTCTGCTTGACTGGGTCATTAATTTGGAAATACCAAGTTGTCTGGTGTTGGCGAAAACTAACAGCCTTATTTTTCCAAGAAGATGGTTTAGGTGATGTTGAAAAACCTTGAGAGAAAAGCTGGGAGTAAGTGGAAAGGTCAGTGTTTACTGAAAAAAAAGGCACACGGAAAAAAAAAAAAACAAAGATAGTGAAGAAAATACATTGTGAGCTTAAAGAAATGTAGGAAAACTTGCTTTGTACAGGTATGTTCAACACGGACCTGTGAGAGGGAGGCATAGAAGAAGATTGTGCTGCTCACATGCAGTATTGTATACATGGCAGGAGAGACCTACTTCAGGCTGTGCTCAGAAATCCAATTAAAAAAAATAAAAAATAAACTAAATKTCACCATCTGCAATTAAATTGTGCACTGTTTTTCTAGACAATTATTTTTTGAAAAAATGAGAGGCGTATGTACATAAAAATAATAGCACTGCAGCCTTATGAGTCAGTTCCATACCCCAAAGATATCTAGTTGAGCWAAATTTTTCAGCACTGTTGATTAAATCCTATCTCTTTGCATTTCTTTTGTTTTCCTTCTTTCATATGAGTGTGTGGTCCACTTAATTACATGATGATAATGTAGCTTTATATTGCTGATACGTTTGATATAGAGCCTGAGGAATTTGTTTTTTTCTTCTCTATAATGATTTACACTTGTTAGAGCCTGGGCTAAGTGAATTTCTGATAATCTGGCTGAGTGGATGAGGTAAATAATTTTCTCCATTCATTAAAAAATTTAGTAAGATAGGGCATTTCTAAAGTATTTTTTGGCCAATAAATATTTTTATGAAAGTCTTTTCAGAGGCAGCAAGTTTTTCAGTTTTTATTTTTCAGTCAGTTGATACTGAGGTTTGAGTATCAAGGGAACATATTTATTCCGGAAACATGATGGCACCTTTATTTGGACTCTAGGAACCTTTGCTATAGAAAACGTGAGCGTTGCTTTCGGTGTAATTTCTAGCTCTTGACGTTTTGGGGTTTTTTTAATAATAGGGTTTCTTGGCCATACAAATATCCTGAGAAGACAGGAGGAATAATAAATGAAACAAGGATTTGACAGCATGACACTTGTAAGTGAGACTGTAAAATATATATTGTGTGGACCCATGGCCTAAGTCTACGCAAGAGAAGACTGAAAATCTGGATTGTGCTGCCTGCAAAGACATCACTTCATATATTAATAAAGATGCAGTTAGTGAGCAGTAAGTTAAGAAAAAATAGCCGTATTTAGTGATCTCCAGAATTCCCTTTTGTATTCATAAAATATTTTTCATGGATAGGGTTACAGCAAGTTCTAGCTCCATTTTTGTGATACTCTAGTTCTCTTTAAATGCTATTAACATTTTCCCAGTTAAAGAGAATGTGGGACCAAAACCTCTCTTCAAAAATTCACAGGCCTGTGACTCTGTATGTATAAGAAATGACTCTTTGAGAGCTGGGCAAGCAACTGGAGAAAACAAGTGTGCCCTATTCGTGGAGTTCAGGGTAGGAAATGGAGAGCATAGAAAGAAAGGTTTTCCCTGGGCAGGCAGCTCGGCTTTATATGTGAAAAAGAAACAAAGCTTTTGTTTGTTTTGTTTTTTAACTGCCCCTGGGCTTTTGAGCTTGATTTAACATTGTTTGTTCCAGGAAGGTAGGCAGCTGATGTTGGATTAAATGCTTCGTGTTTTACGGTTTTTGAAGGCATAAGGCTGTTTATGGAGGACTTAAGTATAGATATTTGAAGGAGATGTGCATGCAGCAGACTCAGGAAAGCGTTTAAGGCCGTACTAAAAACAGTAATACAGTGATTAAGCATCTATTTAGTTAGCTAAAATGTGCTGAAGTTACAATAGGACTGCACAGGCCAATGTGGTACTGTGGATAAAAGTCATTTCTGAAATCAGAGTCGTAGAGAACCGAGCAGKGGAGGAGTTCTTTTGGTGATGCTGTATGGGGTTAAATGGTAGGAGACTTTTCAGTTTTACAGAGTACGAATTGCAGGCCAAGCTGAAAATTGTCCTAGCCCAATAGCCTCTTGTTAATAAGGGCGGTGGTAAATGCCTAGAGAAAAATATTGCAATAAGGTTGAGACTTCTTGCCCTCTAGCTTTGTGCTCTATAGAGACTTCAARAAATCATGTGGGGTTGATAGATACATATTTACTCTACCTRCATCCATGTGGGCAAATGATCTTATACACACATAAAGCTTACAGATGTCCATAAGCATATGGAAAAGTGTTTTGTGTGTGTGTKTTTTCRGAAAGATGTTGGTTGTCCATTTTGAACATTGTTGGAGACGCATAAGTTGACTGTTGCTGCTGTGATGCTATACCAACCAGTGAGCAAAKGAAAATCAAAACAGGACTGTGTTTAACTGAATTAACTAATTCCCTAATTAAATTAGTCCACCAAACACAGAAGTTGGGGAAGATTTTTGAAACAGAACAGATGCTTGCAAGCTTTATTTTAAGAATTCTAGGGGAAAAAAAATCTAGCTTGTCAATGATAAGCAAAAGTTTATCACAGGATGTGTGTACACACAAAAGTAATCATTTCTTTTTTCAGAATCTTTTGCTAGAAACAGAATATTTGGGAGAAAGGTTGTTAGAAAGTGTTACCAAAAGTATTTTGTGGTATTTATGTTATAACGGGGATGGAGCGCTCTGCTTTGTTGGCCAGCTGAAATCGAGGTCTGTGCGAAACGGGTGAGAAGAAAGTGAAAAATCAACTCAAGTGTTTTAAGATAAGGCTGAAATGGAGATGGCGACGAATTGTATGTACTCTTTGCTGCTTGACACGTTCAGCCTTGACAGCATGAAGGTGAAATGTTTAGATTTTAGGCTTTTGTCCTTTCTGGTAAAATGTTTAAACAAGTATTTTTTGTCTGTGGAAATTACACTATATCCCTGGCCTGTGTTATCCATGGCACGTTTGCAGTGGATGTAACGTGCTCATTTCTACAGATGTTGAAGATCCTTTTGAAATGCTTAAAAGCAGRGCGTGCTGTCGAGACTGGGAAGAAACCAGAGATTTGAGACCTGGATTGAAACACCTGGAAGGTGATATTCTCCCGCCAAAACACTTCACTTGACGCTCTTAAGCTCCATAATGTTTTCTGCATTCAAGCATAAGTTCTTTTATAGTGAACAAGAGGAAGGGTAAAGTAGTTTTAATAGTGTATTTCCCCAATAAAATGATAATTGTACACATATCCTAATCCAATTGCAAAAAGAAAACCCATACTCTGAAAATCCGTTGAAAAGCTGACTTTTCATCCATTTGACTGTATTTGACTTTAACTCTTAATACTATTTTTATTATTTATATATTTATATATTTATATTTAATATGCATAATATATTATATATTGCATCTCAGTATCTTAATATATATTTAATACATATTTATTAGTATTTTAATATTCTTACTATTTGCATTTTATCAAAATGGCCAAAAGGCTTGCTTTGGCTGGGAGACACACTAAAGAWGTTATTCAAAAGTGTCCTGTAATCTGGGTTGTCCCAAAAATATTTATTTGCACTTTGGGTCTCACCACCACAGTGAGATTACTGGGTCAAGCCGGAGTTTGTAGGGCTGAGTCCTGTTGTTGTTCTAGAGCMGAGATTGCTCAGGTTTTCTGAAATTAGCACCCATGCTGTCAAAACATACTGAGCTGGGTAGTGGCATCTAATTTAGATATAACCTGTGTACTCTTTCAACCACCATCAGTACTTGTGGGGCCGGGCATTCTGACGCTAGAAGGTGTCCTTGCTCCAACAGGAATTTGCCTCAATGAGGGTTTGCCCGTTGCCAACAATAGGCAAAAATAAATGGAATTAAATTCTTATCCGAGTTCATTGAATAGTACCATATTTGCAGTTCGTAAGCTAATCCTGCACTCCAGGATAGCCATGGGCAGTGTTTCAGACAACATTTTCAGCCACCCCATTGCAGTATTTTCTTTAAAGTGTGTGGTTAAAAGTACTTCTGCTTCTCTTGACAACCTGTCTATCCATTTTATTATTGTCATTGCTTCCCCTCAGGCTCTGCCAAGAAGTTTGCACTTACAGCTTGATCAAATTACATGCTTTTCCTTGATGTGAACATGTAAAACATCATTGTGTTTGGCTCGGGAAATAATAACAAATTACAGAACTGTTTATGTCATCGATCTGAATCGAAATAGATCCAGTCTAAGCCAGTACTGCCTGATTGTCATCCCTAAAAAACCTATTTGAAATAGGATCTTAATCTTTTTAATTTTATAAATAAAATCTTTCTTGAATATGAATGAGAGGAATCTAAAAGCTCCCATATGGTGTATTTGAGCTGCAGCTGAGCTTCAGTGGAAAGGGAGAAAGATTTCCAGCAGATGTGGAACGGTAAGGCAGCTTCTGATTGACAGCAGCAGCTCAAAGACCGCGAGCAGCAGAGGTGGCTCCTTCTGGTGCTTTACTTACCAAATGGGAGTCCTCGCTGTTCTCCCCATCACTGTTATGGTCATGTTGCAGCTGATCAGCTGCCTAAACACGGTGGCAAGAGTTTTGCATATTAAACAGCAAATGCAGTAATTTACATAAAACCCAGTGTTATCAATTACTTCTAAAAATGAGAAAGAATATCTTAACAAGCCAGTGCCAATAATGTTCTTCTCTAACCGTTTTTAAAAGCTCCAAAAAGATAAACAAAACCAGCGATTCCTGGTTGCTCTTCCACATCGCCCTCTGAAGTAGGCCTGTCAGATCTAATCACACAAATCAGTTACACCTGATGAAATATAYAGTTAAGAAAAAGTTTGAGATCTTGTTCGAATAATTTTGTGCATTTCTGTCATAAATGAATCCTGGTTTATAAATCCTGCTTATCTTTGTTGTTTGTGGTTTCAAATGTCTCACATGATCACTCACTCCTTGCTAGGTCATGAGCTTACTCAGTAATGTTGATGCCACGTTAGTTTTCTATCAGAATTACTTTTAGAGGGTGGAGGCTGGGGTTTAGTCCATATACACAATGCTGAAATAGAAGTGCAGTCCAGAATCCATGAAGAGTTATGTGAGTTTACAACAAAAGGATCAACTCTGATCCTTTGCAATTCTTCCAGGCAATTTGTTATGTAAATTTAATACTTAATATTTTATTTTTTTTTTTAGTTTGCATATTATCTGAGATATCATGTATCATCATATATGATCCTAATCTTTGCAAAAAAAGATGTATGGATGGTTGCCAAAGCAGCACTGTGTGTGGAAACTTTCAGAAATCTCCTTGGTCTCTGTGGCATGTTTTCTAGTACTAAATAGTCATTAACTTTTTCTAGCTCAGGACTTGATAAGTGAAGCTCATCTGCATCGTGTTTCAGTTACTGTCACTGCAATGTTTCTCTTGCAATTTCTTGTTGTTTTTCTCTTAAAACTATCATTGAATTATTTAATACCACCTTTTAAACTAATCTCGCGTTACGAATAAGTTTTGTATATTTGGCAACTAAATCAGCATTCAGGGTAGGAATCATTTAACTTGGTCGTGTCTGCAATATCAGATTCTTCACACGGTACAAACAAAATTAAATGCATAGTTCTCATTTAGAGCAGTAGGAATTGAATTTGCAACAGACAGGGGAGAAATCTATTCTTATATTAACACTGCAGGCAGCTCACACCTAGTATTAATAGAATTCCATCTATGTTATCTACTTATTTTCATTCTCTCTTAAAAAAGTAATTTGGTGTTTGACTCATGTTTTTCATAGCGTCAACTGAGTGTCAACACATAACCAGCTATTCTGGTTTCAGACTCCTGAGGTTGAAGCCAACATCTCTTAAAATTAGATGTTTGGTATTGTGGTGACATTAGATACCATGGACGTTAGGAGGATTTATGCGAACATTTGCTTGAGTCAGCTTTGTGCGAGATGGTTTTTTTGGAGGAAAGCGAGGTCAGTCTTCGGGCAGTCACTGTGCATGGGAAGCATTTGGACTCGTTGGCCTCTCAGTTGAGGAATGCAGGAACTTCTGTAGAGACAGTGTACTGGTCCAGAAGCAGGTTCAGGAATGCTATTCTAAATTCTTCCATATTGTTATTCTCTTTGTGGTTATCTAATCCTCTCATTCTATCAGTTTATGGAATTCCATCGGTTTATCTCAGAAAGGAAACAGAATGTGTAGGCCCACTGCTGTTTGATTTTTCCTGTTTTAATTATGTTTGAATTGTTCTATGTATTTGTAACGTTTGTCTTGAGCAATATTTTGATATGTCGGAGGCACACAAAGTCCAACTTTAGGTGACCTTGCCCTGTATTCCTCTGAGCATCGACTGAGAGGGACTAGGGTGAGGGTGAAKAGTGATTTGGAGTTCTTCAAACCCCACTTGGATGCCACCCTGTGCCCCGTGCTCTGGGTGTCCCTGCTGGAGCAAGGGGTTGGACTAGATGATCTCCAGAGGCCCCTTCCAACCTCAACCATTCTGTGACTCTGTGGTCATTTGTTCAATCTAGTCTGAGCATAGCAGCAGTTAGCACCAAAATGGATTGCGTTGAGTAGATAAAGTTTTTGAAAAGGAACATGGCTCTAATAGAAATGAGAACTGAAAATGCTGGTGCATTAAAGGTGGGAAAAGCCCTGGTAGAGCAGCATAAACCCTGTGCTCATCAGAGAAATAGCGCGTAAGAAATAACTGTGAAGAAATGCTGAGAAAATGCTCCTAGCTRCTGAGCTGAGCTAATTATGAATCCCATTAGCTGAGGGAGGAGGACATTAGCGAAGACAGTGTTGGTTCAGTGCTTGTTAGCTGTTCTCTATTTGAGTTTCCAAGTTTTTGTTATCTATCTTAAAAAGGAAAGGAAAAAGAAAAGAGAATAGATACATTGCTTTGATTTTGTTTTGAAATTGCTCAGAATTAAGTTGATAAATGCCGGTGTTGAGGCTGGAAATCTGATTGTCCAGCCAGGAGATGAAATTGCTCCAAGGGCAACAGCACGCGGCCAAACGAAGCGGCTTTCCCATGGCTGAGTGTGCTGGCAAACCTGCTCATACATTCTGTAGCAGGAGATATTAATGGGTATTATTCGTGAATAAATTTATATATGAAAAATAGATGAATTATTCAGTTAGTTCTAGTGTTTTGTGCAYATAAGCATTTTACCTTTCCTGTAATGGTGCCAATTTTCATTTTAATGAGTTTTTTTAACACAGCGAGTAGAGTGTAAGCCCCAGATATTGCCATATGAATGGAGAGGTATCCACGAACTATTTTGGAAAGAAATATAGTTGCACTYGCTAACACAGGGTTGGGTTCCCAGCTAAGACTATTTTTTACTAAAATATTCTGGCCTGCACCAGCCAGAAAGTTGAGTCTAGCTTTGAGTGCTTATATGCAGGTTTGCCTTGGCAAAGCACAATTGCATATTAGGAATGCAATAAAGTTTAGGTGGAATGAATAATATGTAATAGTAACTGTCAGCRTGGTTAATGAAAGTGTCTAAAGCGTTTAAATCGGAACTAATGATGGCCTTGTAGCCTTCATTTGGGCTTAAACAAGGCATACATGCCCTACATTTAAATGGATGTTCACTTCTAAAAGTGAACTTTTAAAAGACTACAAAAATGAAATAGGGTGAGTGTTAAACCACAATAACACAGGAAATTGTAGTTAGTTTTGACAGTAAATAGAAGTACTATACCATTATAGGAAATTATTACTATAGCCTGAAACTGTATTATAGGAAATTATTACTATAATCTGAAACTAATATTTTTTTTTCTTTCTAAGTTTATATTAACCAGTAAAATTTGCTGTCAATTACATGATTACAGGAGCAGTGAAACAAGAGTAGTTCAGGCAAGAGTCAGCTATAAAGCAAATGCTATTAGYTCTGGAGATATTTATGTTAACATTATTATTATTTTGCTGTTTGAAAGATAATTAACGCAAGTTCCCAGCCAAAGAATTTGAAAGCGTATAGGAAAATAGTGAGGAAAAGGCATRTGGAATCCATAGGTTGTTGAGAAGCAGCACTCCTGGATTCTCTTCCTGGGCTGTACCTAACATTTGAAGGGTTAATACTGTTTTTAAGTAGTCTTTCTATCTGGAGAAATTTACTATAGCCTAATGTAATGCTTTCATTAAAATAACATAAGTCTGTCACGCAACATATGCTTGGGCAGATCATATAGAGGGTTAGAGAATTATTCAAACTTTGTCATACCTCGATATGAAGTTATGCAGGACAGTATACACTTAATAGTACAATATCTATTGGGCAGATAATATATAACCATGTAGCTCAAACTGGAAAGAAAATGAGGAAGAGATATTTCATTTTAGCTGTGCATCAAGTGATAATTATGATTACAGTTATGGGTAAATGCTGCACTGCACAGGCTRCTTTCCTACTGTAGAAGACAATGCATTTTCTGTCTCAGATTGCTGAGTCAAATGTATAAAATRGGAGCAACTGAGAAATAGAAGCTGAAAATGAACAGGTCAAGTAGAACAGCTGTATCCAAGGAGAAAATTTAAGTCCAATTTTTAATTATTAGTACAAGACAGAAACTTTTCCTTTTGTCAAAGTAGCATATTTCAATCTGCAAAGATGATTTCTTCTTCAAGTGAAAACGCTGCGGTGGTGAGTACCTTATAACTACTTAAAGGGTTAAATATTGCACGTATGTCATGGTGTGTTCTTYGAAGAAGGCTTTACAGTGCACAACTGTTTGAAAAATCTCAGTGGTTGAGAAATTTTTAGGTTTTGGGCAGAACCTACTGTGGGAATACAGTTTACTACAAAATGTATTTCCTGTTCTTCACTAGATAGATTTATAATACATTTCTGCAGTTTAATTACTAAGATATATAGCTGATTTATTTTTGTGACAAATTCCTGTATTATTAGAACAGTGATTTTTGTCTGTAATAAAAATCTATTTTACTGATTCAGCTATTCTGGAGAGGACTTATTAGAGATGTTGATTCATCTTTTAAAATAATGGTTTATTATTTTCCACAAGGGTTCTTTATTAAAGCCATCAGGTATTTTACTGCACATCACTTGCCATTTAAGTGTTTATGATATATAGATTGTCCTGACAAACTTACTGTAATAAGAGCAAACTCTTGCCATARCGCAGTGAGTTTGTAAAATCAGTCTTGCTATCAGTCCTTCCAGTTCTCCAGAGCAATCTACTGAAAATGTTCTGTCTTGGTAGGCAAAACTCTGCTTTTTCCATCTCAGATTCTTTCTTTAACCTTTCRTTWTTGTGCAGGTGAKGGTAAATAAGAACAGTCACTAGCGTTTCTCAAAAACTACCTAGAAATTGTGTGTCTGAGTAGTTGCTTAGGTGCTTGAGTAAGGATCACCATCTGCTTCTATAAACACTATATATAATGTATCTGTAGCTATAATCACATATTATGGTTTTAGAATTAGGATTCAATAGTAAATAATGGACATTTGCACGTATTTCACATTTCTATGAAACTCACCTCCTGAACGCTCTTTAATAAGAATTCCTTTTCTGTGGAAATATTCCTTTTTCCCCCTGCCGGACTTGCGCACGGCAGCTCCCCGCTGCCTTCCAGCACTGGAGCGGTTCCTCCTCCATCGCAGGTGGCGATGCCTCTCAGGTGTCTTTGAGGGCATCTTCAGGGGTGTTCCTGGGGTCCAGCCTTTCTGCTACATACCTGTGSCCTGCAGCCTGGAAAAACAAGAAAGAGAGAGGCTGTGTGTGCTGTCCGTACTGGGGGGGTGAGTTTGCAGGGCTGGTAGGTAGGCAGGAAATTGCTTCTGATGGTTATCAGTGTAACATTTGGTTATCAGGGTAAGAGTTCTGTCTGGGAGACTCTTAGCAAAGAAGTMATTTCAGAAGCGTTTTTATTGATGCTGAAAATGCCTGTGCTTTGTAAATAAAAGGCTAGGAAGAGAAAATCTTGAAAGGGATTGTCTTGCATGGAGGGATGCCCGGTATAAGGCAGCCCTGAGCCCAGGTTCCTCAAAGGATTTTCAGTATTTGATGTTTCTGACCACAGTGTGATTTTCAGGACTCCAAGGGAACACATCTGTTCTAATGGTGGTCTGTCTAGCGGGAAGATGTTCCTTTTAATAATCTAGATACGTGCTTGTGACCACATCCTCAAATTTCACTTCTGGCCTTTCTCATGTCTCATGGTCCCAACCCCCCCAAAATTTTCCTTCAACCTTCAGAACAAGGTGAGAATGCTCCCTTACAATAGTAGATACTGCCTGTTTTCCATGGACTTTATTCATCCAAGGTACTTCAAAAAAAGTCTAAGTCCTTGGGCTCCTTGTGGTCACTGCTGTGCTAAGATTTTTGATTCCTTGACCAGTCAGTCCTGACTCCTGCGGAAGCTGCCCTTCATTGAAGGAGAGAAAAACACCCCGCAGCATTATTTTCTTTACTACTGTCAGAAACAGGCCACCTCATTCCTCACTTGCAATATCCCGTGCAAAGCATCCTGGAAGCCGGTGGCGTTCCAGCCGTGCGCCCGGCGAGTGAGGCTCTAACGGGATATTTTCTAACATCTCAGCGCCAAAGCACTGCTCTGACCTCGCAGTCACCAGCTGTCATCGAGATCATAGGTCTGTGGCACAGCCAGCTTAGCAAGCCTCTGGTTTTTCTGTGAACCCGGAGAAAAATCTCAGGTTTTTAGAAGGGAAGTATTGATCTATGTGTAAGCAAAGGTTGTTCCGAACTCTGTGTTTCCYGGTTAAGCATCAGGGGAATGTGGAGAGTCAGAAAAAAGTGTTTTGCTGTGTTTTCGTGTTAGTTTCTGGGTGGTGAGCAACTGGAGAGCAGTATTTGGATGACAACTTGCTTTGGTTTCCCCTTGCCGCKGAAGGAACTCGTAGCGCCGCCTTCACACACGCGGGCCTAGAATGGAAATGAATTAAACGTGCCCTGCATGGGAATTTCTCACTTGCCGTCAGCAAAAACGCATGTATCTGGTTTTGTTTCCTTGCTTTGTCAGGGCTGCTGCTTTGTGAGCTGCTATCTCATCGCTTCTGTCCTTGGGAACCGTGTTGCAYGGCCGTGKATGAATAGGTGCCTCTCAGCATCTGGGCGGGCTTCGTGGTGKTTTTTTGCTGTTTTGCTGTTTTTCTTTTCTTCRTAGTGTGCTGCATTTTAAGCAGGTGGCAAATCCTTCAGGGCTGAACAGTGCAAACAACTTAGATGTAGCATAAAGTTGAACAGCTTCTAAACAGGTATAAATCTGCTTGAAGATACTTAAGGTGCATCAGCCGCGTTGGAGGATGCTGCATGCCCTCATGCTGCTTCCATAGAAGCTCCTTGGTCCTGCAGGTTGGTGACAAAGAAGTGAACGTGGCTGAGGAAGCTGGGACCTACAGGGACTCCTTGGGATGCAAATAACGGATCACCACACATGCCTTGTATCTGGAATTTAGAAAAGAGTGTTTTTCCATCAGTACCTTAGTGCCTTGAGTGATGCGGGAATGAGTGGTGCGTCTGTTTCTTGTTCTGTAGTTCATGCTAAAGTTTGCAGTTGTGTAACACTGTCAGACATGCTACATTATATATAGTTTTTAATTGAGTTCTCCTCTTTTGCAAGTTTCAGAACGTGCATTTGCGTGACATTTGCATTCTAGCAGCATTTCCCCTTGGCAGAATAAGTCCTGTGGAGACTAGCCCTGTTCGTCCCGCATTGGGAGGATCCCAGCAGCGGTAGCAGCGCTCACAGCGCCCGTGCAGCTAGGCAAATGCAGATCCACATCTGCTCTTGTGTGAGGTCACATCATGAGATGATGAGTTTCTGTGTTTAAAACGGGTCGCGCTGCTGACCGCGGTGCGGAGGCAGCGTTGCCACCTCGGCGCTGGTGACCGAGCGCTGTGGAAGCAGCGCGCTCGGCTTAGGCTGGTTCACCCAGCCCTCAAGGTTGCATTTACGGGGCTTGTTTGACTGGGTTTATTCAGGATCCTGTTCCCTAAACCCTGTTCTGTGCAAGTAGTACAGTGCTCCTGAAAGAGGGTGGCTTTCATTGCATCCTGTTAGGATGTGGGTTTATTTAGGGARTGCTGCCCCCCGCATTTGTGAGCCTTGTAGCAGTGCAGCCCGTTCCCGTTGCTGTTCTGCTTTATCAACCCCTTTAGGAAAAATCACGTCCCCCCAAAGCTCCCTATGAAGCTGAATTGGAAGCGGGGAGTCTGGTGGAGCATGATCTCATAATTCCGGGCAAGGGAAGGGAAGAGAAGCCCAAATGTGCAGGGCACAGTTTGCTGCTTTCAGTTTCCTTGCAACTCAATAGAAAACAGTTGTTTTTATTGTTCGCTCTCAAATCAAGTTTGATCAAAGGTTTTTGCAAGTCCTGTGGTCTGATGGGAGGTGAATGCAGCAACTTTGAGGACTTTACTCTTTGATTTTACGGAGGTGCAGTGGTGCCACAGCAGGAAGTGGACAAAATTGAATTATAAACCCTTCTTCTTTTTTTTTGCCTTTTTTTTTTTTTTTTTTAAGTTTTACTCTTTTAAATTTTTTTTTTAGGAATTTACATGATTTAGATAAAAGACATCCTTCTAGACCGTGAAAATGCTTAATGAGAAAGGAGCCAAGTATTTGCAATTAAAAATCAAAGCAGCTGTATTTAAACTGTGTAGAAATTTGATCTTCCTTTTTATTAGATTTGGAATACTGCAGACATGAGTGAGCAAGGTTTCAGTGTAAAATTAGGGTGATAATTAAGGTATTTATGAAACTCAATGTAAAATGAAGGTGATAGTTGAAACTTAGACTCTGGCAATGCGGAAGAAGAGTGATAGTATCAAGGAGGGTTTGACTGCTGTGGGCATGGCCATGTGTTGTGTGTGTGTGTTGAGGGAAGAAGTTGAAGAAGAGAAGGGATGTTTTCCAGAGGTAAAAGCGAAGCCGCTTAAAATGGGAAATGGTGATTAAACTCAGAAATTTCAAATGAAAGGAGCAATAGCTACAAGAGCACTGGGAACAAGCTCGATACGAAGGGGAGGAAAGAAGTGTGGGACTMAACTTGAGTATTTGCATTCTTCCAATGTAGCTTGATAGCGGCAGAGCAAGTCCAGGGGCAAGTCGTTTGTTCCTGTCTGCAGGCAAATGAAAGCAATACAACATACTGTACAAAATAGTTAGCTGGCTACTCGGAACTATATGGGCTTCCCTCTACAGAATGGGGGAGAAACAACTGCTGCTGTACATTATCCAGTCTGTTGAACACAGTATTTTCTATTGATTTTAGCAGCTTCTTATTTGCTGACTGCTGCCTAAGCTCCAGTGAAGGGAGACGTTAAACACGGGAAGGTTTCCAACCCCGGCGAGTTGAGGTTATTAGGAAATGGCTGTGAAGAACAAAACTGATCCTTGTTCCTTTACTCAAGCCCGGGGGCACGCAGGCCCTCAGTTCGCTCCCAGACATCGTAGGCTTTCCACACTTGGTTGACCAACCCCTGGGTATCAAAATGACAACTCAAACATGTAATTTCTGGCGTTTCTTCTGTGAGACATACTTGAGACATACTCTTGTCTTTCAGGATTTACACTGTCATTTCCAAGTCACCATTTGATACTGCAAACACCAGCTTGCTCACAAGAAGCATCAGACATATTCTGTGCAAAACCAATGTTCTCCTCCTTGAATTTYTTCCAAAGGGGTATCCTAGCAAAATTTGTAAATGTTGAGGCCACACATCAAAGAACTTCTGTTGTGGTCATGCATCTCCTTTTGAGTCTTCTCTGTGCACTTAATAGTCCAGAATTTCATGTTGGAGTGCTCTGAAACAGAAAGCTCCTTGACAGCTCCTCCAGGTGTTTGTGTGTGTTAAATTTTGAAGATGTTTTTAATGCTTGTTTCTTCAAGAGAGTTCTTGAAATCACGTTTTGGGGGGAAAAAAGGCATTTTTTTTAAACCTGGTAGGTAGAACGTGGGAGAAAACTGAGAGGGAACTGGTGAAGAGTGTAGAGGTGCTGCAGTGAGTGGTGATTCTSTGCAAAGGATCACAGAGTGCTGCTGCAGCCTGCTGCTTTGGAGGGTTTTTATGTTGAAATATTCTGTTGGACAGTCCAAGATCTTGGATAAGCAACATCTTGGCTGCTTTTTGTTGTTGCTGTGTGTGTGTGTGTGTGTTGTTCTCTTTATTTAAAAGATGGTAGGAAAACCAAGGAGCAAGGAGCGATGCTCATCCTAGGATACTGATGGATTCTAGTTGCAGATGTAATGGTGTTTTGTCTTTTGGATTTTCTCCTGCAGCTTCTCCACAGTATTTTCTGTCTGTGCTATTTTGTGATGTTGCTGCGTAAATCCAGCGTGAGGTCAGAGGTGGTTGGGTTGCATTGCTGGATGGATTGATTCCTGCGTGGGTTTTATATTACTTTAAGTAACAAAACAGTCAAAGATTTCCTGTAGTGACAAGCACTATATGAAAGTAATGCATTCACATCAGTATGCTGGTTTGGCTTATTTTGTGTGATAGACCTCACCCGTGCTCACACAAGGTATTCACACCAAGGTACTTTTCTTGATTAATTGACATTGGGTTAGTCTACGTTTTACTTTGTGCCAGAGAAAGCGAATGCTTCAGGATATTCAGTAGAGCTCACTAATTTCAGATGAAATGTTTATTTTATGTTTGATGATGGAAATAGGGAGGAAAAAATAGGCAATAAGCTCCATCTTTGAGGCATTATAAATGTTGCTATGTTCCAATTTCTGTGTAAATCAGTGTCTGGAAACTGCAAATATACATGAAATAGATGTTAACTATTGCAGTATTAGTGATGAATCACAGGCCTTCCACAAAAAAAAAAAACAAGAAAGAAGAAGAAAGCAGCCTGGTAAAGGGACTGAAGGACGGTCCTCATGGTAGGAAGATGATGAGCCCTGCTCTCACTAGACAGGTCCCAGTGCCCTTATTGCTCCACTCAAATCAACCTGATTTAATGTCAGACTGCGTTAGTGCCTGATCCGGTCCTGCCTTTCCACTCCAGAGGAAGAACAAAAGAAAAACAAACATTGAAACAGCAGATGTTGCGCGGAGCTGAAAAGGCAGCTCTGAAGTTTGACAGCCCCTCGATTTGCTGTTTGAGCAACAGTGACGTTTGCTCTTGCTGCTGCGACACGCTCAAGCTGTCATCCATAAAAGTTGACTCGTTTCCACCAAATATTGGTAAGCAGTTCCCTACTTTAAGTTATKATCAAATTGTCATCAATAAAAGTTGATTTGTTTCCACTGAATATTGGTAAGCAGTTTCCTACTTGAAGTTATTATCAGATTTATTGGTATGGGACTGCACATTTGTCTTTGCCATGACTATGCTGCATAAAGGGAATAATTGAATTGAGACTTAAATGAGCAGTAATTGAAAATCGTGTGGCTTGTCAAAGGAAAATTAGTGCTATGCTAAATTTCCAGCAATCTGCTATGGGTAGGGTTTTTTTCCTTAAAAAGGTAGAATGGGTTTTGCTAAAAAGGTAATTATATAAATATGTACACATTAATGAACATAATTGGAACTGGACTTTAGCCTCTAAAGGATACAAAGGCTCTTCAGTAACTTCATACAGTTTTAAATTTGGCAAAAGCAGTACAGTATCTGTGATAATTAGACTTTCAGCACRTTTGGATATGCTAATTGAATCCAAGTTCTAATTAGTTTTCTTATGTAACTAAGAATGGCAACCCTTGAATTAATTCAGTGTACTTTTATTGCTGAACTTTGCTCCTCTTTCCATATTTTTACTACCAAAAATGKAGACTTTATCAAATGCTCTGCTTTATGGGATGGCAGTAATTTATCATACACTGCGTGCAGTGCAAACACTTCAAAACGTTCTCCACATCTCGCGGCGCTGTTGTACGTAACACACTTGAGCTATTAGTTCAGTCAACTAAGTTGCATAATTTGTCCAAATTATGGATCAGTGTTGCCAGAGGGGTTGGTGAGAAGGTGTTGTGAGCACCTACCAGCTCGAGCCTTGAAGGAGCAGAACGAGGTCTGTTCTGCTTGTTCTTGAGGTCTTTGTGGTCACRTCTGGATGTGAAGTGAGGGAGACAGGTGGTGACTTTTTTTTTTTGTTTGTTTAAAAATGACTATGAGAAGGATAAGTTTTTATCTTCTTTAAGAAGATAAAATAGGAATGTGGTATTTTGTATTTTAGTCTCTATTCTATTGCTAGTTCCAGTGTTTTCTGCTGGAATTATAAATCCAATAGATCCCCAATTTAGTTATTACTTGAAATAAAGGTTATGCTTGGCATTAGCTTTGCTTCACTCCCTGACACTCAGGAACCCCTCAGAAACCCTAATTAACTTGAGAATGGAAAGAGTTCTGAGCACTTACGAAAATGCCACAGAGAGACATGACCACCTTCTGTGGAGAGACTTACCCCAGAAGGATTTTGACCTTTTGAGGCACCATTTTTAAAGAAGTCTTCAGGGAATTGATAGAAATACATTGCAATTAAGTAGTTTAGAAGCTACCCTCCCAGGGGATGTAAGAAATCATTTAAATTACTTTAAGGGGTTAACTTGTTAAATAGTTGAGTGTGTTTACTTGAAGTTTGTTCATTGTCTTATGTCCTGCTTTGAAAGATCTATCAAACTGATATTATTATGTGCAAAGGCCTTTCTCATAAAGGTTCAAAATATCTCCTGAGAAGAGTGTTTTCTTAGTGACCTGGAAGGTGGCATTTGATCTCAGCAAAGGTGCTCCCCTTGCTTGGCAGACCTCTTGAGCCGGCTCAGGYGCTCTGCCGTTTCTCTGGGGCTCTCTACTGCTTTTCATGTTTCACAGTTGCAATTTCTCACAGATTAAAGGTCAGTTCTCTGCAAGAGTCATCTTGGCCCAGACCTCAGAGCTTAGCAGTAACCTAGTGATGTTCATCCTGTTTTTATCAGAAAAAGAGTATTTGTTCATTGAAATGGAGGCAAGAAAGTCACCTGGATTTAGAGACTTCATGTAGGATAAGCTTGGTTTAGGCAGAAAACAGGCCTCCTGCTGCAGATTTCATGTGCAGTCAATGGAGAAGGTGACTCAGAGCAAGAACTGGCACCTGGAGGTGCTTAACTCTTGCCTTCGGTTGTGTAACCGGCTTCTTCATCAGCCGTTAGCTTAAATGCTGCCAGCTGGATTCTGCCTCAGCATCCTGTGAAGTTGGTCATTGCCCTTCTGTTGTGTTTGGGGTATAAAAGTGGCCATTTGAGAGATTAGAAAACTTTTCCAATGAATTCCTAAGATGAAGCTGGTGGTCTTTGTACGTGGTGCTCAGCCAATGAGTGGTTGGTTGGTCTGCTTCTCCGTGCCCAAGGTAAACATCTACCATCAGGTAAGAATGCAGGCAAATAATGTTTTTAGACAAGCATTGCTTACAAAGATTACTAAATTCCAAGGCAATTAATCTTATAGAGAGCCCTGAGGAAAAGCCTCTGGCTGCAGCAGCCTGAGAAATACAACAGGGCCAGCAACAGGGTGTGTGTTGCCTCCGCTCATTTTTCTGCACTACCTTTTGCAGTCCCTTGTTAGCACTTGTGGGGCACCCCCCATCCAGTGCTAATTTCTTCAGTCATCTTGAAATGGGATTTTTAACCTGGCTGAAACTCAGTGCTGTTTAATTATCAACGTGTGCTATAAGTTTTAATTAAAATTAGTGAAACTCCTTTTTCTGAAGTCCCCTTGGGAAAGGTGAGCTGGAGCAGGCAGCGTGCTGAAATGATGTTTGCTGCTGTTTCTCCAATTAGTGTGTTGCAAGAGGTGAGGCATGGCTACAGCCACACTACTTTTTAAATGTTTTTCACTAATGGAGAAGCCTTCCCCAAATGCTTCTGCAGCACTACGTGCTGCCCTCCATTGCACGCTGGTGTTTTAGATGGCAAGCTGATATCCCTCGTTGCTCCATTTGCAATTTAAAGACAAACCTGTGCGCCAGCCCCTCTCTGCCTTTCCATCCCCCTGCTTCCAGAAGGAACTCCCCTTCTTTGATATGCTCCTGCCTAAAGCTATGTGAGGGGAATGACCAGGGAAACGTCATGGGTCTGCTTTTGTTTTTCAGCTCGGCTGCTGGAATCCTGTCACCGGCCTCAAYGGCTCCCTGACGGACAGGAAGCTGGAGAACAACATGCGAGGGGTCGTGCTGCGCGTGGTGACCGTGCTGGTAAGCAGAGGTGCTCACCGGGGTGCCCCGGGAGGGATGTGTTTGCTCCCTTTTGCCCCGTCCTCTTGTCTATGGGTAATTGGAAAGGGTTTTCCTTAAGTACATCGTGTTACAGAGAATGGAGACATAGGCAGAGTATCAAATTCCTGCTCGTCAATACCGGAGCAATGGAGTAATTTCCACAGAATAATATCATTTATCAATAAAGTTCATTCCAGGGTGTGAATTAAACACATTAAAACCTGTTTCTTCTGCAGGCACATATTAAATTAGATAGCACAGCCACAGGAACCGAAAAGGGCAACTTGAAGAGCCCTGTTAGCTCAAGTTCCCTAGCTGAGCCTCTAAATGATGCAGAAGATGTAGCTGCCTTCCAATTACTTTGCCAAATTGAGTGCAGCCTGACACAAATTGCTGCGCTCGGAAAATGTTCAAGATAAGCTTAGGGTGAGTGCTGTTAGTTCAGTAAAATATCTCCTGTCCCCTCTTCTCCCAGACAGTTTCTTCCCCCTTGCATTAAGTGGCTGCCGCAAAGCTCCTTGTAGACAGTCAAAAAAGCAACTTAGGCCAGAGAAGGGTCCCCTTTTGTAACCTGAGGCCGGTGTACTCCCTGTCATCAACCTCCCTTTCTTTCTGCTTGAGCACGGATGGTTGTGGGTGGTGGGCAGAAAGATAAAAGCAGAGACAGGGAGGCACACGGGAGGTGCGAGCCTCTCCGGGCATGGARGTGACCCACGGTTGCAGACCAGTGAGGGTGACGTTGAGCTGCTTGTGCCTTGGCTTGGTGGGGCGGTTGCTTGCTTGTCAAGGCCGGAGGAGAGTCTGTGACCTGCGTTCCTGGTTGTGCCTGGCAAGGGAAGAGGCTCTCTCAGGGATGGAAAGTGAAGTCGCTGGAGTGAGCGTGGCTGCTGCAGATGGGAAGCTGTGGTTRCCCTTGGGTTGTTTGGGGGGTCTGTAAAAGCTCTTATGTGTAAGCTGAYGGTCTCTGCCACCTCTCACTGCACTAGAGCACTTACTGCCAAAATGGATTTAAAGACACCCCAAAGCAGCAACAGAAAAAGGAGGAGGAATGCAGGTAAAGAGACAAAGCAGTATAGYTTTTTCATACTTAGATATTCATTGCATCTTCATTGAAGGAGTATCCAAATGACTGTATCCAGTCTTTGTGCTTTGCCTGATACATGTTTTAATTGATTCAGTAGATCTCTCTGCTAGCAGAAATGCTCTGGGGCTGTTGTCTAGCAAAACCAATTGGAATTCGGGCAGTCTTGGGCAGTTTTTCCTCTCCTCCCACTCTATTCCCCAGTTTCATCCCTAGTTCTCATTTTAGCTAGCTTACCAGACAGTATTCTTGTCTCAAGTTGTCATATTGTGAATATGCAATATCTTCCAAACATTCAAAAGAGCAGTTAAGTATGCTGATGGGATTGTGCACTATGATAGCAGCTCAGGCCTGGCCTGTAGAGCTCGGCATGGGGCACGGGGCTGCCGAGGCTCCCCACATATTCGGGGCAACCTCCCCCATGTCCTGCCTTGTTGGCACCTCCGACCACGACTGGTGCAACCCACAGCTATAAAGTTCACTCTTCTGCGAACTGCTTCGTATTTCATGTATAATGTGCACTAAARGCCATAAAAGAGGAAGATGCAAATGATTTATATTAGCTTTATCACGTAAATGATGAATTGGGGGGTCAGCAGGGCTGCTCGGTGCAGTCTTTGATTCTTGGCAAAAATATTTGTGAACCGCATTACAAACCAAGGTTCACTTAATTTTATGCCCCCAAGATCAGAAGCAAGGGTTTTGTAAGCGTAACGCGGTGAGGCAAATACTTAAAACCATGAACCAGAAATTATGTTTTTTTCCCTAGCAGTTCTCTTGACGGGATTGCAACACGAACGCTCTCCTCCAAAAGCCAGAGATCTGGAGGATGGAGCATCATTTTTCTCCCACATCCGCCAATTCTAACGTGCAAAAGTGAAAGGCAGACAGACGCTRGCAGGAAATCAAGCACCTAACTAAAAGCCTGAAGACAAGTTGGGCAGTGCAGGTGCCAGAAATGCAAAACTGCTCATTTGTAACCCCTGCCAGTTCAGCTAGCTGTCCTTTGGATAGCCACGGATTTTGTTGCATTTTCTGTAGGGAACGCAGCATCGTTTGGGGTGCTTACCCTATAGCAATTCCTCTCACTAGCCTTGCAAAATAGGGATTGTTGATAAAGATATATCATCTTATTTTAGTCCAAGAATTAATGAGTATATTTTGAGCTCAGATCAATTTCTTGCTTTAGGGTAAATGCACGTGGTCATTAGTAATTGCAGCTTGATTCATCTCTTCATTCACACAGCT
Organism: Nothoprocta perdicaria; assembly: GCF_003342845.1. Classification (NCBI taxonomy): domain Eukaryota; kingdom Metazoa; phylum Chordata; class Aves; order Tinamiformes; family Tinamidae; genus Nothoprocta; species Nothoprocta perdicaria. Next base: position 522,988 of record NW_020455516.1, read on the forward strand.
TAGGACGATGGTGAAACAGTGCTCCTCTACTGGAAAATAAATGAGTAAATGCATACAATATTCAGATATGAGTAAAATCGTATCTAGGATGCAATAACGCTGGAAATGAAGCCAAGTCTTACAAATGGTATTTTAATACTTGTTTTCTCTCATTTCCAAGTTAGGGATTTAATCCCTCTATTATTCCGTTTGTTCCATTTTATTAGAAAAGCTTGGTCAAAAATGATACTGTCTAGCATTAAATTAAGCCCTACTTATTCTGCAAATACTATCAAAGGCAAAATGCTATCTTTATTTTTGTGAAATAGAACAAAAAAATCCAGCTGCAGTTCAGGGCAAAATTTGGTCTCTTTGAAGTAGGTGGAACTGGAATAAAATAGGACTATATTAACGTGCAGAAGTACAGTGCTACCCTTGTGTTACATGTGTCATGCAAATGAGAGGTGCACCTTCAGTGTCAGAGCAGCAGGGATTTTACCCACCAAGCCTATTTAAGGGTCYTTTATTATCCTTTTTAGTCTATATTTGTCCGAGTTCACTTCAGTACTTCATTATTGACAATTAATGACATTAATTTTGCAAGATTCTAGCAGATAGGTGTGATCCAGAAAAGCTGGAAGGCTTATGCTAAAATTAATAGATATATATATAGTTAATATATATATATCATTATAAATAGGTGCTTTTCCACTGTGGTTTGAGAAGCTGCTTTCTGTTACTACTTCTGCCCCCTTGTCTCTTTCTGGGTAGCAGCTCTTCCCTTCCAGTTCCGTTTTGTTTTGCCCTCGCGTGCACAGGGAGCAGTTGGGAACTTGCTGCAGAACTYGCGGCGATGGCAGCTGGTAACGGGCGCTGCGTCGCGCTTGTTACCAAATGAAATGTTTTGCAGCCTGAAAATGATAGAAGATGAAGACTAATTTTCCAATTGTAGTCCCTCAAAAAGCTTCTGCTAAACAATTGCCATCATCTGCATCCATCTATTAGTCCTTTCCTGTAGATCAATTTGTTAATTATGGGCTATGTGTCTGCAGATGCAAAATAACTTTTTGTCTGATGTGCGTGTGACGGAACACAGCGTGTCCCCGAACTGGAGCTCTCTGGTTGCGTTTGGCATCAAACAGTGGCTCATCTAAAGTTAATGAGAATTTGCTTCTTTGCTTGAATAGAGTAAGATACCCCTTTTTTGTGTTTTGTTGTAAAAGGAGCTATAATAACGTGTTTGTGGATGCAGCTTTTTAATCTGTCCTGCTTTAGCAGGGGGCTGTTCTTCCTGCACCTCTCAAAAATGTTTATTTTGTCCTACCCATCAGTTGTCTCTGCCTTGGGCTGTCTCCCCACATTCAGCCCAAGTCTGAGCTTTGTGCTTTGCAGGCTAGTCCTAAGTTCAAGTGAATTGCTCGTGAATTTTGCAAACTGATCCCGAGATGCTGAAATGCAGTCAAAGATGGACTTCATAACACCCAACAAATGCAGAGTGTTCTTGCATGAGTGATGGTGCACAAATGGAGCTGGATAGCTATTTTTCACTATTTCACTTTATTCCCTCTCATTTTYAACCGCTCGCTTTTATTGAAAGGCAGCTAGAATACAGCAGATCCTCTCACAGTGTCGTTTTTAGCAGCAGTGGCAATTAATGAAATATTCATGTGAATGGTAGGCCATAGGCATGGAACGAGACTTGCCCTGTTGGGCAATGAATAAGGCAGCAGGTTTTCACAAAATCATCTTTCTAAAAAAGCCCCTGTTGTTTAAAAACAGGACAAGTTTGAAATTCCATGCTTTAAGGAATTAAGACCGGGCTGCAAAGTACAGAGCCTCTAGTACTTAACTCTCTGAAAGTCAAGCATGGCTTTGCATGGGAGAGGTTGGGGTTGTTGCCCAGGGATGGGCATGTCTTTTCTTAGCAGGATTGCTGGGAAAATGCAGGCAGGATGGAAGAAGGGAAGGCCACAGCAAGCGGTATGTATGGCGTGATGTTGTGTGGTGCACACCAAGGTGTGTGGCTTTTCTTGGTTATTTGGTTATTTATTTTCTTGGTGTGTTACCTGCACAGGACCGGGCGGACTGCAGGCGTTTGGGAAACCCTAGACCCAGGCAGGCACCATTGCAGGGCAGACAAGCATGGTAAAAACAGCCAAAGAAATAAAATAACATAGGAAAACAAAGGTGGATACGATTTTGTCATATATAAAGTAATTGAATTCTTGGTGGTTGGCATCAAATGCACGAGCAAGTACTGCAGGGATGAAGAAAGACTCAAACTTAAAGCAGRCAGTACCTTTTGGGACACAACTGGCAGCTGCTCTGCATTTGCAGTCCTTTTTTCTACTGAACTTACTGCTCAGATAGAGACAAGATCAGAAGTAAGATAGGAAGCTAAGTCCTGGACTTGAAAGCTGGAACTATCTTGAAGATTTGACCTCCAGCACTGGCTTAAACAGAGTAACAAAAGTTCTTTCCAAGCTGGAGCAGATTTCAGAATGGTAGGAAAAATGAAAGGTATAAAAGCGATGGAGAAAGATGCGGTTTAAGCCTACTTAGAGGAACCAGCAGTGATAAAGGATGAAAAAATAATGGCAGGACAAAAGCAGCAGCGAGTGGCTGTAAAATAAAGRGCAAAGACTGTATAGCGGATGCCCTAAGAAATACCAAGCAGCTGTTTTATAGCAGCAGGGCCATCATTAGGGTCTCTGGGCTGTTGACCCCTCTGCCCCTTCCCATTTGGCTCCCTCAACAGCCCAGCTCCTGCCTTGGGTTTTCAGGGTTTTTTTTTTGCCCTTACTCTTCCTCACGTCGTCCCGACGCCTCTTCTCGCAGGYGCAGAGGAGCGCGTTGCCCTGGCACGCGGGTTGGTTCCTTCTGTCAGCCTCACTTGCTGCACACCAGTGCCTAAAATCCATTCAAAAACTCTTAGGGCACATAATATACCAAATTGCATGTTGCTGTGTGGGTGGATATTATCCACRTATTGGGCGATCATGCACCGAGCTGCATTTCCAGCAGAAATGCCATAGGAGGTTGTAGGGTAAGAACCATTACTTGAACTTCTCCGTTCCTTGTGGTATTTGCCTGAAGCCAACGTGTTTTACCCCGTAATGGATAGATCCTTCTCTGAGGCAGAAAAGCTGCAGATTATGTTATTCAGTCTGTGTTTGTCATGTTGTTCACTCTGTCTAGTGTCAGTTATAAAATCACTCTGCAGAATAATCCGGTAATGTATTTGGTATACATCATATGTTGTAGGCATAATATTTCAAAGCATATAAAATGTAAAATATTTCATTGCTGGTTATGAAAAATGAGTAATTCCCTAGGCAGCAACACATCCCCGTCCCTTGGGTTTTGTCTTCCTCTTTGCAGTCCACATCCATCTTTGAAAGTGAGTTGGAAAGAAAGGATCTTTTATAGACAAACACATCAAGAAAAATGTTTATTGGAATGGTGATAAATTATAGAAACAGCAGTTGATGCRTTTGCTTCATTGGCAAATGAATGAAATCATCGGGAGCACTGATGGGTGACAGAGCAGGCTCACTGTTTACTATTTTTCATAGTTACTGTAGTTGTTGGCATAAAAGCTGTCATTTGCTGTGGGATGCCTGGGATGGGACTGGCTTTGCTTGCGAGCCTGGAGAAGCCAGTTGATGTTGGAACATCTTTTTGCAGGGCTGATTTGCCAAAGCTGAAACTTGAACTGAGATTTCGGGGCATGATTCTGGATGGGTATTTACTGGCACTGAAATTCTGAGATTTTTACAGCTGTCAATGATATTTTGYCTATCTGGTAGTTTAAGGAGGGTTTGTAAAAGCTCAAGAAATACGCTGGCAACATGATTTGTTTTTTACCCTCCTAAAAAGTTATCGTGTCTTTGAATTTAAGAATGGAGCTTGTAGTTGTGGATTTGGTTAGAAGCTTTATGAATCTTTTAAAGAAAAATCAAGCCGTTAATAGTTGCAGCAAGGGTTTCCAATTAGAAACCTTCCAATTAGCTCATTGCCCACAATGCTTAAGTAAATGTTCACCTCTGCTTTGTCCGAGGTCTTAGCACTTAAGTGGCTTAGTCCAGGTAAGTGCATCCTTGGGATGCGCCTAGGGGGTTTGTGCTGTTATTTAAGCCTGAACAACACGTCTGTAGAGAAGAAAAGCACTTGGAAGAGCTAAAAGCAAGGCATTTCATTCACAGCTTGACAATGKCCTCGGCATTCAAATTATCCAGGCGTGTGTCCTCACCCTTGTGACACAGGTTGGTATTACCGGGATGAAGGGAGTCGGGCCGCGCAGAGATCTACAGCCTGAGGGCGGTCGTTTGCAGCAGCATTCCGGGTCGGCCCGGCTCCGGCCCCTGGGGGAATTATCCTGGGATTATCCACAACCTTTGCTCAGCCCTTTATTGGTCATATCTCTGCACTGGCTTCACCCTCCACACGTGCGGAATTCGTGTGCTTAGTGCACGTGGTGCAGAATCGGTGTGTTTAAGGACCTGGGTGCTTAATGCAAAATCTGGGTGCGACAGAATTGCGGAGAAACTGGGAGCCTGGAAGGAAAGGGGTGAGAAGAAGTGGGTTTTGTGCGTTGCTTGGTCAGTCGTCTCCTGAGCAATGCATGTGCCTTTGGTTTCCCGTTTGATTGATGCACAACTTTTTCTCAAGCCGAACTGTACTCTGGTGAGATTTCCCCAAAATATTAATAATTACAATAATCACAACAAAAATAATCTCTCGGTAGAAGCAGAGCTTCTCCTCCATTCCGCTTTCTCTTCTCACCCCTGTACAAGGGCCAAATTGAAATTAGTGCTGGCAGGGCACAGGTTGGGTTTAATAGCTGCTTGATGTTGCTTCGAGCTACCTTGCTTGTATGAAAATAGGCAGGTCGGGAACCTCGCAGCTATTCAGAGCACCCGTGCCCACCGAGAGCCGCTCGTTCTACAGGCTTTAATCGCCAGGCCTGCTGGGCATCCCAGCTCCTTGCGCGCCCAATTAGTATTTTAGATTCATTAGCCTAAGGCAGTAGGTGCTGTGTAAGAGCCGAGTGAGTCTCAGGCAACGTAAAACTTTGGGGACCTGGCTGGGGCTGCAGTTTTAAGGCAGAACCTGATAGGACTAGTCTACGTCATCTGAAAGTCYTGGGCCGGGTCTGAGGCCCGCCTTGGCCCTCCTGTTATCACCCACCCAGTTTCCCCTCACGCTGCTGGTGGGTTTGCACTTGAGGGCAGCGAGCAGAGMGCATGGGAAATGCAGCTTTTGCTCGGAAGGAGGTTCTTGGGCTGATGGTAACGACTGTTCTGCACGGGGTGGAGGAGGATGAGGAGGTGACCTGCGTGTCAGGGCAGCACCACATGTGTGTAGGTTGTCAAGGGGAGCTCCGGCRCCGCTTCAGGAGAAGTCCAAGATGATCCCCCAGGCTTATAGACCTGCACTGAGCTAAGGCCGGGGCTGAGCTGCCTGCCCCAGAGCTGCCACGGAGCTCTTGAGACAAACTCTCAAAGCCTCGGATCGATTCCGATCCCAATCCATGTTCCTATCATATAGCTATAATGGCTGAGCAAGAGCTATTAGGTACCTTAAGTCATTGCGAATTAAAATCAATACACAAAGCTTGGCTGCATCCTGACGGACCCGTGGTGGGGGCTGCTCCGAGAGCAGCCCTGGTCTCGTGGCAGGTGAGAGGAGACGAGAGGGGATGCGCTGGGTTTTGGGTTGCTCCCTTCTCCCCAGCTCTGGGCCAGCCGGATAAATCCAGAGGCAACAGCTTGGCCTTCTGCTTCTGGACATAGAWGATGTTGTTCACCTATGTAGCTTTAAGCACAAGCATGTGTCCTCTTGCAGTGGAGAACAAAACTGTCATTAAAAACAGGGTGACCAATGCAGACCTAACTGTACTAGCAAGTCAGGGCCAAATGTAAAACCCTCTTTGCTCCATAGTGTCTTCACCTCCCGGGGCCTGGAGTCTCTCGGCTGTCGGAAGGGGAATTTTCTGCCTGGAGCAATGGGTTTCTCTTCATCCTTGTTGAAAAACAGGGAGTTCTGCACCTGGGCAAGAGAGTCCAGCGGCTTTGTGTGCACAGGCACAACCCTTGGGCACTACAGCATGGGAAAGGAGTCGTATTTTAGTTGTCCAACAATTGTCCAATTGTTGCAGATTTGGAACCTACATCGTTGTTCTAGTATCGCTAACGTCTGGGGATTGTGTTGGGTTTTGAAGCAGTTTTTATAACTGTTGGTAGTGGGAGAGCTACAGTAATGAGCAAGTTAAATGTTTCAATTAAATTTTGATCATTGATTCTGACATAATATACATTGCTGCTCAATTAAAAATAACAAGCTGCTGGGCTGCTCCTCGCCAGATATACAGTCCTCAGGCCACTGGTCAATAAAGCACTTGAGGAAATTAATGAATTATTTGGGACAGACTATTTCCCTGAAATCTTTGGGGGAAGGCCATTCAGATTGGTTACATTCAAAAGCAGGGGGTTAGTGGTTTTTTGCAAGTGGAGAGAAAGGCAGTTGTGCCTGGTGGCAAGCGCGGGAGCGTCCTGTGCTGGAGGGTGTTTGGGCCCTGCTTGAGGAGTTGTCCCAGGGCCTCCTGCCGCCTCCAGCGGCGGCTCTTGTAGCTGTAGGAAACGTGGACATAAGTCCCACCATGAGGGTGAATTTTGCCCTAGGGAGCAGTTTCTCAGCACTGGCAGGTGATGGAARTTTTGCAGGTGTCACAGTGCATGTTTCCTTCACACGGCTGCTCGAGGTGAACCTTTCCGTGAGCCCGTGCCCTGTTGTTGCAGCCGGTGGGGAGTACGGATTGAGCTTCGCTTCTCCTGCCTGCCTTTTYCTCCCTCTTGCCGCTGCTGGTAGAGGAGAAGGGAAGATTGAGGTTCCCAGGCAGAGCAGCATCTAATGAACTCCTGGAGCCAGCATTAAAACGCTGCTTCYTGGTGGGCTCGGCAGCCCCTGACGGGTGCCTGCAGAGGCCGTTTCCATATGGTTTTTGCATTCTAATCACCCGTTTAATTACCGAGTTGTGGAGCGCTCGGGCAGGCGCCGAAGCGGCGCCCAAGTCCRTCCATCTGCAGCTGCAGGGACGAGCCCCGCTGTGTGGCGTCCATCCCAGGAGGCAGACGTCAGCCTCTCCAAGCTCACAAACCAGCAACTTTCTGTTCTCCTACTAATTCCTGCATCCTCTCCTTGCTAGGAAGATGTTTTTCCTCAGCCAGGGACAAGAAGGGATTGAGCTAAGCTGGAGAATAATCCTTAAACATTTTATTTTCCTTCGGCTTTTCTGTTTAGGCAACGTCACGTCTGTGAAAGGTCCTGGCTCTTTTAACCTTTCTTTCTTTTTTTTCCCCAGCAAAACAAGCATAGCAGTCTCATGAATGAGTGAAATCCTGTATCGTGGCAGCGTATCCTGTGGCTCTGTATAGCTTCTTTCCTGAAATAAGCCTTGGCTTAAAGCCACAGATCCACCCTTTTCATTACTGAGAAAAAATCTGTTCTGTTCCTTCAAATGATCTCTGGAAGGTGCGGGGTGCAACTTGGACCATTAGTGGCTGGGCTGGGACCACCTGGTCGCCGTCAACAGCCTTGTCTTCCTGGCACACACTTGGCCAGACAGAATGACTTGCTGCTCTTTCCAGAGCGATTTCTGTAATTGGTCTGAAAAGGAAAATCTTCCAGAAACACCAGAAGCTCCTAGTGTTAATTAACCTAGTGTTAATTCTCACAGAAAAGCTTGCAAAACAAAACTATCAGAGAGTGGGCTCCAAAGTCATTTGTCTTCTGGATACAAAAAAAATTCATCTCATTCCAAATAGAGACACTCAGTTTAGGAATGTGTTTTTCTTCCTCAGGCTAACTARCTATCCTAGATTCTTGGAGCACTTGAAAACCCTGTATTTCTTCCTTTTATTTATGGCAAAATGTTGGTCCTGAACAGGAGAAGGCCCTGGCTGTTTGGCTGGAGAAAGCAGTAAAAAGTAAAATTTGACCTTTCTTGTACCTCCAAAGTTAAATCTAGACCACTCCAAGCTCCGGGTTATCRTCATCCAGTTTCTACCATTTACACACTGGTATGTGTAAAAATAAATAAATCCTCTTTTCTTACTTTTTTAAAAGAAAATAATCAAGAAATGGAGAAGAAAGTGGTCAAGAAATGCAGGGATGTATTTGTTTGTCTTTTAGTTGGGAGTGTGTTTAAATATTATGCATTCAACAAACTGGGAAGTGTTAACTGCTTTGTGTGTATCTGACCATTTATGTTTTATTAGCCATATAGCACACTGGGCACTGTTTTTTGGTAAATCTCTATACAGGAAGGCACATTATATAGGTTAGTAAAGGACTGAAATTAGCTGTGGAAAATTGTGTGCTTTAAATCAGCTCTGCCATTAACAATTGCCTTTAAATAAAAATGCAGATCCTGTGCAACTCTTCTCTAATAAGTCAGAAGTGATGAGAATAAATCCTTTCTAATGTGRAAATTATCACGCTTTGTACAAACAAATCTTTGAAAACACAATATGCTCAGATTGATGAATTACTTTTTTTATTTTTTTTAAAGAAACTCTTATTTATTCCAGTGGTTTGAGTTTGTAGATGGGAATGTCTCATCCAAATGATCAGCAAACATCAATTTAGAGGGTGTTTTCATGTAAGAGAGGTTTTCACTAACTAAGTCTCCATTTCTTTGATGTTTTTGGAAACCARTCACTGGAAAATGACTGAAAATGTTCATTGCTGTCCTCTCATTCTAATTCCTTTTGCTGATATTAGATAATATGGAAGTTTAAAAAAAAATAAAAAGCAAAGAAAAATGACAACTGGGAAATGATATCTTGATGGACAGTTAACAGGACTGTTTTGGTTTTATTTTTCATTTAGTTTGGTTTGAAGAAGAATTTTTTATGGTAGKTTCCTTGACCTCACTGTGTGACCATCCTCAGGAATGTTAACTTGTGTATTTAAAAAAGAAGCTTTCRTGTTCTGAGTACCTCCCTCGGAGTTTATGTAGGATATTAYACTAAGAAAATAGAAATATGCTTCWATTTGTGAACAGAGCAATTGGCTTGAGAGTCATTGAAAGAGCTGAGTAATAGAGTAACAGGAAATACAACCAAAGCACTAGTTAAAATTACCTCTGGAGCCATGATTGCAGTTTGGACATCAAATATTGCAGAAAAGCAACTTTGTTTTCCTGCATGCACTGCCRGGTTATCCAGGCTGGGAGGAAATGGTCGGGAAGTGGTTTCATGTGGCCGCAGTAGCCAACAAAATTCCCTTCTGGCATCTCTGAATAGACTGCTCCTATAAGCTGTTAACTTAGAGCACCACACACGGGATTTAAGGAAATAAACAAGAGAAATAATTTCACAAAAAGGAGGATAGTAGAGGATAACATTTCTTATAGGAAGTATGAGATGATTCTATTGAAATTAATGTGTAACAAAATAACTTGCAACAAAATGCAAGATAGACTGTTAATGGGTTGTTGGAAAGTGTTGAATAAATCACATTTAGGTAGCTCTTTCTTTACTTTGGGGGGGGAAAAGGAGCACGTATTTTGCTCAGGGTGATGAATAGTTGTGTTCCTAACACAGCCGCCTCCTTTCCTGTCTGTTTAGGAAGAGCCRTTTGTCATGGTGTCTGAAAACGTTCTGGGGAAACCCAAGAAATACCAGGGCTTCTCGATAGATGTGTTGGAAGCTTTGGCCAATTACCTTGGCTTCAAATACGAAATATACGTTGCACCGGACCACAAGTATGGAAGTCCTCAGGATGACGGATCATGGAATGGACTGATAGGAGAACTAGTATTTAAGGTAAGGTTATGAATAGCTTAAAAACTCCATGTCATGAAGCTAATCAGTGTGTGGTAAAACATATCTGCATCAACTGCTAACTTAATGATTCATTCACAGGATTTTGTTCTGTGACTTGGCTGGCAGCATCTGATAGTGCCCCCAGATGCACTCAGCTATAAAGATGAAGCTGAAATGGTGCCTTCTGGTAACTGTTTAAGGAGGAGGGCTGCGTGTTTTTCCCAACCAAAGTCGAGCAGTGTGAAATCTGAATTTAGTGAAATAAGGGAACGCTCAGCATCCTAATTAATCTGGCACGACCTGACACAGATGAGTGGAAGAGGCTGTTCTAAAGAGGGGGAAAAAATGGTGTTGTGGTAATTAGTGATGCTTTACATAAATAATACATAGTGCTTAGAAAAAAATTGGTGTSATGAATACTTGAAGTATATAATCAACAGAAAATGGTTTACTGATCTATAATAACACTTGTATTATGTAGATGCATGAATCAAGAGTAGTATATTCTCTATTCTTCAATTAATAGACCATTTTAGTCTACTTAATTTTATATATAAATGTTCAATATTGTACCATAATTAAAGTAAATATAAGTGCTATATCTTTTTATTTTTTTCCACTCTTCACATCTTCTCATCTGTTTTCCATTTCTCCCATTGCCACTGAAAAAAAGGGCAGGGCAGATGGTATTCTGGTAATGTCTCTCATTGTGTGAACCTGTGCATTTTATTTGCTCTTCATTGACCTGAGGAAGTATCTTTAGCTCTAGGTACAACTTGTACAGCTATAGAGCCCTACGTTGTTTTTCCACAAATAACAGCACACGATATTCATGTAATTAATGTGCAGGTTGTTTATGGAAGGTGGATTTAATTGACAAGTAAAGAATAAGGAATAATGCAAATAGAGGATTTAGTATGTGAGCTAAAAGGTGACTAAGTGCCAGATCATGTATCTTCCAGTAATGAGAGAAAAATAAAATTTAGAAAAAAAAAARAATTAACTTAGAGAACATTTGCTGAATGTTAAACATAATGACCAAGAAAATGCACAGGAACTTAAGAGCCATTAAAATTGAAAATGGATGTACGCAAGGCTGCAGGTTATAAGCAAACGAAGCAGTGTTTGATATGAAAAATAAAATTAGCAATAAGTTGAATCTCTTCTGCATCCCTGAACAGTACAAAATGAGTTGAAATGAAATGCAGCCACTGATGCTGCTCACAGAGCATGGTTTGTATTATATGCACAGAAAGAAAAAACTTCCTTTGCCACGTCCCTACACCGCTGTAAAATYGGGAAGTAGAGTGGATCATACAGGATAATCTAGAATCATCTAGAAAAGCAAATATTCTTGCATTTTCTAAAATTTGACAACTGAAAACTCCTTGTCTTATTTGTAGATCAACAGCGCGGCTATCTCTCCTAACTTAGAATCATTTTTCTCCCCTGCTCTCAACAACTGAGTCAGGAGGCTGCCTGGCACAGGCTGCATGGCTCCTAATCCTGGAGGACTCTGGAGACAGGAGAGGAAGGACCTACAATATTTTTTACCTGTTATTTAATGCATAAGACAGAAATCCTAGTGAAATCAGATGGTTCACTTGGAAGCACATAGGTAATTGTTCTCTCCTTACTAGACAGGGACTCCTATAACTTCAGGCAGTAATCACTATATTTACGTATATGTAGTGAGTGGAGCAGATCTATTAGTCTGCTCCAGTTTTCCTGCAAATTATTTTTAATGTGTGCAAAATCTTTCCATGTAATGAGGAAGAGTTAACAAAACTGCATCTTGCRCTTAAAAATATTTCCCTGATAATATGGCCACGTATCTTTTTTATGGTGCTCCTTACCTCCTGTGTAATTAACAGTAGAGGTTTATTATGTCCTTCTCTCCTGTTTTCTCACTCTCTAAAGGCAAAGGAGATCCTCTAAGTGAGTAACCAGTGTGTATCTACCCCTTACCAAATGCAAGCTCTTCTTGAAAAGCTGCTTATTTATTTACTGCAACCCGAGTTCTGCTCCCAGAGCCCAAATACCCATTTGCTGGGTATTTCATAAGGGGAGGCAAAGGAGCAGAGAAGAGTTTCAGACTCAAGGGCTAACCTGTTTGGAACACAGTGTTTCCTAACTTCCCCAATCATGATTGTCTGGCCAACATGTGGAAAAGATGGAGAAAGAGAGGGAATTTCCTGTTAGCGCACAAGCCAGGAGTGAGTTGGGAATAACGTATTTTTTTATGAGCACAGACAAGTCCTGGCTCCGGTGTAATGGAAAGTAACCGCCACCTTGTGAGTGCCTCTTGTGGAGAAGGACACTGTGGCCACCACAGAGGAGATGGCCACCACCATCTCCCGTTCCTCCTGAATCRGACAGGATTGCCCTGTTCCAGAGTCCTGTTCAGTATCCTCGTTGGTTTCTTCCAAAACTCAGCGGCACTCCCCATGTGTCACCACGCTGCCTCAGGGGGCATGATTTTTTCAGGTTACCAAGCCAGCGATAAGCACATAACTTAGAAACAACTGCCAGGTTCTGCTGTTGTCACTGAGAAGAAGAAAACTAAGTGCACACATAAACCTTTCTAAGAGAATTTGCCRAGTAGAAGGTGCTTAAAAGGCACTTTTGACGTGTCTTCCTCAGGTGAATAGCRGAGGAAAGGAGGAAGAAAGCATACAGAGAGGAAAAAGAAGACAAAGTAACAGGAAAGGGGTATTTGGATGCACAAGAGTGAACTTAGTTTTTGCTCTTCTGTATTAATAACCACGTAGCATTTTGGACTATGGCTTATTGCTTTCAGCATGCAGTGAAACTGGACTTAACTGTGAAAATGGATAAAATGAAAGGGCTGTTAGGAGCAAGGTATAGGAGAAGAAAGGAAAGATCTGCAATTCTTAGTGATGACCACAGGACACATAGGGTTGCTTTACATCATAGGATGTGTTTGCTTGATCGTACAGGGGCATTTTGGCATTGCGGGTATTTCCACGTGTTGCTGCTTAGCTGATTGTATGTCGTGGGTAAAATTGCTGTTGGAGCCCTTTGGGCATTTGGATCATTTGTCTCCTATTTTCAGAGTCTGGTAATGTTGTACAGTGATTATGGGAGACCTGCTGTTAGCTAAGCAACCTTGTAAACTGGCCATGTAAAGAAAAACAGTGCTCTCTACTTCTTTTCAGCCGATCACTTCCAGATTTAGAAATTTGTTAAATATCTATGATGATGCTGGTAGCTGGTTGATTTTGGCACTGTGAAAGCTTAGTAAGTGGATAGTTTACATGTTTATAATTGAGATTGGCAGCTTTACGTCTAAATATTGACATAACTGTATGCATTTGCCATTCTGTCTCAAGCACTAAGCAATCCCTGACTTGTTCAAAATGATGTCTTCTCTGATCCAGTTTGACATGTTAACGACAGGCATTTAATTTTTCCATCTTCCAGCTTTGATACAAGTTGACAGCCTCTGTACATAATTAAGAGCACTCCCTTTCCCTGGATCAGCTATTCCATTAAGCTTAGGCCTTTCCGTGGCTCCCGTTCACAGCTCTGACCCCGCTCTGTCCACAACACGGTCCATAAAACCTGCAGATACTCAGCGCCACCAAAAGTTGGACTGATTTTAAGAAGAATCACTATTAGTTTTTTTTGCACTCATACAAAATGTAGGTAAAAATGAAGGAATTACAGTGCAGTGCTGTGGAGCTTGCGTGTGAGCTGATCCGTGTGATACAGGACCTGGTTCTGTGTGAAATAGTGCTCTGCTCATCTTGCAGGTGCAATTTGATTTATTAAGGTAACGATGTCCATAGTAATAGTGTAATCTGTCCGTCCTTTAAAGCGAAACACAGAAGTACTGAGTAATCAGGACTTAGCTCTCAGCTTCCTGATTTTGGCCTGGGTATTACTGTCTTACTGCAGGACACAGTTTTCTCTCAATTGCTGCTGTAATGTGGTCAAGGAAAAAAGAAGGCTTCCATTAGGGCAATCTTGTCCCTCTGTCACAGCTGGATAACTAGGGTGGATTTGTGCCGTGGAGGAACTCTTTCCCCAGGGGAATAAAATAAAAGCAGTATTTCCATAAATAACACTGCTGTTTGATGCGGTGCCCTTGTACTTGGAAAGATATGTTTCTCAGAAAATTKCTGATAGTCAATCAGTCTTACAGTAATCCAGTATTTGGTAAATATATCCTTGCTATGTCAAGTGTTGGATGAAGAATCTTCAAGCATCTTACCAATATAACTTGAGTAGCACCTCATAATAAAGCAGTGAGGTAGGGAAACACTTTAGTAAGGTCTGTTGGTAGTTAATAGCTTTGTTCAAGTCGAATAGCAAGGGCCAAGTCTACAACTTAGCCAAGTCTGTGATTACGTGTGTCTTCATTTAACCTTGAGTTTCCATTTAACTTTTAGATATACACCAAATACACATTCAGAAAAGTACTGTGTCCATTAAACTTATTTTTCCCATTTGACAAGTATTACTATRCAACATAGGATTTTTATGTTTGTAAACGGACTTTTGCATTTGTAAATTATTAAAAAGRTTAGTTGATATGCCCAGTTTATGGAAAACATTTTAGATGACTCATTTACAACCTCTTCACTGCATGTGTGTCTCAGTGCTTACAAGATACGGTGAGTCACTCGAGTCATTTGTTGTCTGGAAGTTTTCTAATCAGAGGAAAGAGATTTGAAGGTTTTCCAAGTACTTCCCCTTGATAACTTGGATGACGTTTTTACAGCCTCTGTCTTTGACCATTTTCTCAAGCCAGTGAGCTATTAACATAAAGAAAGTTCAAGTCACGTCATGTAAACCAAATTGCAAGTGTGTTGGGATTTTGTGATTAGAAGTATGTCTGTACTAGGGGCTCTATTTGATCTATTTGTTAGCATTGAAAACATCCAGATAATTTGTAAATTTGAATCTAATCAGAGTTTCAGCTGCCATATCACGTCACATTTATAAGGAGATGGTAATCCGTATGTTCTTTGGAGGGGAGGAAAAAAAAAAAAAAGTGGGTTGACAAAATTGGCATAATACTCAGAGTTCAAGCATTGATGTTGGCTCTCCTCACTCCCTCCAGAGGACTACATACTGCTTTAGTCTGAACAAAAATGGGAATATATTGAACTAGTAGTGGCTTTTACTGTTTTAGAGCACTCTTTTTCACATCCAAGTATTTAGAATTGAGTCTTTTTATTGAGGATATTGGYTTTTTTTGACAGTGTTAATGCATCTGCTTTAAGTGCCCTTTCTCATTTTCACTGCAGTTCTATTTGTAAGTGTGAAAAGTAAGACAGCACCTGCTGTAGTTGCAACTGGTGTCTCTTCAGACCTAATACCCGGACATGTTGTGAGGTATAATGATTAGATTGAGGAGAGTTGTTGTTCTCCTTCTCATCTTAAATGGGTTTTTCAAATTACAAGCAAATGCAAAGGGAACAAAGCGAGTCCAAGATACCTGCAGGAGAGGTGGTCATAGAAAAGGATTGTGTGTAGCAGGARGATGCAGAAGAATCTAATAGTGACAGAACTATACAGAAAATTTGCTCTTCTGCACTTAATACTCTGTAGCCCGTGACCTTATTCAGGATTTCAAGCTTCCCGAAACCCCCAGGATCATCGAAATGCCTTTTCTCTTGCAGTGGCCCTTGTGAGGATCCTCATGTCAGCCACGTGTTGAATATCATGTGGTGCTCTCAGGAAACTCATTTCCTYGGAGCAGAAATGCTGTACACAAGGTCTGCTTTTTTGCTACAAAAAAGACCAGGCTAAGCAGGGCTTCAGTAAGGAAAATGACCATAAGGAGGTTTCTTCCAGCTGTTATATCTATCTAAAATAATTCCTCATGATTTGTTGGAAAATAGTAACTTGGAGAGCTAATGTGCCTGAGTCCAGCCAAGCCATGTTCGGCTGTGAAAACATGAGAGAGACTCTGCAGCTCTTCTGCTCAGTCCTTAGTCATGTTGCTGAGCTCATGTCTCCCTCACACATAAGACATTGGCCGTGGCATCTTCTTCTCTGTGATAAGTTTAGTGAAGATGAATCAAAGTGGAGCAAAGCACTTCCACATAGCCCATGTTTACATGCGTTGTTGGCTCTTTTTCCTCAGAGAGCTGACATAGGGATCTCTGCCTTAACCATCACCCCCGATCGGGAGAATGTGGTGGACTTCACCACCCGCTACATGGACTATTCAGTGGGAGTGCTGCTTCGGAAGGCCGAGAAGACAGTGGACATGTTTGCCTGCTTGGCGCCGTTCGACCTCTCCCTGTGGGCCTGCATAGCGGGCACGGTGCTGCTCGTCGGGCTCCTGGTCTACCTCTTGAACTGGCTCAACCCGCCGCGCCTCCAGATGGGATCCATGACCTCCACCACGCTCTACAACTCCATGTGGTTCGTGTACGGATCCTTTGTGCAACAAGGTAAGAAGCCAAGGGGGTCTCTGTCTCTTGTACGTCATTCCTGTGGTCGCAGACACCTTCCCCAGGTCTCCAGCATCCCGTGGATTTCAGGTCTCCGGCATCCCGTGGTCTCATGTGGGCACCATGAGAAGTCTGGGAGCGCTGCATGCTAGCCTTGCTTTACTTTGTAACTATCTATTTATAGAAAGATGTTTTCTTGCATTGGAAAAGGGTATTTCTGATCATCTGCTGAGAAACTATTCATAGCTGATGTGAGTGCTACATTCGGAGTCAGACAGAAAATATTGCCATTTGGCTTTTGAGCTAAAATTAGCTCAAAAATCACCAGTCATTGGTGCCGTATGGTCTTACTTTTACTATGTCTGGCATTCATTCTTCCTGCTTGTGATTCATCTCCATTTTCCTATGGGATTTTTAAACTCAGAAAAACTTCTCCGTGCTCAAGCACCTGTGTGCCTTCTCCATCCCCTCTAGCATCTGGTTTGGCCCAAGTTCTGTTAAATTACCAAGTCCTTTGCAATCTAACACTTCTGGCAGGGGTTTAACTATGTATYCTAAAGGTACCAGACGACTGACCTTGGTTTGTGTCTCTGGATATTCTGATGGTGGTAATGCAAAACGCAGTTTCATAGGAGAAGGAAGAAGATTTAGCTAAAGACAAATGACAAAAAAAGTAAAACAAATACCTTCTGGTGTTTGTGCATRTAATCGTTCAGCAGTCGGTGCTGGCACTGCAGAGACGCATGCCTGTAATTTAATGGAGCATCTGCTCTACAAAAAGCCACGGCCACTGAAGCCTGAAAAGCCCAACATAGTTTTTGGATCTTAACATGAATTCAGATATATTCAGATTCAGAATTCTTGTAGATAAAAGTATGGTATTTATGTAGTGCTAGATTTCAAATTTAGAAATTGCATTAGTTCCTGTTGGAAGCATCAAATGACATCCATAAAACCTGAAGGTACTCATGAAGGTGGAGTGTTAAACCTATAGAAAGAGGGGAAAAACCCTAAATTAACAGCACCACCCAAAAAAAGAATAAAAGCCTCAAGGGGACAAACTCCACAAGAGGTGGGCTATATTTTTATACAAAGAGACCTTAATTTTGCAATTATTTTTTTCCACTGAGCAGGATGGTTAGTTCAGGAAAGCTGAACAGAGATTTCTTCTTTTTTTTTTTCTTTTTTAAGCATTCAAAGACTTCAGAGCCAGCTGAGAGCTGTAAGAGGGTTTTTTTTTTTGAATGTATGTGAGTGGGTTTTAAAGTTTTCTTTCTGCCTAAAATATTCCCAATGTAACAGTTGAGGGAATCCAACTGTGCAAGAGCAGTTGGTCCATTACAAAGCTAGACTTGTTACATCTGTCTGCCTGTTGGATTAAAACTTGTGAATTAGTTTCTTTACTGCTTGAATGACAGGTGGTTTTATGTAGGTTATTGCTTGGTATTAGCCTTAGCATCCCTGCTGTATTTACAGCATCATTAGTCCCTAAATGCTCTTCGGGAGACYGCTTAGCAAAGGTTTAAAAGGGGCAAAGCTAGATTAATCAGTCACTTAAGTCTCATGAGTTCTCTGAATTGTTTGCTTTCTGTGGCTCTAAATAAGCCCGTATTGCTCAGCACCCTGCTTTTTCCCAGTTCTCATGGTATCCTGCAGTGGAGACCTTCAGCTGGAGGTCAGTTAGCAAGGGAAGAAAGGGATTTTTCTGACCAGWCAGTCAATGAGAGTGCCCCAAGTAAGGCTTAGGGGGGAGGCCCTGGGTGTAAACTGTGCAATCCAGGAAAAAATCCCTATGAAGGAGGTGAAAACACATGGAACTGGATGGCTGAAAGGCAGAATTTACTGGAGAGAAAAAAAAAAGGGGGGGGGGGAAGCAAAGAAGAGGAGTTAGCTCTGGGAGATTGGCAACTGCTCCCTGCAGTGATTGGAAGAGGGCCACGAGATGCAGTTCAGGATTAGTAACATCTGCTGGTGGGACATGGCAGTCTGGAAACACCAAAACTGTTGCAGAACCAAGGAAAAGTTCACAAATTTGGAAGGTAAGAGGTGTTTATTTACAGAGGAAGAGAYGCGGTTACCACCCCACCAAGTGGATTTTCAGTGCAACTCCGTGGAATTTGTGAGGATAATTTAAAAYGTTCACTTTGTGATTTCTGTGAAATGAGGGGATGCTATAGAGAGGTGTCTCCTTCAGATGATGAGCCAGAAGAACAGTCCTTGTTTTGCCAGAAGGAAAACGTTATGCGTGTTTAACAGGATTGATAGCAAAAAATGTGAGGCTTACAGACCAATTTAAAGATAAAGCCTCAGAACACCTCAGAAATCCAGTGCAAAAGTTAAGAGATTCATTTGGTATGTCATACTATATTTCACATTCAATTTGAGCGTAGCAAAAACTGTATTAGCTGAAGCTTTCTTGTTTACCAACCCTGGTGAACACAGACAAATGAAAGTAATTTCCATTGACAGGCTAACTGGCTATTGTGGTAATTTTGCTTCTGTTTCCACTCATCGGCTCTTCATTCAGCAGAAAAATGTGCAGGTTTTATTTGTTTTGGAACAGTGAATTTGTTGCTATTAATTGTGATTGGCGTCTCTTAAGCSTGGCAGCATGGGACCTTTCAAATGCTGTCAGGTTCGCTTAAGAAGCCTCTAAGCTGCTGATTTAAAACATGACAAGGTACTCATTTCTGTTATCAAAACACACAGCCGAAGATGCTTTCATGTCCTGCACTGAGAGAAACAAAGCGGCGTGAGCCGACCACGGCTGGAGCTTTGATAGTGCTGCATGTTTTGTTTGGGGCTGGCAAAGGTGGTTTTTTTTAGCATCATCTTTTCTTTCTTTAAATAGACTAAAGATTTGCAAGCAGGGAGGTTCCCTCCATATCTGCCATGGGTCTGAAAGAGAGGTCATTGGTGTAAAAGTACAAATAAATCTTTAAGGATTGTGTTGGGAACAAAAAGGACCTCATCCCTTTTGTTTCTTCAGAAATAGCTGGAGTTGCAGTTAACACACGCAGCTTTGGTCTGTTGTGTCAGTTCGAGTTTTCCGTCAGCCTTGGCTCTCTGATGTTCTGATGAAACTCTATTAGCCAGCCCAAACCTTTGCAGTTCCTGCACAAGAGCAAAACTTGGTGTCACTGTCGGTGGACTCGAGTCAGCCCCGGCCACTCGGGCAGAGCTATGAGCTCCTGGCATACTCAGCAGCAATACAGAGGTACTTCTAATTTCTTTCCAAGTTTCCTTTCTAAGTTCTTTCCAAGGTAGCCTGGGAAGCTTGATGTAAAGATCTGTTGCTCTTTCATGTGTTACAGAAACCTCAATCTGGCCGGGAGAACATGTTCCCTAGAGCAGACTCACCAGATGAGAGGACGAGCGCGGCTCGCCGCTCGCTTGTGCCCTGAATTCCTGTGCCACTTCCTCAGAGGGGAAACTCAAGCAGAGTATCTGCTTGCTTGCTTGAATAATTTAATGTCACTGCTCCTTACATCATCCAGGCTCGCTTTCCATTTCTTTCTGCCTCGTGTTGGATTGAGCACACAGCCTAGGGTACCACTTTTGAGACCCTGTAACAGAGAGGTCTGTTTTCTTCCCTGCTRTCGCTGACGGCTGCGCTTGCCTTGCTCCTCACCAGCCCACATCATCATCGTCATTATTAATAATTATTATTAYTCCACTTGGAGCTCTTGATTTTCTTTCCTGTTGTACACAACTTCGCTTTTCCTTTCCTTCAGCCCTGGTGCTGTTGCTTCTCCCTCAGATCTTGCCCTCATTAGAACAGGCCGATCCTGGGAACCTGGCATTTGAGCAAGAACCTAAGAACTGGCCCAGGGTGTAAACTGGGCCAGAAACAGAGCGGATTAAAACTGGAATGACTCGCTGCTGTGGTGCAAATGCCCTTTTGTGCTTGCTGAGGACCTGGTTCCATCTCCTGTAGATTATCTGTTAACTTCCTGCTGCTTCGTGAGCTATTTTAAGGCGGTACTCTAGAGATCTCTCTGCTATTGCTCTTACCAGAGAAAAACAGTAATTTAAGAAACAGAAGTTCATCATTTAGAGTTTCCTTCCAACCCYTTTTATATGATAGTATGATAGATTTCCCTTTTTTTTTTTTTTTTTTTGAGACAGGGGAAATGCTGCATATTTTATATCAAAAACTTGTAAAGCRATGTTCCATATATATATATATTATATATATATTTGAATACAGCCTAGAATTTGCTTCTGAATACAGTGATTGGCCTAGTTTAATGTAATTCAAYGGAATGTGGACAGAATAATTAAATTATATTGGAAATGGCAGTTTTCTGGGGATGATGTAGAGCAGAAAGACTTTTCCTGTCTCTCATCCCACACAGCTCTTTGGACTTTCTCTGCGTCTCTCCATGAGGTGTGAGGAGCCTTTTCTGAACTCGAGTTCCTTCTGTATCTCCTAGGGAAGGGTGCAAAGCTGCCTGTGAGAACGAGAGCCAGGCAGATTATTATTTGCTGCTGTAGCAGGAAATGTCTTTATAATTGCTGCCTTGTTGGAGATGTAATCACTTCGCAGTGATTCCAACAAAACAAGCGTTTGCTGTTGTTCTATAAATAAGGTTTGACCATAGGATAACAAGTGATTAAGGTATTACCTGTAAAAGTATTTTTTTTCAGTTGCCTTAATACTCTTGCTTGTAGCAAGGTTATGAAATAAATGATGTGGAAGCATCGCAGATTTTTATCCCCCTAAGCTTAGGTTAGATTAAAATGCCAGTCTCAAACAGAAAGGTTTCACCCTCGGTGCTGTCATTAACGGCCAGTTCTGTTCATAATGCCCAGTAAATGAGCAAGTCTTACTGCTTGCCCTGCTTCAATTAAATTTCCTAGGAGCAATGAGAGAGACTCCAAACCTTGGCACTTCTGAGTCATTACAGTAGTTCTCAGATGGCCGAAGCCTTCCCAGMCTCTTTCCTTGTGTTACCACCAAGGCTTGGTATAATCCTCCCGGAATGTACAGCCTGGGGTCTCCTGTTGCTTAATAATCTGCTCCATCTTACGCAGCTTGKTTTTGGTGTATCACTGTCAGCAGGAAACCGTCATCCCGTGACAAGGTTCCTTCTTAGCGACGTTTCCTCTTACTTACCTGCAAACACCAATCGCTGTGCATTTGATTTTCAGAGGAAAACTCTAAAAATGTTTTGAGAAGATGTGTTGGCAATCAGTTATATCCTCACATGTCGTAGTTAGTTGTGAAGCCTAATTACTTTTAAGCTTAACCAACCAAGAAAATATCTAGTGGATAGGACTGAGGACAAAGACTTCGTTCTTAAGTTGAACTCAGCACCTGAGCTGCTGGCTGACCGTAGAAACTTCATTTCACACATTTCATATCTTTTGTCCCTGTTATCCTTGTTAAGATTGAGGTGTTACTTACTTTTCTTCATACACACAATATCTTCWAATAGAAAACAAGCTCTAAATGTCACTCTTATTAATATTAATTTTGTTTGCTTTTTAGACTTATGCCAGGTCTTGACATGTTTCTGTAACAAGAAGAATAGATTTGCTGAGCCTAAAATCCATTTAAAACTCAACACTGAGCTGGGAAAATAAAAGCCAGATAAGAAACACATTAGGAAATACAGAAATCTCATCATCTTCTTCACTCTCTTTAAGATCAAGCTAGAAAATGCACGTGCATATATACATACTTACCGCCATATATTTATTTATAGAGATGTATGTAAAAATGTTATTGTCAAGCAGCTGTGTCCCCAGCAGGTGTATTTGTGAAATTTGTGAAATTGTGAAATTGTGAAATTGTAAGTCTGTCTTGAAACATGAAACCTCACAATTCTCTTTTTGTTATGCTAAGCCTAGGTGTGTGTATTCACACGTGCATGTGCACATTTTCCAGATGTCTTAATGGTTTGGGCTAGTTCTTGTTGACTGCATCAAAATACAACAAAATTTTAGCAACTGGGTCTTATGTGTATAATGCATTTGGAAGCCACAGTTGATTTATAGGACTATCAAAATATACTGAGAATTATTGCCGTGTGCACAATACCCCGTGCAAACATTGGGTGCGTGCCACTTTCCGAGATTTATCTTAACCATCTCCTTTTGAAAAAGTAATTCCAAGGAATAAACTCACTGCAAGGAAAACGTTCAGCAGCGTGGGCATTTGTTTGCAGCGGTCTGATATCACTAGCATTAAACTACCAGGGGATATGCCAGGCTTTCCTCCTGAATTGAAGTTAAGACTCCAGCAATTCTCCGAGGAGCCTGAATTAATGGATTTCTGTATCCTGTGTGCACCTGCTTTTTTGAGTAATAGTGCAGGGTGTGCGAGGCAGTATATCTGGAGATGTTGTGCCTGACACATATTCTGTGAGGAGGTGGAGAATCAGGGGTGCTGTGAAAGCTCCCCCAAACCTTCCTTCCTTCCCCAAGGACTAACTCCCAGCCTGATTAATTGGCTGTGCCCAGGTAGCGACTGTCTGGCTAGAGAGTAAATGCTGATCGAGGTCAAATAAAACAAAAGGAAAAATAGTGGGATGCATCTATCCATCTTTCTGCACTWTTTTTAGCAGTATGATAATGTAAATATTTAGTCAGAACAGTTGTTTAGTTGCTGCTATTTGGAATACTTCTGTATGCTACGTGCAATTTAAAGAATGGGAATGTTAGGTTCAGATTAAGTCATCAGTTTTCTCTTTCAGAGTTCAGCTGTGTAAAATACATATTTAACTGAGGAAGTGAGAAATATCCAATTCCTGGCTCAATCATTCTCTTGCATTAAAAAAGGCATTTAACCCGTATTTTCTGTCTACGAGAGATACTCCAAAGCTGAAGAGAGGCTGCACCTTCAGGCCAGCCAACCTTGTCCGGCTGTTTGATTTCCTTACCCAGAGGCTTTCACTCGGGTTGGCCAGTTGAGTGCCGGAACATGGACAAGAGGTAGGAAATGAGATTTATTTGTTAAGAATCGATGGATTCTCAACAGATATCCTAGGCACCACGTGAACAGGAGTTTAGAGGGGAACGCCTGGCAGTTCTCCTTTGGTTTTCCAACCCACRGGGAGTCCCTCCTCTGCAAGAGCTGCCTGGTGGGTATCGACCCGCGCGGCTCTTCCTCACCGCGGGCTGGTGCCACGAAAGGCGTCCGCAACGTGTGGTGCCAAGAGCAGCAAAGAGGGTTTGAAGCCACCAGCAAAACAAGTCTGTCTTCCTCCACTTTCATTTTTTTYCCCTTTTTCCTTAGCCCTTTTCTAATATTAAAATGCATATAAAAGGAGCAGGCCAAAATTAATATTAAAAGAGAGCATATAATGATACCAGATGAGTCTTTTGATCGTGTTAACCAGCCTGTTGCTCACGCTGATTGCAGAGATCATGTTCCRCTCCTGTTTCAGCAAGTATGGGATAATGAGAGCTATTTTTTCTTTCCCTCTCTGTCGGGTTCCCAGCATACAAATAAAGGGAATATTCTTCACTAGAGCAGCATCCTAGTGTAGGAACCCAGCGCTGCTTAATTTTTATTCTTACATGGGCAGTTGGCGGGGGAAGAGATGATAAGTTGGAATTTTGCCTTACCAGTGCTTTAAAGTTAGTGACATGTCTTAGAAATATGTGATACCTCCTCCTCAGTCAAAGCTRTGTGTGTGGTTTGGCCTTATGCTTCTGTTTCCCCCTCGCCCTAGGATAGAGGAAAGGTAAAGAAGCAGGAGAAGGATGGAAAATCTTCTGCAAACAGTGACTGTCAGTGAACAGTGGTGATAAATCCGTAGAGTTGGGTGGCAGTATTAGTTGTTCACGCCTAGATGTGCTTGCTAGTAAAACGCTTCTCAAGTATTAGCAGGTTTTTCTTTCTTAAAACGACTTCTTTCATTTTTGTCTATATCCCCAAGGAGGAAAACYCTCGCTATCTGGTAAAGTCGTCTTTGAAGTTGTTTCTCAATTCCAGCAGATTTGACTCAGTTATGCCAGCTTGAAACATCAAGCGTTGGTATTGGCATTTTCCATCAACAAATGACATTTTATCRTTGTTATCATTGATGCCTAAAAAGAACAATGTTTTCTTCCTTGCTGTGTTCATTACAAAGTGCCACAGTATTCCTTCGAGTCATTGGAGTTTGAGGCATCTCTCTGATAACAGCATTACAGGATGTAATGTATGTACAGGATGTATTTAGATGGACTTTTAGTCTAGATTTTAAAGTGTGCTATTTAGGTGGCTGATTAGAACTTCTGCGTTAGTAGTGGTGGTGGAATTCTATTAGGTTAAACTTCTATCAGTGCAGGTGAGGACTCTGAAATTAAAGGATAAGTAGAATTAATAGCATGAAAATTGAGTTAATGCATCTGAGACATGTCCGATTCATTTCCTTCAGRGCTAGTCAGGTGTTACTCTGTAATCGTGGATGAATCTGCAAGAACAGGTTTATACCATGCTTCAGAATACTTGGAAAGCTCAAGCATAACGCTTCCAGGATATATATGTATTTATACATATACATATATATATACACACACACATATATATACACACACATTTATATATATACATATACAGCCAGTTTTTAAACCATTTATGAGTCCCAACCCTGGATGATAATTGTGGGAGATTGTGTGGGGCTTTGGAGCATTTGTGACCGAGGGAGGAGGGAGATTAAGTCTCAGTATCTCTTGACATCTATTCCAAAGGCTGCCAGTGTGCAAGGGTGTTTGTTAAGGTCAGGTGACAGGAAGGTGGCATCTTGGTGCATTCCCGGTAGCTGCAAATGGTCTGTTTATACAGAATGCAATCAGGGCAATCTTAAAATTCTGTCCAATTTGGTATTGGATAATCTTCTCCTTGAATTTGTTACATACAGACACACTTGATGCTTCAGTCTGGTGTGCCTGCGTTTGTAATTATGTCACATAAAATTATTGTCCTGAATTTGGGAGGAGGGTAAGAAAGCAGCCTCTGGTTGGGGCTTCTTTTGAGCAAATACCTGTTGGTGGAAGTTGTGAGGCTTGCCACAGCCTTATTTATCATCATATAACCAATGGCAATGCATTTGGTAACTCCAAAATTTGCAAACCTAGTAAATACTCTGATGAGGGGTGGGGAAAAAAAATAATTTCAGATCCTCCAAAACAAGATTTTTATGGCCAAAGTKTACATTAAAAATGGGCACAGGCTGACAGTTCAAAACTCCTCCTAGGTACCGTAATCAAAAGATCTACTATCAAATAGAAATAACTGCTTTGCATGTTATTTCAGGGTCTAAATATAAATGGTCTAAGTCCRGTAATGCTGCCTTTAAGACCTCCCAGTAACTTCAGTAAATAGAGGTAGACAGCTCCATTTTCAWATTTTGGCTATAATCATTCTTCTTCTTTTGTTACAACAGCAGAGGATAAAAATGAGAAGTACTTTCATGATACRTTTTCTACCCCTTCAAAGCCCAATTATTTTACTAGTCACAGAAGCACTGTGAGCTTTATCCCCTCTCTCTGTGTAATTATTTTGCACYGGGCACCCTAGTGTGTTGACACTCAATTATTGCACCTTATCATTTGTAAAAACTTTTTTCCTCCACGTATGAGACGTTTTGCTTTTTGACAGAAAACAACATATTTTGCTAATTCTGCAACAGGATGGRATTAGACCACTGGGGATCTGTTAAAATCAGAAAGTAGGAGTTTATGTTGTGGTTCCTGGAGGCTTCAAAGCCCTTCAGAAGCCTCCAGGAGTGAATTCAGAGGCTCCTGCTGTAAACAGTAAGAGAAGTGCACGTCAGAAGCATCTGTGTTGCTCCAGTGTCACTGGTACTGTGAGAAGCAAAACGGGTGCAAATATGCTCTGCTTCCCACCACGAGCTCTGCCTCACGGCCACAGTGTCAGCAAGGTGGGTGGAAGGAGAGGACTTATTGTCGGGAGGGGAATTATAAATATGCGATAACTAATGCTAACATCATTTTAATCAGGTAATTATTAAAGGACTGTTTGGCCTTTAAGGACATTGATTTAATGGGAATTAATTTAATGAATGAGCGCTGTTTGTGTAACATTATCATGGCTGGTGATGCGGAAAATTGGAATCTCAGCTCTTTCCATTATCACGTTGGATTCTGTTCTTTTGGAATGCAGTTATTAGACTTTTTTTATACTTTCCATATATGCTTAAATGTTTGGGTTTTATCACAAAGTTCCTGAGCTAAAAAAGGTAAGTAGAAATATTCGTCGTTGTGGTGTTCTCTTTTTGCTTTTGTTTTTTAATCAGAGGCTTGAGTTTCTGTCTAATGTAGAGGGAAACAAAGTAGATTGGATTTTGGTTTTGACTTGCTGTCCTGTCCCTCACAGAGCACAAATTTTCTATTTTCCTTTTCACCTTTCTCCTCTGATCATGTCTGATCATGGTGCTTAGGATGAGTAGGACACTGAAAGGCTTTGCTCTTATATCCATATAYACATGGCTGTAACGTTGGGTCAGTGTTGCTGGCTGCCATTAGCTCTCTTTTGGGTGCTAGMATGTTTTTCAGTAGGAGGATTTCAGAGAACACAGCTGAGAATGCTGTGCTTGAAGCAAAACAGGTTGCAAGTAGTTATTTGGTCCATCTCCTGGTTACCTGCTTGTGTGTCCATCAGGTTATGTCTGCATCAAGGGCCTCTGGACAGGCTTGTGGGATGGATCTGTCCGGCTGCAACTTCSTGAGGGTTTTGTGGAGGGCCACAGGTTCTTGAATAGTCAGTGCTGGAAATTTCAGCTTGGATAACTTTTTTTTAATRAAGAAATAGAGCTGAACAATGAGGTGTAGTGTGGAAGCCAATTGCCCAAGGCCCATCAGGAGAGATGCTCAGGAGCAGCAAGCGGAGGGTCGTCAGGGGGATTTTGCGTGAGTCTGAACTCTGTGCTGTGCTGGGTGAAGGAAAGGTGGTGGTGACTGCAGTACTGGGCTGTGCTGTGTGTTTTCTTCATGCCAGAGACAAAAAAAAAAAAAAAAAAAAAAAAAAAAAAAAAAAAAAAAAAAAAAANGCATGAAATAAAATTTTTCAGTTGCAGTGGGGTAGGAAAAAAAATTAATTTGGATGCAAAAATGCAAAAGCCAGTAAGAATACCAGAGAAACTGAGGGCATCTTGAACAGTTTGAGAAACATCACCATTCTTGGCACAGGAAAGGAAGAAAGTGTCACCAGAAATTATGTAAAAGGCAGCAAGAAATACTGACGGCCCCAACCCATCAGAGGCAGGAGCAGAGAGCAGCTCTACAGAGGGGCAGAGTGGAGGCAGCCCACGACCTCAAGAAAAAGGTGCTAGAAACCAAATGCATCAAAGCTGTATTCAGCTTCTTGGTTTGTGTTTCCAGCATAGGAAATGGCACAGATCAAAAAATGTAGGTGCACATCCTGCTGGTTGTATAAAAAATAAAAATAGGGAGTTATATAGAACAAACATAAAAGGGTTTTGCAGAGGYACACGTATGGAAAATAATTTTGCGTCTGCTCTGAAGATCCTGCCAGTCATGTAATGCAGACRGATAATCCTGGTACAGTACTCAAATCCAAAAGGAAAAAAAAAAAGGCAGGGAAACGGAAGCGTGAACTGATACCTTCTTTAAGGCACGATTTAAAAAAGAAAAAACTTGGAGAGAAACTCTCCCAGCCCTGTAAAGGGTAGGAAAGGGCAGGGGGAGCTTTCTCCTGTGCCTTCTTCAAGGGCAATGAGTACGGAGCTTCCCACCCTGTCAAAAGCAGATCCCCTTCCAGGGAGAACAAGTCCAATGAGGTTAATCGTGGGATCATTAAGCTAACAACAAAAATGAGAGAAAAGGTCATTCCTTGCAAAATTAAGGTTCTGAGGAAAATGCTTGGGCTCCAGTGATAAAGTGAACATCTTTCTTGACTGCCTGTAGACCARTGCCAGAAATCTGCCTAATAAACAAGAGCAGTTGCAGTTGCTCCCTGACGAATATAAATTTCCTCTATGTGATATTACTGAAAGCCAGCAGGAAAACTCCAGTGATTAGAAGGCCTCGTGCAATATAGCAAACRACTGGGAGAAAGATGGAGTGGGCAAAAGGGGAGGCAGAGTGGCCCCGTGTCAGAATGGCAAGAGGTGTTTCTCTTTGCATTGCAAACCCATAAGCAATTGGTGGTGAGTTCTTGGGGGAGACTCTGCGAGGGGCTGGAGCACAAAATGAGGTGGCCGTCGGTGTCCGCTGAGGACCCTGGAATCAGGCTGGAGAACAGGATAATCGGCCCTGGAAGTGCAGGCTTGTAATGCGGAAGGGARAAGAGAATTAAAATAGGGGTGTTCAATCTGAATGATCCAAGTCACAGGCTGCCCATGCTGAAGCACCTTGAGTGCATATATTAAGCCAATGGAAAGGAGAGGAAGGCAGCAAAGAGTAAAGATGCTAAAAAACAGAGATAAAATGGCACAGGGAGCAAAAGGACACAAAGAGAGTAAGAAAGAGAATTTTGAAAAAATGAGCAAAATAACCCCCAATGATGGTTTAGCATTGCTTGCTGGAAGTTACAGAGTTGAGAGGAGTTACATGGGAAAGGCGACAAATATTTCTCGTTTCTATTCGTGAAAAAGCCAAATGCTGTATGCATATCAGATGGTGATAATTAAATACTTTACATTTCAGCAACAACTTAAGAGCAAGGCAAATGGTGCTAATGTCAGACATACTCGAATCGGGAAATTTGAACACTGATGTTCACCTAAATGTTTTCTAAGAGCTTGCTAAGGAGCTTCCAGGACCATTATTTTTGATTTGCAATACAGGTTAAAACACTGGGCTGGCAGATTTCTAAGGTAATACTGAAATAAAGGGAAAAAACAAGGGGTCCATATCCAAAAAGACCGAAACTCCAGGTCAAGTATTTTTTCCATCTTAACATATGGGTACAAAAATTTGAAGCCATTCACGGATACAGACAGAAATCTAATACTTACAAAAGATACTGCCTTAAAAACATCAAATTCTGAATGATAAATATGAAGCATCAGTATGATGCTGCCAGCAGCTGCTAGCAAAGGACATGCAAGGAGATTTTCAGTACAGACAGGAATAGGAAATGTTTGTTTTGTCCCTTGAGCGGTGTTTGATGGCAKATAAAGCATTTGTGAGCAGCAGAAAGTACAGGGCAGATATAAACTGTGCTGAGCTGTGATGCTGACAGAGTTTGCACATGAAAACGTGTCCTGTATCAGCTTGTGTGTTAGGAATGCAGAGAGTGCATGAATGTTTCTCACATATCTGAACTTAAGGCTTGGTAATGCCAACGATTTGATAAATCTGTGTTAGCKTCACTAAATTATTTTCATGGAAAAATTGGAGAAAACATAGCAATTACATATTTTGAYATTTAGAATGTTTCAAACATCCATTTTGAAGTGGCTTTTGTTTCTCCYTTGCACACACAGAAAATAGCACAAGAGCAGAAACAGGTGGTGCAGTGAATAAAAGCAGCGTTTGGCTCTTGAACTCACCCAGACCTTATAAAACGCTGGCCCTGCCTCGTGCTCAGCTTCTTCCCTAGTCTCAATCCCCCGCAATCTGCCAATATTTGCAAGGCCGGGGMACTTGGCTGCTGGTTTCCAAGCTGACTTGGGAGGCGTCGCGGGTTCAAGGAGCAGAGGGGGTGTCAAGCCCACTGCGGGCAGYGTGCTCCGCTTACAGCAATCCCCCCGGGCTGCTGTGGTAATTAATGCACGTGGAGCAGTTGGAGTAAAAAYGGGAAAAATAAAAGGTGGAGAATGAAAAGACCGCAAGAAAAAWTCTTGTTGGAGAGATGTTTTCCAGCGGCTTTCAAGCTGCATTTGTTTTGCAACTGGTAGAAATAGGTGCAGGCTTCTTTATCTGCTAAGTATTYTTTTTGTCCAATCCTGAATTTTACATTTCCAATTGAAAACAGGAAAGATTTTGCATTATCAGAGAAGTTTTGAACAGAACAATAGCGATAGCTAATGCCCTGAAAGAGTCTGCCTTTGAAGAGCTGCGCTTAGGCAGAGTTTTGTAAAGATAACAGAGATCAGTCAAACTTGAAGTATTGTTTCACGWGGCAAAAAATAGCTAAAGTATCAAAAGCCTTTGCCTCTTTGTTAAAACAAACTACTCCCCTCACACCCACCCTTTACTAACTGTCCCTTTCACAAAGACAGCGCCAGGCGAACATTGATCTAAACTGTTTGCAGCAGAGCTCGGTGCTTTCTGTTTGCGCAAGTGGCAATTGCAGATGCGCAGCATAATTGATGTGACTGCTCTAACYAGCTAGAGGCTAAACTGCAGCCAGCTCCCTGTCCTTTCTGGGGTTTTTTTGTTTTGTTTTGTTCTTTTTTCCCTTCCAAAGGCCGATAATTCACCAGATGTGGGCAGAATATCTGTGAGAAAAAGCACAAGCCAAGTCTGTCCTCAGATAACCCACTGTTGTATTTCTTCACCTGTTTACTGCACATGGAATTAAGATTGCTGCTTCTTACTTAGACAGTGTTAGAGCTTCTCAGCAAAACTGGTTCATGATTCTCATTTAAAATAAAAAATCTGGCTAAAACTCAGAAATTCATCCCTATGCAGACTTCTAGCAGAGACCGTGTCCACCTAAATGACTGGTGCTTGACGGAGTGGTTGACAGCTGAAACCTGTTCTTGAGGTGAGACCTGTTGTGAAGCGTTTGAGGTGAGCCCTGRTGACAAAGCAAGTTGTGCCTATAATAAGAACCCAGTCTTGGGGATCTCGCATGCTGCTGCAGTTATCACCAATAGACAATGCAGGACACTATCCTTGTAGTGTCCTTGTAGGAAGGGCTGCAGGCACAGCTGCCTCTTCCTGTTCTCTCTCATCATGTATGGAGAAGCTGCAGCAGCTCCCAGTATGTCTTACACACACAAAAAAAATATATGTATTTAATAGTTTTCACATTTTTCACATCCAGGATGTAGATTAAGGATGTTTTGTGCCTTCTCTTTCTGTTCATGTGAGGTTGCTTACGAAGTACATTTCAATAATTAATCTTCAAAACACATCTTTTATTMTTTTTTAAACTCAAAAGAAAATGTGGGATGAAAATGAATGGTTGACCCACAATAAAARCGTCCAGTGAGCCCAATGCCAGGTCACACAGAGCTACCTAAAACAGCTTAGTAGTTGAAACACTGGAGCTAATTTAGTTACAGATCAATTCCAAGTTTTCACATCCTAGTCTCTACATGGCCAAGCGTTTTGCTGTAATGATAGCAAAAAAACCAAAGATTTTTGCTGGAACTACTGAACAAATGAATTTAATTTGTAAATATTGCGCACTCCCAGGGAAGAWGTTTAATCAATATCAAATCAAATAGAGATGTTATCTCACACGCTTACTGTCTGAGTGACTAATGGCCAAAATCACAGCTCTTTTCAGCAAGGTGGTTGCTACTAGGCCGGGGCTCAGAAATACCAGCCACTTTTGAAAACTTTGGCAAGAAATGTTTCASCATTTCTTTATGTTGGCAAGGATTTTGTTCCTGACAAACTTTTGTAGCTCTGTATTAGGCTTCGATCCTCGTTTTCCTTATTTGGGGAATTTTTCTCGTGATTTCATTTCTTCTTGCCTATTATCTTGACTCATTATATTTTTAACTCAAAGAAACCTTTACGCTTGCTACTAAAAAGGGAGAATGACTTAAAAGATATCAGAAAAAATGTTACTTGAATTGTGTTAGTTCACATTTTATCTTTTAAGGTGGTTTTCGTGATGTTTAAATCTSTTGTAATTATACATCATATTGTCTGAATTATAGAGACTACATATGTATATTTTTTTGATAATGCTTATCTTGAAGCACTTGCGAGGAAAAGGGAAGGGAATAAACAAAAATCCGTAAAATAAGTGTTGGTCTAAGCCTAACTGCTGGAATAAGTCAGTATTAAACTGGGCCAGGGATAATGAAGGGGTGCTGCATTAGATGGAAGTGAGAGAACTGTAAGTACTTGCTTTCACTGTTGTTTTTATGGTTATTTAGCACTTTAAGAACGTTTTCAAAATTTCYTTTTATGAGTTCATTTTCTAGGCATGGTTTATTTTGGAAAATGTCTTTTCCTTCCTAAATACACGGTCTGAAATTTTCAAGGCAGGTGTTTAGAGGAATTCTAGTACCAATTTTAAGAATGGACTGAGTTAGACTGGGGCCTGGGGGCAGAACGTAGATGATTTGTGGGCAGCAGGGGTTTGTGCTCCCTTACACCTGCGTTTCTGTATGTCGGTAGCACCAGGTCTAGAGGGTGCTTGATAAGGCACTTGGGGCCTGTCTCCTACAAATGTACAACAGCTTCAGGACTGTTGGGGTCTTCAGTTTCCATTGCTTCATGGTCAGATACGAGACACAACATCGGTGTCTTCTGCACTGAGAGAACACATTTGCTTGGACAGGAAAGAAAACTCTGGGAAGTTTTGTCTCTAGAAACAAAATCCGAGGAAGGGAGTGAAGAGGTTTTTTAAGGTGAGCTGTCGTGGCAAGTGAAGTGYCTCAGCAAACAGTACAACAGAACAAGACTGTATGGCATTAAGTCCCCTAATAGATGCCAAAGAAATGATATTATGGTAGAAGGATGTCTCCTCTGATTTTTAAACCTTTCTTTGGGAGAGGTGGAGCAGGCTGCCTGTGCTGCTCAGAAATCATAGGCCCATGCAGTTGCTCTAGAAAGGCTCTTTTAAGAAGCGCTAGTGCAAGGGAAGGCTGCTGAATGGGACCAGGAGTGCTGAATTACTTAAGAGTATGTATTCTGTGTTTGTGGTTGCAAGCTTTGTCCTCCAGCTTCGTTTATTGGCATGCTGATGCTATGAGATGTAGAAAGTACGAGATTTGTTCACAATCAGCTAGGTGAACTCAAGAGACCTTGGTATGAACACTGTTCATAGTTACGTGAAGGCTTATTGTTAACATGGGGTGTAGTATAGGAAAGGAAGCAGCGAAATGGTGGGGCTAGTTAGAGATGGATGAGGAGATGACCCTGTTTGGGCAGTGCTGCTCCAAGCCCGTGTGATGGCTTCTGTGGGCCCTTGTTGGTGTCATCCGTGATTGAGAACTTGTGCTGTGCCCACAAGGTCAGTGTGTGTTCAGAGGTCCTTTCTTTTCAATAATTTCKCTTCAGCAAAGAGCTGTGGGAGTATACCACTTTATTCATGAAGCTGCAGAATGAAGAGAGATTGCTGGCTTCCCCTCTGCTGTCCCCAGAATTTCAATTTAAGACAAAGATTATCTGCAGGATTGGCACCTGGAAGTTGGAAGGATGCAGAGCTAATTTGATAAAGCTATCTGCTCTTTTTGTGTGATGAAAATTCTTTTCTAAATGGAGGTTTCCAAAGACATAACAAAAACTGTTTTAAGATGAATGTATCCTATTAAAAGTAACTGTAAAATTACGCTGGACAGCAAACCCCATCTTTGAATGTTGAAGTTCACATTCATCTTCAAAGACCCAATACTGAAATAATATCTCCCGATGTGATCAGTAGATCCTTATTTCAGATAATTACCCAGCGTCTTGGAAACAGAAGGAAGTTTATTTCTGACTGTGCAAATCTAGTACAGATTTTGTCTTTTAATACCAGAATTCCAAAAAGTCAGAAGATCAGAATATCTGTATTCCAAAATATAATRCATTCACTTAGAATTATTCTACACACAACGCAGCTCTGCACTAGTGTAGGAGAATGAAGCTTTGAATTTGTTTGGCATATCGTAGTGCAGAGCTCCCGATWTTTTCTTTACATAGGGCATACAGTGAAGAAAATAGTAAGCTGTTCCCTCATTGGGGTTATTATAGTCTAGATAGTTTGCATTTATAACTGAAGATGCTTTTATTTATGCTTAGAATGGGAACAATTGTAGTGTGTGTTCCCATTAAATAAGAGAAAAAACAGCACTAAATATTAATAGATAGTTGAATATGTAACAAACCGCTCTTGCTTTTGCAAATTCCAGATGCCCTGCCCTTCCCAGACCAGTACCTTCTGAAGCAAGCGAGACCTGTGATTTTGCACCTGCAAAACCTCCCTCAAAATAATGGCCATATTGACCATAATGAAAACAATTTCCCAGGGCTGAGTGTAGGGGGAAGGGGAGAAGATGAACATCTTTAGCTCTCGGCTGTCATTGCGTGCAGCGTTCATCTGTCCCCCTCGCTTTGACAAAACCTGTGCTAAGGACWAAACAAGTATTTTGAAAGTAATGAGTTATTCTTCACCTAAGAATCTGTGGTGTGGATGTTTTTGACTGAAGCTGGTATAGTGGAGGGAGGAAAGACTTAACTCTATCCTAGTGTGTTTTGGGGACAGCTACCCGAGTAAAATGCAGGGCTCTTTATGTCTTGGCAAAGGGAGCCCGGGAACACGTGGGGCGCTCCCGCTAGCAGCTCGGCTCCTCTCTCSCAGCCACAGCAGCGGAGATGGGGTGAGGAGCTGCTGATGTTTTGTTTACAGGACAGCTGAATTTAAATGAGCAACAGTGGGAGCGCGGAGTAATTTTATGTTCTTTAGCACATGTGGGTGTTTTTTTTTTTGCATATCCAGGTTTGCTTCCAGCAAGTTGTACATTACGCCCACCTGCCTACCCAGCTGAGAAAAATAATTGAATTTTGCTTGAGAGAGAGGGGGTGGCAGGTAACCCTTTTCTTAAGAATTCAAGAAAAATATGAATTAAAGTTGATAGATGAAATCTTTAAGGAAAGAATGTTGTAAGAATTTACATTTGACCTTTCTGTTTGGACAYCTTGAAGTCCATTTCCATTGCTAGAGTGGCCTGGCAGGTGAATTGCAATTAAAGATAGAGCAGAAGAGCTGAAGTAGTGAAAGCTGGAGATGCAGGTCTCTTGCAGTTCTGTCTGTTGCATAGAAGTGCTGGAGAAGGCTTGAAATCCTTAGTTTACTGAGGCAATACCCTGCTAACCACAGAGCCAAGTTCCTCGGAGCAATGCATGAGCAGTGACGATCTAGATTCCTTCTGCCCAATGTAAACTCTGATTTTCCTTCTTTTCTGCAGGAGGGGAAGTGCCATACACAACGCTGGCGACCCGGCTGATGATGGGAGCTTGGTGGCTTTTTGCTTTGATCGTTATCTCGTCCTACACAGCAAACCTGGCAGCTTTCCTCACCATCACTCGCATAGAGAACTCCATCCAGTAAGTCCATAAGGAATGGGCTGAGAGGAATGAGTTTGCATGAACACATGTGGGAGCGCCTTGATGTATAAATGCAAACTTAAGCTAAGGAAGTAATGATACTCCTAGGCTCTCTGGAGACACAATACCTTCAGGATCAATCAGAACTRTTCTTTCACCACATTACCCAATCCTCCTGTTCTCATCCTTCTGCCCATTGCTGCTTTTGCTCCATGTCTCCCTAACATGTTGTCCTTGTCCTCTGCTGCTTTTATGGTTAACTGTTTCTGTCAGATCTTCCAATTGTTCTTTCAAAATGTTTTCATCTCTCTGTGCCACAGGAATGTTCCCAAGGTCTCCTATGCGTTACTTCTGTCATTTGGTTTTTAGTCACCCTCTCTCCCGCCTCCCCAGTGGCCTCCTACAAGTGGAGTAAAGCAGTACTTACCCAAGGTCTCCAAAGAGTTTCTTGCACTTTTTCTTGTTCTTKGAGTGTGAGAGCAAGGAGGTGGTGTCCTGAGGACAAGTGCACTTGTCTACAGTACCAGACCTTATTGGTTAAAAATGAAGTGTCTCYAGTGGTTGTTTTTACTTTCTGGCACCGTCGTCCACCTGAGGACTGCACACTTTGYGAGAGACACATGTAAAACAGGCTAAAATCACCAAATAAAATAATTTACCTGTCCCAGTTGCATTAACAGCTAAGTAGAGTTACCATTTTCCTTTAAGAWCAGAAAACTAGTCTTGGAGATCAGGGGGTGCTGCAGGGGTCTTGTGACACAACTGAACTGTTTGACTTGGCTCTCCCAGGTCTAGGAGAGTAAAATGAAATTCTGTGTCCTTGTTTGTCAGCATTGATTTGGAGGTTTTTATTTATTTTTTAAAAGTTTAATCAGCCTTAGGTTTGACCAAGGAGCGTGAGGAAACAACAGGAGCATGCAAAATAACTAATGATGAACTTGTGCCTATATATGTGGTCATCTAACTTGTCCTTACAAATATCCAGTGCATCTCTGTATCCTACTTCGAAATTGTGCCCTTTCTGATTTTGAAGTAAAATTATAGAATCCTTAAGGCTGGAAGGGACCTTTAGAGATGATCTAGTCCAACCCCCAGTAGTCCAGAAAAATGTTCAAATGGCCAAAAAGTGTCCAGGCYTGCTCATAATAGATAAAGAAAGAGTAAAATTGCTCAAGCCGTAATTTAAGACATCTCTAGCTTTTCCTTGAAGTTTATTATGTTGCCACCAGAAAACCCTCAGTGGAATTGTGAAGTTATTATATACAGTTGGGACCACATTGGTCTTTGTGCTGTATTATTTATGGGCAAATTCACTGAAAATGTTTTATTCAGGAGAAAACGTTGCAGCTGGAGAGCCCCTGAAATGAAAGAACAGAGGCATTTTGCAGCAGTGTTTGTAGCTCAAAAATAGAGTAATTAGATGTGCTAAGTACCCATTAGGGAATGAAGTTATCCTAACTGTGCTGGGAGTGTAAAACTTTAGTTTACAACACTGCCAAAATAGGAACTCAAACCAGCACTAACAGAGGGGCTGTTTGTTTACTGCGCTGAGTTACTGCAAAGTGGGAAACACAAATAAGCAATAAAGAAAAAAGCTGATGCTCTTTTTTAAAAAATAAAGGGAAGCGAAAAAGATATGGATCAGATTGTACCTTGGGGAACTTTGGAGGCCAGAATGGAAATGGATTTAAGTATTTAAAGAGAATACAACAGCTTCTGCTTGTTGTGATATCCAGCCAGCTTTGAGGAAGTCAAATAAATGAAAGAGAAGTCACTGGGTTTGCAGACATAAAAATGGTTAATAGGATTTCATTTTAGATTTCTAGCCAGCACCAGATAGCGTGTGTTGTTGAAGGTGCTGTCCTAGTGATATCTCTTACAAAAGAGAGGAGGATTCGGAGAGCCCATGACGTGTTTTGTGCCTAAGAAACACTAGGGTTCTCTACTGCTTTCAAAGCAAAAGCTTTCAGTTTGATTTCAGAGCCCTTTCTGGTTCCCTTTTAATACTGCTGTAATGGTTGGGGCTGTCGCCCGAGTCAGAGCCTCATGGTATCCAAAAGCCTAGTCTGAGAAGAAGAGCGCACA
Organism: Nothoprocta perdicaria; assembly: GCF_003342845.1. Classification (NCBI taxonomy): domain Eukaryota; kingdom Metazoa; phylum Chordata; class Aves; order Tinamiformes; family Tinamidae; genus Nothoprocta; species Nothoprocta perdicaria. Next base: position 560,453 of record NW_020455516.1, read on the forward strand.
AAACTTCGTTAACAAATGCACTGGGAAGAGCGTGGGTAAGGCTGTCTTTCCCTAGACGGCCTCAACGTTGGATCCCCAYGCCTTGGATGTTGATGCTTCTCAACGTCACTGATTAATTTGGATCAGATAGGTCGATGTTTTAAATGAGCCAGAGGAAGGAGAAGGATAAAAGAGGAGTGTAAGTCTCTTCAGCTGCTTGGGCAGCATCCACAGCTAGAGGTTCCTCCCGCTCGTTCCTCCATGCATCTTTTATTCACACTTGACCCAGATGCAGATGACGTTCAAAATCAAGACAGGCACTGTTTCCTGCACCGGAGTAGTGTGGCAGGCTAAGAATAGCAAACAGCAAAGCATAACTTAAATCTTTCCTTAAATCTTCAGATCGCTGGCTCAAATGCRACGTGGATGGATGGTCGTCAGGAGTGGCTTTTCTTGGTAAATGACCAAGAAACCTGGGGGCCTCAGGCTGTTTGTGGTAGATGCCGATGCTGGGAATTTCCTTACCGAGGCACTTGGATCATTCCTGTGTCTTACCATTTACTATGGCAGGAAGGATGGTTTTTCTYCGAGTTAGGTGCGCTGATTTCACGGATAAAGCGAAGATATCGCTCAGAAGGGAATTTAGTAGGAAGGTTGCAATGGGGGAATGAAAGAAAGGAAAAAGGTAGGATTTGTCATAGGAGTGCCAAGTCTTGGGTGGCTTCAAGATCAAATCTAATCCAGATAACCTTAGAAAAATGTAGATACCTGATTAAGGTTTTAGATTGCAGGCGTTGTGAGGGAGAGTCTGTGTCTTGAAAGCCTCTACGAAATAATAAATGGACGCTACGTTCTCCAAGCTGTAAATAGTGCCTCCTACTTGACAGGTGAGATCTGTGCTCCGAAATAAGGAAAATACAGTACTAAAGCTGCCTTTGGTCACACTTGCTTGGACTAGTCATCCTTCTCGCCACTTTTTTTCCTCCTAAACCATGATTCACATTAAGCTGCGATGTCCCCAGGGCTTTACCCAGCTCGATATGACTGCTTGCTTATTTTCTGCAGGGGGGTTGCACACCAATTCTTTAGCAGTAATTGGAGGAGATATTTCCTTGCTCTGAGAAACAGAGTGTTCTTTAACCTTTCCCGTTGTGTGGCTCGTGCAGATCTTTAATCTAGCAAGCAGGCAATATTATTAGTTTCTGACACAGCTGCTACTGCCAGCAGTCAAATCTCTCAGCTTACTGTGCCCTGCTTCCTAAGCCTGCCTCTGAATTAATCCTTAATGTCCCAGAAAAAGGAAAAATACATAGGAAAGCTTTATCTGAATTAGTCATAAATAAAGGCTTCAGTGAAAGCAATCAGATCAGTTGTTTTCTCCTAATATTTAGTGGCTACTTTCTTGCAGGCAGTTATATGCAGCAGACAAGTCTAATAACACTGGTAGCCAAAATGAATCTGTAACCCAGATCTACAAAGGTCTTTTGATGCTTAGCTCTGCGACATCAGCGGGAGCTAATCGCCTAAACAGGGATTTAGTTACTCCTTTATGGAACTGGCCTTTTTTATATATGTTCCGTGTACTTTTTAACCACGTCGGTGGGYGTACATAAACAATGTATTACCAATCCCATATTTGGGATTTGAATTGATAGGAGAAAATATAATTTGAGGAAAGAAATATTTGCCCAATATAACCTAGGATTTTTTTTCAAGGCTAAAACAGAGCCTTKTTTTTTTTTTTTTTTTTTAATTACTAAAGAACCCTTCTGCTTCCTGCTTCAACTTGTATCAAGGCAGAAGATGAAAGCAACCAGACAACTGCTACCCAGCTAAGGTAGAGAGCAGTAAACATGCTCAACAAATGCAGAAAAATACATGTAGTTGTGATAATTTGTCCTCAACTTAGTTGATTCTTCCTCAGAAACAGACCTACAATGTCGCTAATCTTATATAGGGTAATTCTGGTATTATCCTAATGATTGCAGTGAGAAAAAATAAATTTCATAGTGTTTTTTTCCACAATGCTTTATGAGTGATAACCAAAACTGAACTGCAACTTGTTCATTTTACTGCATGGTCCCATTTAGTACCCATTCCCTTTAAGTAGAATTTCTCTCTGTAGAGGCTCAATTAAGCACGTTTTATTTTATAGCAATTTTTTCAATTTTATTGCTTCTTTATATCTCCATTTTCAATTCTKCAAGCATTATTATCTTATTGCTTCTAAATTGAGACATTTGAATAGATAAATCTCTGAAAAGGTTGGATAATAGTACCCGTAGTCATGCTAGATGTTTGCTTTGCTTTTCAGGTATTTGTACTGAGATCAGTAAAACTACCTCAAAATTAAGTTACTATCCGCTGTGGCTGATGGTATCCAACCTGGAGAATGAAAGAATAACCCTGCATGAATTCAGCAACTTGGCAAAATACTCGTTTATTATTTTGACTCCTCATCTGGCAGCTGAATGGTGGGGCAGGGTGATACAGTGTGGCTGGTGATTTACATCTCCGCTAGATGTATTTGTCTGAACAGAGAATGAGTCATTTAATCCAAGAATAAAGGTACATGAGGCAAAAAGAAATATGTACGTGTAACTGGGAGGCTAGGCTGGAGGCAAAGTAGTGATAAAAACTCTTTCTTCTGGAAAGGACCCTCAGTGGTTTCGTAATTTTACTTGCTCTGTCAAGGTTTGTCATTTTTGCTTTGTTTTCCCGTATCTTGGCTGCCAGGTTGTGAATGTCACCCCAGAAGCCTGCGGAGGTGCAGGCTGTAAAACCAGTTTCAGAGGCAGATCATATATATTCTGTGACTTTTTATTTTGCGAGGGAGATGAGGTCAGTGATGCAATAGCCCTTTCCCCTTTTTGAACCTTCGAGTCGTGGGCATGAGCGTGCACGCACATACACACGTGGGAGCCCGGAGAGCCCCTTTCCTGCTCGGTAGAGTGGGGCCAGGTGAAGCAAACTTGGGGTGTCCTGTGGACAGCAGTGCCCGACGCCTGCACAGAAATTGCCTCTCTTGTGGATTTCTCCATGCACTGTGGCACCTGCAACCGTGTTAACTCTTGGCTGCAGTTCTGTAGGTGTTGGCTTTGGAAAGGGGGGCTCAGTGGTTTTCCTACAGTTTCTTAGCAGCGGGTATGGCGAATAACACGCCAGTTGCAGGGCGTTACGATCCACCGAGAAGTTGATGGGTGGCAGCAGCAGTGACGTGGAAGGGGGGGAATATACTGTCCTGTGTTTAGCTAGTGCCTTTCATCAGCAATGCTGTTGACAGATATATAGAGCATTAAAGTGACAGTAATACAGCTCCTTCTGTGCCTGAAAGTGAAAGAGTGAAAATCCTCAGCAGGACGCGTGCCCATCTCTGCATAGGCGCTCCTCCAAGCTCAGGCCGTATCCCTGCAGCAGGGTTTCCTTTCCAAGTGCAGGGCTTTGCTTTTGTCCGTAGTGAATTCCATCATGTCCCTCTCGACCTCTCCTTCAGCCTCTCCAGACCTGTCTGAATGGCAGCCCTGCCCTTGGTGCCATCAGCAAACTTGACAAGGGTGTTCCGGGTTTTTGACCAAGGACCCCTCTAGTACTTATTACTAGCTTTCAGGTAGGGGACAACTCAGTAACTGCTACTCTCTCAAGCCAGTTATCCATCCCCATTTTTATCCAAGAAATTTTTCACTCATCCAGACCATAATGTCCTAAAATAGAAACAAATATGTTGTGGGACAAGCACCAAAAGTCTTGGGAAAGTCAAGATAGATGACATCCATCCCTCCAGCCTTGACCACAAACCCAGATGTTTTATCATAGAAGGCCAAGAGGTTGGTCAGGCGTGAGTTACCCTTTCTGAATCTGTGCCCCACCACTTCCTTCATGTGCCTGGAGATGTGCTCTGACTTGCTCCCCATGATTTTTTTCAGAAAGGGAAGCAAAGGCATCATGATCAACCTGTAATTCCCTGAATCATTCTTATGGTCTTTTTCCAAGATAGCCATTATATTTGATGTTCTCCAAGGGTTAATCAAGGGTCTTTTCCAACCTTTTTTCGCCTTTCAGAGATGATAGCAAGCAATCTTGCAAGGGTGTTGTCCAGCTGTCAGCATGTTTGGGTGCAGTCCATCAAATTCCATGGACTTTTGTGATTCAGGTTGTTTCAAGCAGTCCCTGCCTCAACCCTCACCCACTGCTAGATACTCATCACTCCTTTGAATCCTGCCTGTAATCAGAGAGGCCTGGGAGTGCTTGCTGATGAAGACAGGTGCAGAGAAGGTTTTGAGTAGCTCTGCTGCATCTGTTGTAACCAATTCACCTGATAGGTCAGCATTTTCCTTGCTCAGCCTTTTAATTCTGCAGAAGCCCTTCCTGTAACCCTTGATATTCTTGGAGAACATCCACTGTAGCTGRTCTTTGGCCCTGCTAAAGCCATCCTGGCTTGACCTGGTAAGACTTCTAAATTCTCCCTTTGTAGCCTGTCCCTTCTTCCACCTCCTGTGTTTTTTCTCATGAAGACCTTCTGAAAAGTGTAGTGGGTTTTTTTTGGTAATTTCAAAATATAATAGGTGATTGAATTGCTTTTCTTGATGAAATCTTGTGATTGTGCCTAATCCTCAGGATTGATCTTAAAAATTGTCTCAGTCCTTGTTATGGTTTATAAAACAGGAGTATAACATCTTAGCTCTTTTCTTCTGCAGTTCTCCTGATCAATGCTAGTGCCTTTAAGAAATAATTTATGAGTGGCTGTAATGAGATTTCTCTTTTTTGCCAAGAGCTGAGCCATTGGATATATTTTTTTTCTTTTAGAACTCAGAGATGTTTCTATCTGAACTTGATAACTTTTATTTTTTAGTTTACAAATTGGGTACAGAGTTTATTCTGCTGGTGCCTTGAGCCTGTAGTCTCACATTTATCTTGCTAGAAAAGGGTAAGTTTCAGCAAGTCCTCAGATATAAGACCAATAGATTTGACTTCACCTAAAGTTTCATCTAGCATCTCATCTTTGATGATCTTGTATATGCACTGATTCTCTGCAGCCTCCCTTCTTCCTGTGTTCTTGAAGAAGAATATCATCTTATTGGAGAAAAGGAAGATTTATTTTTTTMAAAAATAGATATTTGCTCTTTAAAATTAATTTTATTCCTCTTGATAGTAGCTATATATTATCTGCTTAGAATTTAGCTCTTGCTCGGTGTTTTTCTAAACCCATATGTCTGAATTTCAAAGGATTTCTTTTTGGCTCAGCTAACCCCTAAACCCTTGCCACTGAGCTATATCGATCCCTTCTTTCTTTCCCTGCTTCCTGTTGTGTGCAGTGGCACACACATCCTTTCAGGTTTGATTACTGCTTTCCTAAGTCTCACCCTTGCAACATCTAGGAACTGTATTTGTCCCCTCTCTGAGGGGACTAACCTCTTTATTTATTATCTGCACTAGCCTCTTTATTTACGTGTTTCAAAACGCAGTGTGCAATTGGCTAAGTTGCATACATTTGTATTTGCTTTTGTGTGTGTATGTGGCTGTTGCAGTTTGCTGTTGCCTGCTTTAAGACAGCACTCAGCCCCTTGACGTGTCGTTCATTAGATTTGTGCAGTTTATACAGGACTAATTTGTGCCAGGAAAGCTGTAATGGGTTTTAGGCACCGGAGATATTGCAGTAGCTATCTTGAAGCTGTAATGAATGCCACTGAAGAAATAAAGATGGGGCACAGCAACACTGTAATAAAGGAAATAAAGGCCAAAAGGTGTAGATGCTTTAAGGGATTCTAATATACTTTTTTAAGGTCGAGGAAGGATTGATAAAGCCATATTTGGGATGCCTGGAAACTTCTAAACTAGTTCATTTTAGTTTATAGAGAGCGGGTAATTCTGGATAATATATAAARCAAAGCCAGTTTATCAGACAAATGAACATGAAGCGTCAGTTCACAAAAGCCTCCCAGGAGTCTTGCTCTTTCTGAATGATGCCTGGTGTGTGATGGGTGTCGTGCACCAGAGAGCTGCTTCTTGCCCTGTGAACGGGGAGCCCCAGGGCAATCCTCGCCCCCAGGGGCTGGGTTTCTATTGCACTGCTAATTCACTGCGTGTGCTTGGAGGGCCTGAAACGCTCCACAGGGCTCTTGGTGTTTGACAGTGTTACTCCTTCTGTTGCTTTCCATCCATCTTCCATTTCCTACCCCTGCTTTTCGCTTGGTATTCCACTTCACGTTCCTCTTTRTGACTTAAAACATTTTTCCAGCCTCACATTGTCAGGAAAGGCTGGACAGCTGCCTTGCCGCGTGTTGCCCTTTGCCTGCCTGCAGCTCCTTCCTCTTCACACCATGGCTTCAAGTCTCCTGTGTCTCTCTCTCTCCTTCCCCAACACTTTAGGTCTCTCCAGGACCTCTCCAGGCAGACGGATATTCCTTACGGCACGGTGCTGGACTCCGCCGTCTACGAGCACGTCCGGGTGAAAGGGATGAATCCTTTTGAGAGGGACAGCATGTATTCCCAAATGTGGCGCATGATTAACCGAAGTAAYGGCTCCGAGAACAACGTTTTGGAATCGACCGCGGGCATCCAAAAGGTACTGCTAATGCCTACTAGTTCCTTCCCGTTCGAGATGCTCTGTTGCACTGCCAGGTTTGCTTAATTTTTGCTTTTAAGTAGTAGAGGTGCACTTGCACCCACATACACCCAAGCTTAGCATCAGTTTCTGCAAGGCTAATAAGCAACCTCTTGTATCAGCGCTGAGGAGTGGGACTTATGAGCTAGGGAGCTTGTTTTCAACCACATCTTGAAATATAAGCACCTACAGTATTTGTATTTGCTCTAGAAGGGATTTATGTGTTCGAAAGATGAAGGCGTTTGTCAGGATGTAAAATGGGAATGGGTTTTCAGAAGATCAATGTACCATACAAAGCTTAACGTAGTTTGAATACAAGACACTGATTAACTTGTTTTTGTAGGGTTGTGACATGAAAAACCTCGGCTTCCAGGTGTAGCTCTGAGTAATATTTGTTTTGAGAAAGGCAGGCAGAAAAAAAGATGGCCTTGTTGAGAGAAAAAAAAGTCACAGGCAGCGAGTTGAACACAGGGGACGTGAATTAAGAGCAGTAGTCAGCTTTTGTCGCTACGCTTGTGAGCACAGTGTTTCCCTCCCGTGCTTTTGATTGACATCTACAACTCGTGTAGGAACAGGCAGCGGCCCGTGACAGGGGCCAGAAGGAGACTGAATATTGGTTAAGGAGTGACTAGGCACAGACTTGATCTCTGGCGCTCTGTCCTCACGCCACGTTTTAAATTGAAATCTCCATAAAGCTGCTGTTTTGTAGACCTGAGTTTAGACTTTGAAATGTGAAGACTAATTAAAATTAGAACAAATATACATGCAGTTTTGTATTTGCTTGCCTAAAAAATGGTTTTAAAATCATCTACAGACTTATAAAAAGCTGCGCAAAGTTCTCCTCTCCTTTTTGTATCAACTGAAAGCCACTTGCAGAGGAAGCTGATGTTTTAGCACTTGATACAAGCACATAAGAGTCTATTAAAAAAAAAAAATAGATGAAGTCACTGGTGATATCTTGATCCTAAAAGTATCAAGAATATCAGAATAGCAAAGATGGTTTGGGATTTTAAAAAATCACTAGTCTGTCCCTCTGTATAACCGAGATCATATTTTCCCATCTGAAAGGCTAAGCAGCATGGAAAAAGGCCTGAGAGGTGCCAGGGAACTGGACTCCTGAAACCCCATTTAGAAAAAAAAGWACACAGGCTGAAAGAGCAGGTAGAAGAGACAGAAGATTTATTGGCTGGAGAAAATTGTGCCTTTGAGAAATGTACTTTAGTTCAGTTTGTATGGGCTGATAAAGATGCGTTGCTCCTATAAGAACAAAAACCCAAACCTTCTGGCTGGCTGTCCTAAGATACATTAAGGGTTTCAAGAGAATCCAAACCAGGACACATCAAACCCATTTGTGTGTTGACTAATAGCATTGAGCTGAAAAAAAAAGCCACCGGTGCATCGTGATGGCAGGTAATTCCAGATTACAGCTTGCGATTGCTGATTCCTGGCAACGGGGCAGTTGCTGTCTGAAAAGCTATAAAACCAGCACTGTTGGGGCTCTGTAATTTCCCATACCGCTACTTTCCAGGAATAGCCAGTTGCAAATGGTAGCATCCAAGAACCACACTTTGGAGCAAGCTGGCAAATAAGCCAGTTTCCAATTTATAATAGCAGAAAGATGGGCTGATGGCAGTGAGCATACTTTTGGGCCATTTCTGTCCCTTTTATTTTGTTTTGCATTACAGAAGAAAACCAGTGCCTTTTTCCATTTCTTGGTTATGAGCTTTTATCAGTGCTGTTCTCCTCATAAATCAGACACATACATGTCCCTGTGTGTGTGTGTGTTCCTCTTCCATGCATACAAATGCAATGAACAGCCTCGGGGCTGGCTAAGGAGCAGCTGGGTAGATTTGCCCTGAGGAGACAGTGGAGCTGCGGATACCTCCAGTAGGAAACAGCTGGAAAAGTGCAGGCAGCTTAGGTATTTGCTGCTGCTTGTTGTCTCCTTTCTCGAAAGACAACACAAGGACAACAGTAAATCTGAACTGAAGGAATGGGAGCTTTCAGTTGTTTGTCCTGCCTTGTTGAAACAAAATGGACGTGGAGATATCTGCACACAGTCTATATATGTTTGGATTATTCTGCAGGATATTCATTTTTTCTTTGTTATTTCTTAGTGTTCGTGTATCTTTKWTTTTTTTTTTTTTTTTGGAAAGGTTATGAAATATGCATCTCATTCGGTCTAAAGGATCTCTCTTTTCACGGTGGTTATTTATTTGGAGGGGATTTATGGAGGCCCAAGTCATGCTTGCTTAAACATTCATTGAGGGACTCCAAGAAAAAGCATTTAGGCTTAAACATATCACATTACATACCTCTTTATGTCTTCTTAAAAAGCACATTACCCTACTTAATCCTTTACAAGCACCACAGGCTTTCTGATCYTTGGAACTGTGCCCATTTAAAATATAATGAAGCGCTTCCCTCGTGCCCTTGTCTGCTCCCGCTTCCCTGGAGCGTGTTCATGCCTAATGCCCTATCCTGCCCACGTTGTTCCTCGGAACACAGYGCCGTGGCCTCCAGCGTCTGCGTTTCTCTCAGCTGTACCAAGTGGCAAGGACCTTTCAAGCCGCTCTATATTTAACTCCATATACGAAAAATATTTAGCCAGTTGGAAGCTTGTGAGTGACTGTCGAGTGAAATAATGCCTCTGGGTGCAGCAAAGGAAGAAGTGGGTTTTAGTCTCCGGGTTCCAGAGCATTAGTATTCCCTCTTGGACGCGGCCTTGGAGGAAACGTGGCCCTCAGGTTCTCATTTTTCTTCTACATGATCTTACCTGCATAGTCGCGGGAACACGTGAGCAGCTGCTGAGCTGGCTCATTTTCCTCTAGCCATTGTGAATAATACTTTTATCTTTAGGGGAATGCTGCAATAACAATAATAATGTTTAAGCTATACCTAGTGTTGAAGTTACGCCTATGAATGGTCCGTAACAATGCCTTGTTAAGTCACCTTGTTAAGGTGATTTGTCTGGGAAGGAAGAGGCAATAGCAACTCAACAGGTCTGTGCTAACACAAGTTATCAATAGCTGGGCACAATTATTCTTAATTTGTTTTCAGCAGCAGCAGTGGCGTGAAGATTTCTCTTTCTGAGCAACAAGACTCCTGAATCAAGTCATTATCCTGATTTTCTCCCCGATTTGCCGCTGTGATTGCCATTCTGGTGGGAGATACACCAATCTCACCACAGCAATGCTTAGTTGATATATGTAAGCTTGTAGATCTCTGTTAAGGGCCTTCCTGACAGAGGCGAGGGCCAGCAAAAAGGCACTGAAAACAAGAGATCCCCGGGGTATAAGAGCAACACTGCAGACTTGGAAAGGCTTTTAGCCAGTTGGGAATCCTGTGCATCGTGGTGCACAGCTGCACCATGCAGCTCMGGAAAGGAATGAAAAGCACAAACGTGGTACCCTGCTGGATCATCYGTCCTGCCCTTGCTCCAGGAGCACCCTCCAGACCTGGCGTGTCCAGCCCTGCAGCTGAAGGTACAGCTTGTCTCAATCAGGCCGTGGCTTGGGGCTGACAAGAGCCTGAGGGCAGCAAGCACCTCTGCCGCGCGCCCTCTGAGTTGCTGCGTGTGTTCTAGCTGTGTCTTAGTTGTTGTAGAGCTTCCTCCTCCTGTTAAGCGATCCTTGACGTAAAAGCTGAGCCAGGTTTACCAGTGCAGTGCTGCCAGTGACAGGAGGGATGCCTAATCCACCAGTGCTGCCATGTTCAGTGTCTCATAGCTTGYCAACGTGTCAGTTTGCAGAGCAGACAGTGGACACTCCATGGAAAAGCATATTTCTAACAGTCTGGTCACGGATTGTCTTCCATTGGTGGGAACCTGAAAAATCACCAGCCTTGAAGAAAGGTATTTTTCTATAATCTTTTGTATCTTTTTCCCTGCATTTAGGGCTTAAGCAAACTTGGAGCAGTGCAAAAATGTGGCATCCTGAACAGGAGACATAGGTGCAGGATGGTGCGTTGCTTTCTGGCCTTGTGAAAAGGCCAGTGGTTATGTGGAAGAGCTCAGCGGATCAATGTGTTTTGGATATGCAGCATCTAATATATGGCAGTTAACAGACTGTAAAGAAGGTTCCATAAATAGCTTTTCAAGTCGAATGTAAAACTGTTTTCCTGTGTTTCATATTCCCAGAATTCAAGCTAACCATTGCCATACTCCTCTCATCTCCAAAGTCTTCTRGAAATTCTGAGTTTTCTCTCTGTTGAAATACCATCCAAGTTACTAATGAGTTGGTTCAAGTCCCTGTCCACATATTCCTGCCAGCCAGTCGGCATCTCAGATGCTGCTGACTGATGTCTTGCTGTGGTACCGTGCCATGCTCTACCCTCCGGGACACTCTTGCTCTTCCTCTTATCTCCCTATTATTTTGGAGAATTTTCATCTTCTCCTCTTACAGTGTCTTAGGCCATCCTAAGAGTATTCTCCATCTCTACCTTATCTTTGAATATTCTCAAGCCCAAGTATAAATTTCATTAGCGACTCCATGCGACAATTTGCTCCAAACTCATCTCCTTGGGTCTGAAATAAAATCCGGGGCTTTGCCTCTAATGTCTTTTCAGGTCTTTTTGACCAGCAACTTAGTTCAAGATCACTAAAACCTGCCCTAGCTGAGCTCCTGATCTTCCACCCAGTTTTGCCTTGTTTTTCTTGCTTATTGCTTTCTAATGCTTAAGCTTATAACTTGTTGTCGGCATGTCATCGGTAGCTGACCTTTTATCTTCATCTTCAAATCCAGAGAGTGTCTGAAATTTGCCAATTTATCCTCTGTAACTTGTCAGTTATGTAGCCATACCACTTGCAGCTTATCACTTACTGCATTTTTATTGTCTCAATCACAAAAGTATTATTTTCTCAGCTTGTAAAATGCAATGGAAAAACAAACAAAACCAATCTTTTATCTCTCTTGGCTATGGCCAAGTCACTGTTCTCTTGATGTTCTCCCAGTGCCTGCATTTCTTATTGCCTCAATAGTTATCTTGAGCTTCGAGGCTCTTCATGGTTTATTCTAACTCTGCCCATAGTTTTCCCATTTTCAAACTGGAGATCATTACTGCAAGCTTTCTGTGTAAACTCTTTATTTTTCCAAGCGGACATCTCTACGTTTTCCCCAGTGGCTCCTCTATAACGCATGCAGTTTGCTGTCTGGAACATCATTTTATCGWCTTCAAATGACTTAACACACTCCAGTGCTGTTGCACTGACATAAACCTTGACAAGCAGCTCTCTGGTGTGGTGACACCACTACCTATCAGCTGGGCAGCGCAGCTTTACTGTTGCTTTATGTCCTTTCTCTTCCTTGGGCTTATTTCATAAATGACCAATAAGAGAAAAGAGAAGAGTTCATACTAGTACACTAAATATCACGTTACGTGTGTGAAACCAAACTCGTATTGTGTCCCAGGATGAAGTAAGTTCGGGAATATACGAGCATTACCAGAGGAAGAGTATTTCTCAAAAATAGCCTCTCTATCTCTCACTTTTCATCCTTCATCCCCAGAGGAGAGCTATAGTATAACTTCAGTAGTGGTGCTTGGGACCTCCGAAGTTCATAACAGTGTGATACCAAAAAAAAAAAATATATCTTATTGTCTGGTTGGTCCTTATTTTTGCTGTCATTATTTCCAGCTTTACTGGTGCCAACTGCATTTTGCTCTTGAATTGTCCCATTGATTAACATAATTGCATTAAGCTCAGAGGCTTTTTTTTTTTTTTCCCCCTAATCCTATAGGTTCTGCTTGTTTTCTTGGCCTGAAAGCTTAGCTGTGAGGCACTCCTTTTTCCCCCTTGCCTGGCATCCCTGGCATTTAAACATATTTAAATGCCTATTTAAACATATTCTCTCTTAAAAACCTTCCTTCACTTAGGTTCTTAAACCCTTGTGGCTACAACCACGTTCCTTGTTTACAACTCCTTTCTTGGGAGTTTTAGAGGATGGGAAGTTTTGGAAGAGAGCGGGGAGTAAGGAAGGTGGCAATTAGGAAGTAGTTTAAGAAGAGAACGCATTTGCCATTGGTGGCTGTAAAAACTGAGCATAAATATGCCAGGAAAACACTCCAAGGAAATGTTATTGCTGACGTTACTCGGTACTGATGTTTTCTCAGCTGGCAAGGCTCAGCTTTAGGGAGGCACCTGTTAGGAAGGGTGCTATAAACTGCAAAGGCTGCTGAACCCCCCACTCCCAACTAGAACCTTGCACTGGTATACTGGGGTGTAGCAGAGCAGAGCTGGTGTGTTGCTCGAGAGCACCACGAGGTTTCGGAGTGGTTAGTACACGATGAGCGCGCTTAGGATGAGTTAGCTCCTGAGAAATAGAGCCTGGAAGAGGGAAACAATTCTCGTGGGAGCTGTTAAGAATCATCTCATGAGTAAAATACAGTCTTGAGCAAGAGTGCCAAAAAGGACATGTTGTGGGTRTCCCAGAGGCAAAGTTTGCTGCTTTTAATAGCTTCTTGTTTACAGCCTGAGAAAAATGATGTTCTCCTGTTGGTTCAGCAGCTGCAGAGCAAAAGAGCGGGCAGGAGAGGCTCGTGTTGGGCTCAGAGGTGGCATGACMGCACAGTCCTAGCGGGTCGGCTCTCCTCCGGAACTTGCTGCTGGAAGGGGCTTGTTGCTGGCGTGGTGTGAAAATTTGAATTTGAGCAGCCTGCCAAGCCACACGTCTGCTGCTGTGGCTGGTTCTGTTTCCCCTTTCCAAAGCTTTCCTTGGAGAAGCTGCGGGCACGTATGGTAGACGGTCTCTGTGCCCCATATTCCTTTCCACCACAGACACAGCTCTGAGGGACTACGCAGATGCCTGCACGCATCCAGAAACCTTTCCTTTCATTTGAATTTCTCATTTTTTCTTCCTTCCCTCTGACTTCTTCATTTTTCTGCCTCTTGACCCTCCCTGCCTTCTGTTTTGATGCCAGCTACTGCCGCTCCTCTCCGCTCTCTGATCCTTTCTGGCCTCCTATTTCTTCTTTCCGCCCTTGGCCGCTCTGCACGCAGCCGCGCGTCCCGCTTGCCATCCCCTCTGCTCGTGTTGTCTCGCTCTCGATGCGTGCAGTGAATTTCAGCTTGTGACCGAGGGAAGCTTTCCAAAGCTCTCGCTGTTACTTTGAAGGCAATTTCAGGCTCCCAGTATGGGGGGCTGCACGGGGGACACATCACATATAGATCAGGGGAGATGCAGAACCTGCCAAGTGATCAAGAGATGGGCACAGGAGAGCGTACGCCTGCTTCAGACACAAGCCTGGGTAATGTATTCACTTTCTCACTTAAATGTTTCCTGCTATCATTTCAATTTATTAACGTATTTTAATACATTTAATGCAAATGTGTTTAATTTGCATTTAATGCAAATGCTGAAATTCAATGTCAGGTTGTTAAAGGATGTATGTGACAGAAAAGAAAAAACATGCATAGAAGTAATGAGAAAGGAGTATATAAACGTATGCTGTATATTAAAGCTTTCAAGTATAGTTCAGACTAAAAGACTACAAGATGAAAATATGAAGAGAAGAATAATAAGCAACAGAGATCYTGCTTCACATTTGAGGAGCTGCTGTAGCTATAATCCATTCATCTCTTGGACAGATTTATATAATTTCTGTGAAATAACTTGGTACCAAAGCAAAAAAGAAAAATCTATTCTATAGACAAGCAAATGCAATTTGAGGAAGTAGATCCATGGCAGGAAGTCTGCTCTGTGAGGCATTCAGTAGTCCCTCATGAAAGCCTTCACAACTTTTTAATTCTGGTATGCGTGGAACTATAAACAGTAGAAATGCAGAGGAGAGCTCAAAGAGAACCTGCAGCTGTCCCCAGAGCAAATCTTTTAGGCTAACACACTCAGATAAATCAATTTATTAATGGGCAAATCAGGAGGCAGTGAAATGCTAGTGAAATAAGGGGGATGGTGCAAAAACACTCAGTTGGAGACCAAAAAAATAATGGTAGAATACTTAGGAAGTTCGACCTTTCTGGTCACCAACATCTGTAAGTTGGAAGTGTGTAAGTTTTGGAAGCTTTAAATAAATCAGATTATTTTTCAAGTTGTTCTAGATTCAACAAAGGAGGGAAAAATCCTGTGTGGTTTAATATATTATATGTGGTTTAATATATTATCTAGAGAAATAAAGCACAGAGAAGTCTAGTTCTTCAAGTACTGATGGTGAACCCACAATCTTATTTATGCAACCCAGAGGTGGTGGTTACGTTGGCGAAATCCAGGTTTATCCCCTTAAAAATCTGCATGCATTTAAATGTAAATAGAGGTTATATTTTCAGAGCTGTCTCTAAGGTCTAGCTGTAAGACGCATGGTCTTGGGCGTGTGGAGACTGAGTTGAGTTTGTGGCTGCTTTTTGACGTTGTGCTAAGGCCTCTAAGTAGAGACAGCTGAATAAATCTCTAACAAAACTCCAYGTTGGACTTAATCAATTTGTGGAACCCGAATTTGTTTTCCGAATTGCTAGTTAATCAAATAAAGCCGAGCCCGCTCCCTAYTGAATATAACGCAGGGGGGAATATAAATAACAAGGACTGTATCAAGATGGGTGGAAAACACAGYGTGCCTGTAATGAAAAAGCCAGTAGATAAGCAGCTGTATTGTGCAAGTCGGTATCTACCAAGGGTTCTGGTTGTGCCATAAATCAGAGAGCGGGAGCTTAGGCTGTTCATCACCCTGCCCCCAAGATAGGATTTCCTTGTAATCCATTCCTAGCGAGACTGCTCAGCGCGTGACTAACGGAACGGAGGACACGGCACCTTCCCACTAGCAGCTTTGTCCTTTAGGTAAGCCTTGGCACGTCTCCATGAAGGAGACATTTCCACCAGGGCCAGCTGTGCATCCTGGATATTCCTTTGGGTCAGAAGTGGATGGACCACTACTTCTTTCTCCGTGATGATCCAAGGTACTGCAACATGCTTTGCTCCAAAGCAGCCCGAGTTTGGTGGCTCCGGGAGACCATGTAAAAACATCCTCAGTGTCCTGCAGCGTGGAGAAGACCTGTGGGCTGCTTCCATGAAGTGCAGATGGCCACAAGGTGGCACTTGSAAAGGTGAAAGCCCCTGTGTTTTGCTTGGCCCACGGCCTAGTGTGGAAACGCACAATGTTATTGGTTCCTATATTATTGATTGGTCACGTATACACAGCGAAGGCTGGACTGATTTTGCAGGCGAGGAGAACGTGAGCATCAGTTAATGAGTGTTTGCAGAACGCTTGCAGCCCTTCAGATGAGAGAGACCAGGCTATCACGAAGCGGAACATCTTTGCTAATGCCCTGCTTGTGCTGGAAGCTAAGTGAAGGAGATGGTTTTCCTTAAACAGCATCTCATTCCTGATTAGCTTGATCATTCAATCATTTTGGGTTTAACAAAGTGAGCGCATGGCATGCAGCAAAGAAAGSAGAACAAGGGAAAATGAAACATCATAGGAGCTCACAGAAGGGAATCAAAGCAGACAAACCCAGAAGTAAATCAAAAGAGCTCACACAAAAAAACTCTCACTAAAATAATAATGCGTGACATATTTTGGGGAGTGATAAAAGTTATGCAAAATGTTCAGGCTRTTCTTCTGCCTTTCCTTTGATGTCAATAATCTTGATTTAGAAAACTGCTCTTCAGACTACGGCGTCTCCTCCTGTGGCGCTGCGAGTCTCCCCRCGTTATCGGACGTGGCTGCAACTTGACGTGAGGCTTAATGACAGTGAGTGTCATCAGCAAAGGGTGCAACTCAGCGCTGCAGACACTGCAGCTCACAGATTCTGCTGCCTTTCTTGCTGAATCTGCCCTCTTCCGAACTAACCTCCTGCTTGGCAAAATCTGCTCCAGAATCTCTCGTTTCAGCCCCTTATGAACTGGCTTGCCCAGCAAGTTTTCTGCCTTCCCGACAAACCAGTCAGTGGTGAATGGTAATGTTATTAGTATTGGCATCAACTGATGTGGTAGCTGGATTGACTCTTCTGGATCTTTTGACTGTAGTAACGTGGAGGGAAAAATATTGTAAGAGCAAATATTAGGTTGGTGATTTGGAACAAGGCATCCAGATCTGYTTGTAGCTAAATGGAGACAAAGTGCATCCAAATAGCAGCGAGGCTTGCAAGAGGTTTATTTTGCATTTGTTTCCAACAATAGCCTTGGACCTGGTGGAGCGTTGAGTCCCTGTCAAGTTTGCCATGGCATGCTTTCCGGCAGATCCTTTCATTATTTTTATTGCACATATTCTATACCACATTCAATAAGTTTTAGTTGTTACAATTCAATGAAATTCATAAGCTTCAACGAATAAGCTGTGGCACACTGTAAATACATCATGTGATCTACAGCTGTGATTTAATATGTATCATGTTATACTCATCCTAGAGGTTTTGTATCTCTTGTATGCTCTTGCTGTATTTTATATCCTTGTCGTTCTGTGTTTTACCTGACTGTTCATTCAGCTGCAGTATCTCTAGGCCTGGCTTCTGCTCTGAGCAGGTGCCCCATGTAGCTACATCACTTACTAGCTGCCAAATGTAGGTGCCTGCTCTGTTATGTGCACTGGACCTGTGATTCCCATGGAGCTTTTTGCACTATTGGCTCTAAATAATTTGAAATATGACGAAAAAAATAAATATAGTTTTTAAAAAAGTCAGAAGCGACAGCTGAAAAATAATGTGTTTTCATCTTTATTCCCACTAAGATATGCTCTGCACAGATGTGTCAGATATAATACAAGGGAGGATATATTTAGCTGGCATTGTTTCTTGTGCTTTCTTGTCTATGTCTTAAGATTTAACATTTTCTAAAATTTTGCATGAAGGAGGCAGCAGCAAAGATACTGCGTTGGCTTTGTCGGAGATCTCCGTGAATGCAAACCGTGCCTCCCATTTGCGTTTGCAGGGAGCCTGTTTTACAGGACCAGAGCCCACGTGTTCACAGCGGTGTTCTATCCGATGCTAGTAGAGCTGAAGGCAGAAAGGTGCTGTGGTTGGGTACGTGCAGTGCTCTGTAGCTGCGTGGCTGTCTGGTRGGTGCAAAGCCTCCCGTGTTCACACGCACCGTGGCCCTGTGTGCAGGTGCTSTTTTGTGTGCTCCTCCTTGCTGCTTTTCCCCAAAAACTGGTCAGGCAGGTGCTGCCAATTTGGAAAAAGCTGCCTGGCCTCCTTAAATACCTCCTTGTCCAGGTGTGAAGAGACACATGGGTGTTTCCCATTTGGAAATCTCTCTGCCAGGGAGAAGGAGCCCTCCAAAGCCACCCACCAGCTTGTGGGGCTGAGTGTCTTATCCCTTTGCTTATCCCTATCCCTTGTTCCTGCAGTCAGGCTCTGCTGGCAGCTCCCGCCTTCCTTCGTGCCGTGAGGAATTGCGACTTCTCCCTGATCCTTCCAAAACGAGAGAAAAGCTGCAGCTCTGAACAGCGGTCAGTATGTGTGCGTGCCCAGCGTGCTGCACTGCCCGTAGCGTGGCTCTGCCAAGAGACAAATTACTCTTTTAAGGTATCTGAGAAGGGGAGCTACCTGTAGGGCATAAATATATAAGAAGAAATAGAAAATCTGCTTAGATTCTGATTGATTTTGTATTGATTTTAGGAAAAGGCAAAGTGACAAAATTGAGAAGATGTGGAATGAGGCTAGAAGGCAGTGGCATTTTTTCAAGCAAAGTCCATGTAGTTACTGGCCAAATCTGCTGCACGTCGGTGAAGCGCTAGAGCGTCGTTGAGATGATTTTATGACGCTATTGGTTGTGTTTTTCATGCTCCTTCCCTGCTGTTTAGTGCTGGCTGTTGAAATGGTACCATGTACTTCACGGGTCGACACGATGAGCTGGGTGCGTAGCTTGCTTTGTGCTCTGAGGCCTGATTTACAAGTACTCCCAGGCTGCTTGTGCAAATTCCAGGTCAAATGCTGCCTCGTTTTAAGGAGGAAAGTCATCTGATTGCATTGAATCATGGCAACCAAAGTGTTTTACTGCATTCTGT
Organism: Nothoprocta perdicaria; assembly: GCF_003342845.1. Taxonomy (NCBI): domain Eukaryota; kingdom Metazoa; phylum Chordata; class Aves; order Tinamiformes; family Tinamidae; genus Nothoprocta; species Nothoprocta perdicaria. The sequence goes on from NW_020455516.1 coordinate 578,979, forward strand.
TTTTTTTTTTTATCTTAAAAAGAGAAAAAGAACCTCTAGTTTTTTCACAGCACAAATATTTTAACTCCATTTTTTCTTATTTCTTATCTCAAAGATGCGTTGCTACGTTTGTTTATGTAGTAGGACAAGAACAAGTGCTTGAATTGGACTCAGTTATGTTTTGCCACAAGCATGCCAGTGACACAAGGTATGTGCATCGCATTCAGATTAAGAGATTAAGTTAGAAATGACCGGCTAATTGACCTGTTTCCTTATCAAATAACTATTCTTGTTTATCGTCTGATGAGATTTCCCAGCATGTTTTTCTCCGAGTTTGAACCAGCAAGGCTGAGGCAAAATGTAATGAGACTTAAGTTGTCATGATGACTAAATGGGAAATTCAGAGCAAAGTCTGAAATACAATTGCTTGTTGTATTTATGATTGTATTTATATGAGTTTATATTTTTTTAGATGCCTGTAAGCATAGATCAAGTAAAGCAGAGCTGTCATTAGGATTTTTTCMACTGGAATATTGCAGTAATTGAAAMTGCCTAAGAAAGGAGATAATTTTATAAAACATTATTAAAAACGTAGGAGGCTGTGGCATGCATTTCATTCCACGTTCACGAGCATGTGAAACGAATATTACAACAGTGGGATAACCTTGTGCAAACAGAAGTGACTGTGCGGGCTGTAGGCAGAGRGGAACCTCTGTGCGGAGATTGGGGCTCTGTCCTCGGAGTTCCTGGGTTTAGTTTTGTCCAGCAAACTGAAATGAAGGGTTTTAGTCAAGTAGGATCCTGATAGAAAATGTTCAGAGATGTTCCCTTTGTGAGGAAAACCAGGGTTTGAAATCTTGGTCTCCGAAGGAAATAAATCAGCAAAGTGGAGTCTCTCTGAAGGCAGAGGCTCTGACTTGTGCTTCGGTCCAATAAGTAGCAACTTCATTGGCCTTTTGCAAGAGGATTATGGAGGTGAGGGCGTCTCCATTGCCTTCTGCCGGAGAAAGCTTCCCTGCAAATGCCACCAAGCCGTTTGGTTTTGGTGGCCTTACAAAGAATATTTTTTAACTACTGTTTATGACCAAGGCTTCAGCAAATAATATTCTCCAAAATTTGCAGTAGTGCGGGGCCTTATAAGTATACTTTTATTATCTGTGTGTTGATGCCTCAGAGTTCACAAGAGTGTAAAGTGAAGTCAAACATTTTTGCCTGCCAACACACCTCCTAGTTTCCAGCATAGTGCGCGAGTTCAAAACATCCTGAAGGACAAAAACAGATTCAGTTTTGTTTATTTATATATATATATATACACACGCACACTTCTAAAATATATATGTTTATGTGTAKATGTATGCATATATATATATTTTAATGTGAGCAGGCATCAGGTGCTCCCACGTCTTTTTTAGCCTCTGTCTCGCAGACAGGTGGGTGCCACGGGCAGGGGTTGAAGTTCCCGTCCCCTGTACCCTGCTTGACTGGAGAGCTGGGGTTGCTGCTGCAGGGCAACAGGCTGCCCTCCCAGCAGCACCTCGTGCTCTSGTGCCGCATGGGAGCGTGTGATCCGCATCCGGATGCGCCGTCACCCTGCAATGGGGTTATCACAATGCAAAATGACCGAGTTTCTGGGAACCTAACATCAGGGATGCAGGTCTTCTCTGAGGCGTGAATTACGTGTGTTGGAAAGAGCTTTTCCTTTTTCCAGAGAGGTTTTTCTTTCATTTAGTCTCTCTAGTTGACTGCTGTAGCAAGGATAGTGCCTTGGCTTGTTCTCGCAAGGCAGAGCTAGATTTTTTCTTGTTCGTTTTGAGGCCCAAGTGAGATCTTTAGGTTAAAACCAGCCCTCAGCTGTGTGAAAAGATGCATGGACAGGGAGATTGAAGGCTTAGGGCATAGAYTTCAAAAGAAATGTGCACTAAAACCGGAATCAGATCCCTCCTGTGCTGCCAAGCAACTTGGATTCTCTCTTAGGAAGGCAGTTTTTTTTCCCCCATGTAAAAAAATTACTAATTGGAGAAAGTTCAAAAGTAGTATCGCTGCTTTTGGGAGGCTGAGATGCTAGATTTGCAGAGACAGATTAAAGAAGGCTACACTGCCTATTTCTAGCTTGGCTAACTATCAGCAAAGTTCAGCAACAGTTGAATGGGGTCAGCCCCAACGGGAGAGTATTTAAAACTGCGTTAGCAAGGAGTGACAGAATAAAGTTATAAAATAAAGGAGGAGTGAAAATAAATTTGTTGAATAACAGTGAAGACCTATTTAGATGGAGGTACAGTTCCATAAAGTGATACAAGGATGACGAGTGGGTTTGCACCATGGTTTTACATTTCATAGACGTGTAGAGGCGTAAGGAGAAACTGCTGAAACGGAAGGGGACTGTGGCATAGGACAACCTTGTGTTGGAGGGAGATGTTTGTTTAGGAGGATCCCATCTGACTCCTCAGTTTCTCTTTCCTGGCCCTGCACTTCAGCTGAGAGTCACCCTGGTCTGTCTGTGAGCAGTTAGGTCTGTGGGAACCTGAGCCCTGGCATTGCTGGGGCTGCTCTGAGGCTGGCGGAGACATCACTTCATCACAGGTGTTATTGACAGCAAGTGCTTTTGCTGCCTTGATGTATTCTCACTGTGAGCYGTTTTACAGCAAGGCAGCCAAATCTAGAGGACTTTTCCTGACCCGTGAATGAGTCTCTCTACTTTGGTGCCTTCGTTGTAATAGGAAGGTAGAAGGGTGAGTTAGGACAAAAGTCGTTATCATTAAGTGCCCAGGCACTAACCCAAGCAAGGAGCAGCTCTGTAGGTTGTAGCTTCTGCCAGATGAATATGCAGGTTGTGGGGCTTGTTTGTGAGGAATCTGCCTCTGTCCCTCATTCCCTGGCCGCTTGGAGAGATCTAAGACTCCACTTGGAGGTGGAAAACCATCACTGACCGTTTCAGGGCCTAAAGATGAAAACCGACCCCATCCCTCATCCATGTCTATTTTGAAAAGGATTTTTTACATCCTGCCAATCATCCCGAATCACCAGACCCTGTGTCTGCCCCTCTATTACACGGGCTGCACCAATCCTTCCTCAACGGTGTCCAAAAATGCCGGTGGGAGGTTTTGCCTTGGCTGGCCCGCGGTGTCTGCGTCAGCCTGACTGCGCGTGAAGCAGAACGTGTCCCCAACGCGGCACCAGGGCCTGGGCACTGCAGCCCGTCTGCCCTGGCTTGCTTCAGTGGCTTTTGTRTGTAAGCACTCTTTAAAAACATCGTCCACGTTGTCAAAGCCTAATCTAAATGATGTACTGACACTGCTGATTCTGATGTGCTGCCTTGGTTTTGCATTCTCCTTGGGTTGCGTGGCCCCAGATGGCCTTTTTGTGTTCTGTTTACTTTTCACTAAGCTGTCACATATTTATTCCCATTAGATGTGCAAAGTCAATGGGTTCAGCCTGGTTTTACAGCATGGTTGGCTAATATGGCATAGAGAAAACACTGAGTGAAGCCAGGCAGAGGGTCAGGAAACGAGCAGTGCGATTGCTCAGGCCCAAGAGAGACACCAACAAAACAGGAAAGTGGTTACATATCCAGTAGAGGAGRTTAGAGATTTTTTTTTCTAGAAAAATTCTGTGATTGGAGAATGAAAATTCATCAAAATATGAAAAGATTCATTTGTACTGGATTTCTTTTTTAAAAAGCTTGTTTCTATACAACTTCTGAAATTTTAGGTAGATATTTTTTAAAAAAAGGATTTGTTTCAAATGTTAACAGATAGTAAAATGTGACTTTGTCAGCCCTTGAATATAGTGAGTTGGTTTGAATTTATTTAATTACACAATTAGAATGACTTAACATGCAGTTCATATGCAACAGAAGTCTTTGAAGATGCACACCTTTTCCCAACACCCATTCATGTATGTCCCACAGAATCACATCATTTTTCCTGTAAATACTTGTTGTAATAGTTCAGAGAATTAACTTCCTGGGTTCTGTTTGTTTATTTGAACTTGATATTAAATAAAGGTGCCCAGTGTGCCCCTTGATTTCCAGAATGGGACTAGTACAAGATTTCTGCACAGTGCTCTTTCTCCAACAGCAGGTTGCTCTCAAATCACCTTAAATTCCCTGTGTTTCCAATGAGGAGCTAAGCAAAAGCACCAAGTGGTGTTGCTCCTGATGCATTTTTTCTGTTGAGAACTCCAGGGCATCAGCAATTACTCTTCTCCATAAACAGAGACCAGCGATGTTCTAACACATCCAGGTGCATGAGGTCCTCGTGGAGGACCGTGAGTGCCGATGGCCTGAGCTGTCCTCCTTTGTGCTGCAGGTGAAGCACGGGAACTACGCCTTCGTGTGGGATGCGGCGGTGCTGGAGTACGTGGCCATCAACGACGCCGACTGCTCCTTCTATACGGTGGGGAACACGGTGGCGGACAGAGGGTACGGAATCGCTCTGCAGCACGGCAGCCCCTACCGGGATGTCTTCTCCCAAAGGTAAGGGCTCGGACGAGGAGAAATGCCATCATCCCTCTCAGATATGGAACCTTTCTCTTTATTTCAAGCTTTCTGTAAGGGAAAACCATCTTGTGCTCACTCTCAGCTTCCTGATTTTTGAGACAGGCATTCGTTTCCTCGGAGATTACGGGATCATTAATTTCCCTAGAAACTGCATTGGAAATACTTTGGGGAGACTTTTTTATGAACTCTTCTTGTTCCTCTTGGAAAACATGAATGAGATAGACCAAACCTAGTTAGGAGGAAAATAAGAAAGGAACTGAGGTGTTTGCTTCAAAGGTATGTCCTGAATCAACTCTCCCTTTTACAGAAGCCTTGTCTAAAACCAAAGAAAAGCAGACTTGCMTTGTGGAGACCTTTATTTGTACCCAAAATTTTAGATGCTCATGCCAATACTAATCAATACCTTGAGCTACAAAAGGGAGATCTTCAGAGATACTTCTGGTACGGTGCTTCTCAGATCAGAAATTCTAACTGAGTAGTATCCATTTTGTCATCTCAGCACTGGATACTTGACTCGAGAATCGATTCCTAGTTCCTAACACAGGCGACATGTGATAAGACATCAAACATGTTTAAAGTGTCATTTCTGTGGTCTGATCTTCTTAGGGAAAGATTTGTGTTAATCTCGTGATCCTTTCTTTCTGATCCTTTTTTATTCTCTTAGCCTCTTTTCTGATTTTTTATGTAGAATTTTGTGAAAACTTAATTTTACACTTGTGCTGAACATACTGTGTATGGTTGAAATAGTGTGTGTGAATCATCCTTGTACAAATGTACCTCCTTCAGACTGATGCCTTTGCCTTAAAATCACAGTGTAAGATAGGGGAAAAGTTGGTAAACGAGTAGCTTGACAAGCACAATCAGAGACATGGTTCTCTGCTCTTCCATCTTGTTTACGTGGAGAAGACCTAAATTGTTCGAATTGGTTATTTGCTGGGCAAGATTTGACTGAATTTTGTGCTGAGATAGCAGTAACATAAGTCAGAAGTTCACAGAATCAATGATGAGTTTTATTTCGATGAACCATATGTATGATTTACATAAAAGATGGGGATTAGCAGTATAGGGAATTACTCACTGAATACTTTGATATCCTGACYGTGACCCGTCGGGCTCTGCTAAGTCTCTCTGGCTCTGTCCTGTTCCCATTTCATGTACAAAACCGAGGAGCACCTCAGATGCTGTTCAAGGTGTTAARCTGTTGTCTTCAGGTCATGAGTAAGTCTGTGAATTAAGGTAAGTTAGAGCTGCAAAGTTTGAAGACCAAGAGGAGTTTCCCAGGCCACTTGTGCAATGCTAACTATATGGAGACCACCAAGTGACAGACAGGGCTCCTGGCAATACAGCTCAGCTCTCCTCATCCTCCTGCCTCCCAGATTGCCAGCAGGGTCCCGGTAGGTGTATCCAGACCACCCTRGGAGCTGTCCTGACATCGCTGGTGTAGTTGCTGCACTTGCAGTATTTGGTGGGCACGGCAGTATTCAGCACCAGGAAAGGCTTCCTTGTGGCTTTTTCTGGCCACTGCCTTCAGTGGTCTTCACTGCTGCACCAGTGGTCTCTGCAGCTCTGGCATTTCCAAGAACAGTTTTATTTTCTCATAAAATGGCAGTGTTTCAAGATGTTATATTTTGGAGGTACAGYGAAGCAGAAAGAAGCATAAAAACTGGCACGTGTATAACTCTTTTTATCTGAGAATCTCCGATGCGCTGGTTAAATATTAGCTTTTCTCAGTGGAAAGTAAATGTCTTTTCCCCTGGCATAAGGCGGTTTCCAAGGTCAGGTGTTTTCCCATCCTGGAATGGAGGATTGTCGGCACTCGGACTTCTTCATTTTCATTTCCTGCTGCAATTACGAGGGCTCAGGTGAATGCAGAGAGGGATCATTCCTGAGCCCGTTGTCCCACAAGGAAATGGAAAGACTTAGCCACAGGAAAGACYTGAGGAGAAAACAACTCGCTACGTTAGACAGGGATCAAAAGGAGAATGTGCTCAGAGTCATGCTGGGTTGCTGGGGGGGGCTGAGATGTATAGTCAGAAAACGTGAGCGCTGCCTTTAAACTAATTTTTATTTCTGTGTTATGATGGCTGATCATATTGCACTTTTAATTACACCCATAAATATAAATTTGCACTTGGAATCTCTCAAGCACCATTTTAGGAACAAACACGCGAAAGAGGATGCGTGCTTATAAGGTAGATTTGCTAAAAGCCCTTCAGTGCTGTTTCTTATKATTACTTCCATATGGTTTTTACAAACCATCCTTGCTTTTCTCCMTAATGAAAAGGCTGAACAACCCTCAGCTGCTGCAGGCTGCATGCTAAATAGAGAGGGAAGGAGACTCTGCTGGGTGGGATTAGCAAATGTTCGCATGAATATTTCACACGCTTTAATGCGGTGCRGAATCACTTTGAAATATATTGGCATTTCTTGGTCTTGCCCCAAATAAATACATCTGTGTGAAAATACAAGGCTTCTCTTTTATGAATTTCAGGGAAACCCGTAAGCTGCAGAGTGTGAAATCCCTGGGGTGCAGCTGTGAAAGGTCTGGCAAGATTACAGGAGATTTYGGTCTCAGTGCGGGAAGCAGGGCCAGGAGGTTAAGACTTTTCATTACGTTTTCTGGGCAGGCAGGGAATTCCCATTGAAACAGAGAGGGGGAAAAAAAAGGCAGTAGAGAAGTGTAAAAGCTCACCCCTTCTCCCCAGGGCCACGGGGCATGAATTAGAGCCGGGGTAATACTGTGCTCAGGCTCCAGCCTTGGGGATTGCTGGACATTTTGTGCGTTCGGGGYGCCTGTTGTGCTGCTCTGCAGGGGCTGAAGACATCGTGTGCGGAGGCTTGGGCAGGCACGTGCCTCGAGAGAGAGTGTTGGATGTTCCTGCTTGCTTGCAAGGGCTCAAATTCTGCAGCGCGGGTTTGGATGTCGTGAAACACTGGTGGAGAATGTGATAAACATGCACGTGTTTCATGTAATTTCTTTAAAAAAAAAAAAAAAAAAAAAAAAAATCCATTCCAGACCCAGCACAGAAACTGAAGCCGTATTCGGCATCAGTCTCTCAAGACTCTGGGAAATACAAGGTTGGGGGATTGCAAAAGAGCTTTGGACCTTCTGCGTGCTGTGGAGAGGGCGAACGGTGCATGAGAAAAGTTGCAGTGCYCCAAGTACAAAATCAAAAAATAGCTTTGCTGTGAGCAGAGTTTATTGGAAGAGAGGAGTAGCCAACTGAAAGCATTGGAAAAAAAAACCCTAAACAATATCTGAGACCTTTCCTAAGAAAAAATTTGGGGGGCTGAAACCAAGCCCCAGGCAGCAAGTGCTGTGAATGCAGAATAAGATGCCATTTTCCTATATTCAGAAGTGGAAATGGCCAAACAGGGTCTTCAGCAGTGAGCCCTGTCCCTGTGTTTGTGTCCCTGGAAAGGAGGTGGGGGAAGCAGGCCCTGTGCCTGGAGCCCGAGGGARACGCCAGGGATTGTACTCGGGGAATGGACCTTTCACAGCGTCCTGATGAGCCCCCCTGCGCTCCGAGCAGGTTTTGCTGCAGGAGCGAGGCTGTGCCCAGGGTGTTCACCTTCATRCAAGGTTCGAATAATACGATTCAAAGAATTGCTAAACTTGAGGCAGACTCCTGAATTTAAGTAGAGTTCTGGAATTTTTAAACCCTTAGATCGCATAACTAAAATTACATGGGAGATGGAGGGATAGATTCCAAGTTTCTGAGCCATCTGACGTGAAAATCCCCTCCCAGTAAATTCAGTCCAACCCATATCAACAATGTTGCTTCAAATGTTAGCTGTAAGCTGAATTTCACGTGTTTTAAAGTTTTATAGAGGCAGCGAGTGCGTGGCTGCAGGGTTGAAAACTGCTCGGTATTAAATCTGATGGCAACGGAGCTAGGAGGAGTCTCGCCCAGCAGCTCTTCCTAAAGATCTTTCCTCGTTTGAATTTCCAGTGGAGGGGTAGGATTGAGACACCCTTCTCCRTGGTGCTTGGCAGTTGTTGTGGCTGCATTTCCCGAGCCTACGTTTTTATACTTAAACATGGAAATGGAAACTTCATCCCGCTTTATGACTAAGTGCGAAACAAGAAGGATGATCTGATTAAGGCAAAACTGGGCTTGCCACTTGATTCATAAAACACTTTGCAAAGTGCATTTAGTAATTTGCCATTGGAGCCGCTTGCACGGGGAGCTCTCAGCACAGAGCTGCCGCACCGTGTTTAGCTCCTACTTTGACTACTCAGCTATTACTTCCATTTGTATGGATTTATTCTGCYTCACACATTATGTTACCAGTCACTTTGAGTATTTCCAAGTCATAGCAGTCTTTTCCTGACATACATTTGTCAGAATGAACAGCCTTGATTGCGCTTATTACAGGCTGCAGTTCCTGAGTAAGGGGAGAGTTGGGAAATTGCCCAATAAAACAATAGATAAAACAGAATGTTACAGTAGATGAATAGAAATAAAAGTTTGAAATGACCACAACCAAAAAGGAGGAGGGATAGGGGGATAGAATTAGAAATCTCACGTGACAAAATAAATCGGGAAGAATCCAATCAATCTTTAAGCTGAACTTAAGGCTCAGGTATAGGAAAAGACTCTTTAACAGCTGCCTGATAGCGAGTCAGTGAAGTTTGTCTTAGTTTGATTTTCTCTTAATCACACGCTATATCATGCTCCTCTAAAGATCACCGTGGAAAAATAATGATCCTTTTATGCTAATTGTAACTAGGAAAATAAAAAGCATCATATTTGCTACTATTGTCATCTGTTTTCTACTGACAGAATAGTACAAAAATAGGCAAATTTGCACAGCAAATTGTGACGGAAATGCACCAATTAATTACCTACAGCTGCTCCCCGCAAATCAGCAACATTTTAACTAGAAACAAGCGTGAAATAACAGAATAGCTTCACAGGCCTCAGTTTTGTAGGTGGGTTTCCCAAAACAAAGAGCGTTAGTGTCTGTGAAGATATGTAGCTGCTACAGAAAAGTCTCAAGCTAGGTAAGCTGCTATAGGAAAAACTCTGTTCAGGTAACACTTGGTCTGCAGCAGGAGAAAAGGTGGAATTTTCAGGAMTTGCACCCCTCAAGGCTCATCCTCTGAGAGAAAAGTAGCCAGAAAATAAGCATGTTTCTCCAAGCTTGGTAGTAGGCATTAGGATTTCCCAAACCAGGACTTCACTTTGTTGGCTTGGCCTGAGGGATTCCCAGAGGAGCAGGGAGAGGTTTTGGTGGAAGCGCAGAGCAGAGCCTTGAAGGAGCCGACAAGTGTGCAGGCTGTTCTTCATGTCCTTGGGTGGTGCAGATTTCCTCGGGTTTCAGGGGGCTTCCGTTAATTAGCAGCGGAACTTCAGATCATGGAATTACTCYAGATTTATACCGGTTTAGCTGACAGGAGAATTTAATCCTATAAATAWGTCAGTGACATAATTTAGATTTAAGGCCCCATGAAACAGGGAAYTTATGTTCTTTATTTATTTGCTTTYTGTCTGTGAAGTGCTTTGGAAAATGCATCAGCTCTGACAGCCTCGAATTCTATAGATCTTCATCTCTCCAGATATAGGAGTGAGCTGAGGTTTTGGGGTGCCCGTAGATTTGCAAGGGCTCCTACGGCGGAGCAGCTTGAGAGGAGGCAACGGATCCGGATGAAATGGTAATATTCCCAGGAGTGAAGGGGTTGTTAATGCAACACAATCAAATGTCTGAAGAGGTAAGCGTTGTTGCTGTATTCCTAATGTCCCTCCTGAGTTAGAAATAGCTATAACACGTTGCCTTTTAAAAGCAACAGTCTCRATCCCAGTCAAATACATAACACCACGTAAAAATAAGGGGGTTTAGAAAGAGGCGCTGACAGGTGTCTGGTCCAAGCACAACGGTGTGTCTGGCTGCTACACCAACACGTTGCTGTGCTGTCAGCAGTGCGTGCATGTCGTTCTCACCTGCAAAATGAGATGTTTGTATAGATACACTCGGGGCGGCAGCAGCAGCCTTGTCTCGCTGGGTGCACCTTTCCCCCTCCTCCCCAGGTGTGTTTCCACGGCTGCTCTTTTGGGAGGTATTAATGCTTCCTTGCAGCAAACTGCTGTTCCTCACACCACCACCAAATCCGCCCTGGGGTTAGGGGTCCTCCTGGTACAGCATGGCCCTGACGGGTGAAACCAGGGCTTCCTTCCTAGGTGYTCTTCCCTTTTCAAAACCGAAATGCGTAGGAATACCAAGCTGTTTGTTTTGGCTTGACAGAGGTGAACTTTTTGCAAAAATGCTTAAACGTTGCAGCCATCGGATCACTAACACAGACCGAGCAGGTGCTTTAGATGCGGAATTATCGGAGCGCTGCATCTGGATGGCGACTCACATAGGGGATATCTCTCGGTAAACAGCGCGGTGTCTTTACCCAGCAGCAGAAACGCTGCAGGTCCCGACTGACGTGTTGGCCTGGGTACGCAGGATGGTTGCTTCCTAGCTGGCAGTGCATTCCTAAAGTTCAGCTTGTGRTGCTCACAGGTGACGTTGGTGAGTTAGTGGTACCCGATACCGCAATATACCTGGGGTGCTGCCTGCAAAAAATAGTTGTGTTCTCCTTTTGCCACGTCCTAGGCTTTGGGAATCTCCCCTAAAACTGACAAAAATAAATAAATGAAAAAAAAAACCCTAAAAACTGTATCTGAGCAGGAAATGTCTTTATGTCTGACAGTCTTTTCAGTCACCTGTGCTGCTTTCATTTGGAGCACCAAGTAGTGCTTGCCTTGAATCACAGTGCTCTGATGGACAGCAAGGTCTCAAGGAGCTTTCTGGGGAACATGTGCGGAATTGTTTCCCAGTTTGAGGTTGATTATTGGCTCTGAACTTGAGGTTTTCTCTCAAAGAAATTTCAGCTAAGGTTTTGGGTTGCTCAACTCACAAGCGAGTGAGTTAGTCTGATGGTTGAAGGATGGAATAGTATGATATTCAGGAATTATATTTGAACTTGAAATTGGGAGTAACCTGCAGATAGGAGATGATGGCCCGAAGCYTCAGCAGGCAGAACTGAAGGCCTGGTCACATCTTGGCCATTACCCGGTGGTTCCGCAGTGACTCTGTGATGAACTGAACTAGGTCCTACCAGTGGGATACCTAAATGTCATCATTTCAACTGAGTTTTTGGGTAAGTTGAGAGAAGAAACCTGGTATTTGATAGGGAGAGATAAAAAGGAATGTTGGTGGTAGTTGCAGAATCAGTCATCATAAAAGGAGGAAAAGTCTGAATTAAGGTTCTGCTTCAAAGAAACCTGAAGGTAAGGAATGCAATTAATCAATTCTGCCAACTTAAACCAACCTTATAATGATGCCATGCCATTAATCTGTGCTTCTGATTAAGGCATTTCCTGAGTTTTAGAACTTGAGTAGATTAAAGCATGTGTTCTTATTTCTTTCTTCTTAGTATTTCCTTTTCTTTTTTAATTRTAAGAACATGTCAGACTTCTGTTTTCAGATGATTAAATTGCAGCAGGGGTGAGAACTTGGAAGGTTGAGGTTTAAAGTGAATTGGGTCCTGGCTGTGACTCTGTATCCTTGGTGCCGCACTGGCCTTTCCCACATTACTGGCTGCAAATCCATGCAATTCATCTTCAGGTTGCTCTTCCTAAAGATCTTTGTGCTCTTTCCTAAAGATCATCCGGACRTATACCTGACTCCTTTGGTGCCTCCTGCCCTTTCCTGTTCAAGCAGTGAATGCTGGAGCCGGGATAGCGCGAGGAGCCTCGGGAATCCTCCTGGCCGCGCTCTGTCCACAGCGCGAGCCCGCAGTTAACTTGCCATGCTTCCACTCATCTTGACTGTGATGCTTAGGGAACTTGGCTGCCCCTGTTGTCTTTTGTACCATCCCGTGGGAGCAGCATGGGCTGTCATGGCAATGACTGTCAGGTGGTTGCAACTGTTTTGCTTGGAGAGTAGGAAAACTGAAGGCCGGAAGAGGAGATAGCAGTTCTGGGAAGCTAAAATACCAGTTACAGATACTGCTTAGTAACAGAAATGTTTCAGCTGTTAGCATTTGTAGATTATCAGTATTGTTTTCCTTTAGCTCTTAGGTGAATGTTATTGGTTTGTATTTGACTGGTCAAGGCATGATTTGAAATGACTGCTAAAAGAAATGGATTGGGGCCCCATCCGCTACATTGAGCCCCCAGGAATTGTGTTATGTATTCACTGAGGAAGTTGATATCCTAGTAAGTAAAAGTAAACTGACTGAAAAATGCAAGATACAGATCTATAAAATATGTGAAGAAGAGATTTGTTCATAGGAGTAATCTCTCTGTGTTTTTTTTAAGACAATGGCAATGGGGCCTTGAGGCCATATCAAAATATATTAATATATTCCATATTCAAATATAGAAGTTTGAATCCAAATCTCTTTGACTTCTTTCTTAAAATAGAATAAAACCTTCCTGGCGGAACACTGGGGGCAGGAGGAGAGGGGATTTGCTTAGTTCATAGCTACACAGACAGGATCAAACTCATTTCTGCCAAAATTTCTAGAAAATGATTTCACAATCCTTTCAAGTCAGAAGTACCAAATAGTTCTGTCTCTGGCAAGTCTTGGTATGAATTTGTTATTTTTTTTCAGCAACTTTGCACAGGGATGTTCTTAAGGTTTGATGATGTTCTGGCAAAACAGGAGGAGGAGGATCTGTTGTTTATGGATTGTATAACATTTTGTGCAAGTGCTTCCATCTCTGATAACAGAGTCTGGCTTTCTAGACAGAGGGAAAAGAGGTGTCTTGACTTGCAAGTTGTTGTCCATGTGCTTTGTTTCAGAGAGGCTCAATCTGAATGGCACAGCTACTTCTCCAGCATAGCTCTTAACTATGATACAGAAAACAGCAAAGTTTTTGCAATACAGTGGGTCGCGTTTTAAAACTTAGCATCTGGGAACGTATCAGCATTGATCTYGCACTGGAGCCTGCCCTTTTTGATGTTTCTCTCTTTTGTAATGAGCTCCTCGGAGAGAAAAAAGGGCTAATAATTCTCATTTCACCAGGRTCTCAGGGGAACGAAGCAGGTTTCTCGTCACACTCGAGCTGACAGTTTGCTGACTGATGGCRTTTAGAGAAAGTTGAAAGACGATTAAAGCCTCATGATGTTGGTTGATTTCCAGAACATGACTTGTTGGATATGATGATAAAGTGGGAGCTTTTCTTCCGTGACCCTTAGGGGCTTGAGGTTGTTTAGGATGAAATGACGGAYGAAACGATGGCTGAAGGCAGATCCATGTGTGCCTGATGTGGTCAGGCACAAGGTGACAGGAGCCAGTAAAGCCCCTTTTTGCTACTGAGAGCTTGACAGCAAAGCCAAAAGGAAATTAMTACCATAATGAGTCATTTTACGTGGGAGGCCAGAAGTGTCAAGGGAGTTGGAAGGCGCTTTTTGCCAGGCTACGTAAGGCTGCGTGACGTGACATTTCATGACAGTCGTGGTAACTCTGTATATCCAGGAGTATTGTCAGCAATCGGTACAGTCCATATACAGATAGCTATAACTGTGGACAGTTTAGGATTAGGGATATATTTAGGTGTATTTGAAGATACATCAGGTACACTCATAGCTAGGGCAGTGGCAAAGTGACAGTCTTGTAATCCTTAATCCTTTGTGGTCATGTTGTGGGTGCGAGGAAGGAAGGTGCTTCCCTGTGTCCCCCACTAGCACAGGGAATATAAAACACCCACAAAATGAGCCGTGGTCCCTGAAGCATCTCTCCAGCATCTACCTGGATTTGACCTTCAGCTTGCTAGTTTGTGCCTTTTACCCATTAATTAAAAAAGATCTACAAGAGGAGTGTTGTCGGACCTCAGTACTAAGGCTTGGGTGCAATAAATACATCTCTGTTGGACCAGGGAGCTTTAAGGGAATTTTTAATAAGGAAACCTTAACTTTTGAGTAGACTCCTCAGGGCCTTACAGGAGCATTATTAATATCCCCTGTAGAGCTGCGAGGTAACTTGGCTTTTACTTAACTATTTATATCTTTGCTTATCATAGTGCTTTAAGTAAGCGTGGTTGGCATTAATGTAGTTAAAGGCTCATTATTATTATTATTTGGCATTTTCTATGGGGAAACACTAATTAATCTAAACTATTGAATACTCAACTGTTTTCCAAAGCCAAGTATTGGCACCACATAAGGTTTTTCTGCATGTGGGCAGCACTTGAGAGCTGCCTCAGTTACAGCAGGTTATGCAGTGCTGTGGCCCAGCCATGCACGTCTCTTCCAACGTGCAGCTAAGCCTTTATTGATCATGTGTTGGTCACGTATAGGTCTTTACGTGGAAAATGTGGTCACGGTGGTGCAGAACACTGTGAAACCATTAAGAACATTTGAAATGAGTCCCAGGGTGTTTGAATCTGACCAGGAAATGGGAACAGAAATTATATGCTGTCTCACAACCAGTGTGGTCAGAGCTTGACATGTAAGTCTTCTTTCAGGTCATATTACGCTCTTCTGCCACCATTTCTTCCTTCACTAGCTCTCAGTTTTCCACCTTTTTTCTTTTATTTTTTTCCTTTAATGAGCATAAGAAGTGTTTTTATCCTCCTGAGATAAGGCCTTATTCCCCTTGCCATCCCTGTGTCTCGTATCTGTGTCGAGTCTGTCTCTTGAGGCTGGGTGACAGCAGAGCAGGGCGTTTTGGGGAGATGGCACCTGCGCCCTCTTCCACGTAGTTCAGAAATGCTTTGCGCTCTGTCTTGCAAGAGAATATTGGCTTCTCACAACTCATCACACCGGTGGTTGTTGGTTGCTAATAAACCCAAATCCCCATTGTCCTCCTTCATGTCTAAGCGATGAATTCCCATCTGAGCAGATTTGCTGTCACTCTTAATCTGAAAGATTAAATATCTCACTTGATATTTGAACTAATCTTGTTCAGTCCATCTCCATCACTGGGATAGCCAAAATCGTAAATTCATTCTTCTGTCCGTCAGAGGGTCATGTTAGAAAGTCTGCTGATACTGCACCTGCTGTGTGATCTGCCCCTCACATGATAAAGAATTTTTACTGAAACCTCACTAAAAATGATATGTTGCAGGCGGGCAAAGGCAGCAAGCYTTTAATGAGGCAAGTAACATACATTCTTGTTGTTTATGTATTTATAAGTTGTATTTTTGAGAAGCAAAAAAATAATAGTTTGAGGAAACTCCTGTCAACTTCTCAGTTGGGATGTTTGTGGTTGGAAATACCAGTCTGTGGCAAGCTGACAGTAGTACTGTCAGTAGAAGAAATGATTATGACTGGCGTCCTGCAAACCTTTAAGAAAGCTACTGTTTTTTTATTTCTCTGAAACTGAGGATGGTCTTTGGTGGAAAAATTTGAATCAGGTAGTTAGCAGCAATACAATTTGTGCACGTGTGCAGGAGAAGTCTTGAAGTGAGTTTATTGCTGAAGTTTAGTGAAAAGGCTTTATTTGATTATTCCTTTCTCCTTTTCTTTTTCCTTTTTTATTTTTTTCCCCTAAGATAGGGCTTTATTTCATTCACTTTTCTCACACCCACACTTCTTCAGCATAAAGAGAATGACTGTACAGAGGAAAATGCCATTATTGTCAACTGATGCTTACATTTCTTCCAAGCAGGTCTTTGCAGACCTGGGGAATAATAAATGTAGATTGCATCAGAGATGGAGCTGATGATAATAACAGAATGCTTGCTCTCTGATTATTCATTGTAGCGGGACAATTACAGAAATCTCCAAGTTTTCTGTGGCGCCTTTGAGACTTACCATGCTTCATTTAAAAAAAAATGTAGAACAACCTTGGTGAAAGTAGAACAAAGTCTATTTTYCTCTTTCTCTTGCAGTTAGAAGTAGTACTTGTGATTGCCACCAGGAACCCAGTTTCATGTAAGAGCCGAGAGATGAAAAATGTGAATTGCCACAGTGCTCTTCACCCGGATCCTGAACCTGTTAGCAAAACTGGGCTTGATTTTTGAGTCTCCTGCAAAAGCGAGACTGMCGAGCAGTTCCTATGGATTGAGATTTCATTGTGAGCATTTTGGCTTAAAACTACTATTATCGCTGCTTGATGGATAAATTCATTATGCTTTTTGATTGATTTTTACATGTTAAATAACACAGAAAATACAGTCATTGTTTGACAGGGGTAGGCAATTGGAAAATAATAAATGGAATGYAACAGAGGTGCTTTTTCTTCCCTAAATGCTTTCTCTGGATCAACAACTGCATGCTTTCATCCCAATAATTGGAAGTTTTCAATGCTGTAGTAACTATACTGCTATATCTGTAGGAGAGATATGATCTGTGGCCATTGAGACACAGTTCATTTTTGGCTAGTACTAGTGAAAATAATTGCCATGTCAGTTCTCTACCTGAATTACTTGTGATAGATAGACTTGTGGATTAGGCAGCCTGCGCCCTGAAATAATGAGAAATGTCAGGTTTTGGTTAAAAAATGAGTGGTGAAATATCTCTGCAGGTTATTATCACTTTGAGGGATTAGGGCTCCTCTCCATTATTTCCTCCACTATTGTTGAATTGTCCAATTTAAGTGACTAACAGCGCGCTCTTTCTGGAAGCTGTTGGTGGGAGCCGAGGAAATAAAACATAATAGAGGAATCTGTTACACCAAGGGTACCTGGATGCAGCGGCTGTTGGTGGAGTGCGGAGGCAGTAGCAGGCATCRAATTTGCAGCTCTGAGACTTGTCCTGCTGTGTTCCTCGGAAGTCGCAGAGGCTCAGAGCTTGGATTAATGGATGAGAGGCAGGGATCATTCTCGGTTTTGCCCCTGTTATCTCAGCCACCATTCGGAGTCATTGGCTAGGTTCCCACTGAGGGGTTTTGTTGCCACAAACTTGTTGGTTTGGGGGTTTATTTTGCCCATGCAGTTGGTTACTGCAGCATCGAAGTATTTGCTGACTCTGGTACTTGACCCCTAGAGCTGCTGCTTTAGCAGTCGCAGCCTGAGAGCTTTAATATGCTCAAATTTCATTTTTAGTTGGCAGTTTCAGGTCTCTGGTCRTTCAAAACAAGAACTCTTGTGTATGTCATCTCACAGCGAGGACATAATTTTGACAAGAGCATCGTCGCCTGTCGCTTTATTCCTTGGAGATGTCGTGCCATTTTGGCACAGTTATATTTCAGTATCTTGGACATCCATTTTGTGGGAAGGAAAGAATCGGATTCCGCATCAAGTCCCTTTAGGGAAATCAGCGTATCCCAAACGAGAGCTGTACRAACGGTAGGGATTTGGGGAACTCTGCAGTGAACCCACAGCAGCCAGCTTGCTTCTCCCTTCCCATATTTACCAAATCCACTTGGGCTTAACTGCCTGCATGACCCAACAGGATAAACTGACAGAAGGAATACCAAATATATAGATTTAGGGGCTTTGATGAGTATAGGCCAGTTCAGGCTTTTGCTAACAGCCCCATTCCTCACCATAGGCTGCAGAAAATCAGTCTTATAACAAGACTGCTGCCTCATTTGCATCAGTTAAAGCCCGAAGGAGGTCAGGCCGTGCCTACGGCCCCATAACTTAAGGTTAATGGTCAGCCCGTGCCTCTTCATCTCCCTCCTGCTTTCTCCATCCTCATGGATGAGGGTCCTTCAGCCTGCGCCAGAGCAGACTCCAGCTCTGTGTTTATTTCCCTGTTGTTTCTGCTAGCAGTTGATCGGGATGCCCATCATTGCTAATGCTCTGTTTATTACAGTTTAARTGTGTTGCCTAACTGGAGTTTTAATCTCCTCCGGTGTTGGAAAACATCCCTAATTAAGGCAGAAGGAGAATCTTCAAATCTATGGAGGCCTGTTAACATAATATTTAGTGTCAGCGGGTAGCCTCCTTTGGCTAAAAAGATGTGTTCCGAATAAAAATGTCGCCTCTGATTCCTTGCAAAATATCTGCTTTCAGTGAGAAATTAATTACAGATTTTGAAACAGCTGAAATGAGGCTTAATGATGGCCTTCTCTTAATTTTTGACAAGTGATGGCTTGATTGGAACTAACTTTACGTAGCTTTAGATGTGCAATTTACTTCTGATACGTTCCTCTCTCCTCAAATCTACCCAAACCAACATCAGAGACGACCCATTAATTTTCTGAACCTTGGACAGTGTATAAATCACAATGCAAACGCGAGGCAACGTGATGGTGTTGTGGCAACGAGATGGTGTTGTGCCAACGCCGCTTGGATCATGCTGCAGTCCGCAGGGAACCGCAGGTATCGCCTAAGCCCGGCTTTTGAGTTGGAGTCTTGATGGGATTGGTGAGTCCCCTGGGGATTTTTAAGGTTAAAGTTCTTCCAAGCTTCCTGTGCTCTCTATTTGATRCGTAGCTTATATTTCCTCCGTTAATGGAGGGCTGGAGCACCAGCTCTTGTGTGAGGYGGTGGGTTCCTCCGCGCCGCCCAAGCGCAGCTCGGATCGGCTCCCGGCTTCGCTCCTGACATTTGTTTTYGCCATCGCCTCTTATGTCATTACTCAGCTGGGGACTGCCATAACGCAGTGAGTCATTCCACAAGATTGTCCACCACCGGGAATAGGGATGGCTTTCTGTTATAAACAGTGATTTTAGATGTTATGGTTCCTTTTCCTTGGATATAGCAAATATTTCTATCTATGAAGTCATTCATGAGACTCTTTCTAATTCTTCATGCCTTCAGTCTCTTGGTARAATGGTTCCCTTTTATTTCATTTTTGTTTCATTTGTTTTGCATTTGATCTTAATCCTTCATAAAATTAAGCATCCCTTGCCCCACCAAAGTTTTTCCAAACCCAACAGGATTAGGCCTTTGATGGGTTATTAGAGAAGCAGAGCTTCTAACACAGAGTAAGTGATTTCCTTCCTTCCTATTCCTTCCTACCAGAAACAATAGGAAAAAAAAAGCCCCAAGAGAGGGGAATAATGCAGTCCTATTTAGTGAGCTTTGAATGTGGACTCTGTGTTATTTACACTCTATCATATTAAACTCAACTGAATGTTTGCTTGACATCTACCTTTGTGTACCAGGCCTTATTCTATGATAGAAGGCAAATAGAAAATTTAAAAAACAAAGGAAATTACTGGAAGGAAAGTGATTTAGAGAACTGGTTAGACCCAGATGGTAGGACTTATCCAGGTCCTGTTTTTCTTTGCTGCAAGCCTGACTATGGCCTTTTTTTGCTGGTCATCTTGCCTTTGGAGTGTGTTTCTGCAAGGAAATGAAGCAGGGCGTGAGCGCTAATTTTGCTGCAGTGATTTCACCCCTCTACCACAGGCCTGGACCAAACACGTGTTTCTTTCCAAAGTTTTCTAGCAGGTGCCTCTTCTCTTCCACCATTCGTGTCCCTGCTGTAAAGCTTTGCCTTGCTGTGCTCCGGGGAGATGCCTACCTGAAAAGTCAACGTGATGAAGCACCTCGTGCCCAGCCACGCTTAGTCTTTTCACTTCTGCTTCTCCTACCCAGCCTAAACCCCTGGAGCAGGTCCCTGGAAGGTGGTGAGATGAAGGTGTTTATGAAACGCTTGAAATCCTGACAGGTCTCTCTCACTAGACAAGTTTCCTCCTGCCTTTCTGACGTTTCACCTTTCTTCTGCCTTGCCTTTTTTGCAGCAGTTCCCCTTCACCCTCAGATGCTTTCATGCTTTTGGAGMGATGGCCAGAGGGAAAAGGCAACTTAATTCAAGAGAAATCTGCAGGAGAGCATCCCACGGCCTAGCACAAGCTGCTTCTCTGGGTTTCCTTAGCCTTGCATTTGCTCACGTGGCTCCACTCTGCCGCTTCCCTGCTCTGAGCACAGGGATATTTTCTCCCCCCAGCCCAAGGATGCTTTTCGTGGCAATTCACTGTCATCTCAAGGCCATCCCTAACCAGGGAGGGACAGTGAGGTGGCAGGGCACGACGTGCCCACCAAACTGGAGCCGCGCGCTTGGAGCGGGGCCGCTCCTATGGACACGTTGTGCGCAGTGCACGAGCCAGCAGCCACTTCCCGGCTTTGGGAATTCCGGCTTCTGCGCCACAGGAATAGGAGACGGGGAGATGTCACCTCCTCCTGTCCTCCCCCTCCGGAAACTCGGCGTCTTTTTCCAGCTCTCTGCTTTTGGCTTCGCCTTGGTGGCGCGCAGGCCTTCCCGCCAGGCTCCCCGGCATTTATATTGAAATCAGCTGGCAGAAGACAAAGTTCGCGGCATATATTGAGAGCCTGGGTTTTTGAGGCCGTTAATTATTATTTTCCTCCCTCTTTCCTGGGAGGCTGCTAGTGATTTGTTTTCAGGTTCGCTTCAGGAGTGTTTACTGCCATTGACTATGAACCCCGGTCGTTTCTTTTCTCTGCCTGTCCCTCAAAACAGTGCCCACATGCTGGCTCTGCTTTGCATTTCTGTATCTGCATTTGCGTTTTAATATTCATTAGGTAGTTGTGCTGACAGCCTGTCAATACATTAAATTAGTATATATGCAGTTAACAAGCGCGGTACATGCTTAACTGGCTTATAACAACATTAAAACAGACAGACACAACAGATTGTCTCAGCGGGGCTTAACAAACTGTACTTATCCCCGGTCCCTGTGAAAAACAGGCCCACGACTGAAATATATGGTGCTCRCTCAGAATAGCGAGCTAAAGGGTAAGTGAACAAAGCTCAGCCTGTTTTGTTCCTCCGGGGTAGCAGATTAAACTTGCTGCCCTCCCCGAAAGTGGCCCGGTCTTTTTGTTCTTCTCTTGACCAATTAGGCAGGCAGCGGTAAAGCACCGTTCCCTGCAATTCCGATGGAAATTAATGAGCACAAAATAAACCTGGGGATGAGGAAATGCATGCAAAGTTATGCGCTCCTTTGCTCGTTCTCGTGCAGTGCTTTGTAGGTGCTGAAATGTCTGCAAGTAATTAGTACTGTAATTAGAATATCCTTTTTTTCTGCTAATTAATACTAATGAGATTAAACAGGAATTTTGGGGAGTAAGAGGTATTACATCTCTGTGTTTATCAGTGTGAGTGAGGAAGTAGCTCTGTTAAAATAAGCAGAAGCAAGTTTGTCAGTACTTTTTAAAACGTTGACTTTTTTTGGTCTTTTTTCTACTATTTTTYCTCCGTGCTCCCTTTGCGGTGGTGAGTTATTAGCATGCGCGTTGTGTCATTCCCAACATTTTTCAACTTTCTTCTCATGTTAATAAACAGTACAAAGCACCCGAGAGGCCACCAGAGACAGCAGCAATGCCATAGGAATGTCAGGTGAATGTCGGGTTGTGCTTAGGAAAAGGAAAAACGGGATGCTTTATCTGCTCTTGCCCAGGTAATGCCACTGTGATCAGCCCAATGGGCCTTCTCTTCTGTACAGAGAATGATGAGCCAACTCTTTAAAATCTGGGGCCGTTTCTCACTGCCTTGACCAGACATTATAGTCCATAAAGTCCATATATACTCTATCCTTTCTTGGATTTGAAGTACCCATGCATTTTTACTGATAACTTCTATCCCTACCTAAGACCGTAAAGATACTTTGGGTGGTTTATACTCACCATTCCTTTTATGAACCTTTAAAAGCATCCTGATTTCTTCTCCCTCCTCCTTTTTYTATGGACAACCTGCAAGCTTACAGGCGGTCAGCACCTCCAAGTCCAAGCTGTGGACCAGGCAGCAGTTTTCTTCCTCATACTCCCAGACCAGCTTCCATAAAGAGATGCACAGGTCTGGGAGTGCTGGTGGTTTTAGTTTATTAGAAGAGAGGTCTCATTTTTACTGTGCCATTAAAATTAACCCCAAAAGATAAAAGGCCCAAAGAAAAAGCTTTTTACTATTTGCAAACACTAGATTGTAAAGTTTGGTGTAAAAACTTGAAAAATAGGCATATAAGTGGGAAATTTGCCACAGAACTGGGAAAGTAGGAATGCTGAGCAAAGCAAAAATACGTGGCAAATATTTCTGGTTCAGGCTTGCTCCAAGAGTTTGTACATAAATGTTTAACCAAGTGGCGTCAAACTTTTGGCAGTAAGCAGTGGTAGATTTCACATACGTTACACAGCTGTTTAGAACATTCCTTAGTCCATGTTATCAAGTACTTAACAAGTAACATCTAGATAGATAGTTCATAAAAGTTATTTTGATTATCAGGCAGCTATTGTGAGAGCAAATTCATGAACAGAAATTCAGAAATTCATTGCCGGGGAATTTGAACTGAGTCTCCAACATGTGGTTGTAGCACGGGCAAATTGTGGATTTTTGTGCTTGCTCCCTGTTTTCACCATTTTCCTCTCCACTAGTTCAGATGTAGAAAATGCGTTTGCCAATATTTGCTGGAATCACACCTGACATCCGTTCCTTTCAGTGCTTCAGTAAGCTCTTAAAATTTATTTTARGGTGAAAAATGCCCACTCTTCGCCTTCCAACCAGAGGATAACAGCTATAAGCTGTGTGTGCTGGAAGAGGCAGGAGGGAGAGAAATCTTCTTTTCAGTATTGTCAAAGCTTTCCCTCTCCAAGCATTTGGTTARTATTGGCATCTTGCTAGAGAGGTGCCCGTTTTCACAGGGGAAGTTTTCCCTACCAGGTCTTTCGCTACAGCTAGTCTCTAYGTGACCACATTATTGGGGTGATAGCCCCCAATCCATGCCCTTTATCGGTGTGCAGACTGAGAGCCATCCTGTATTTGCTGCTGGATGCAAGATGCCGAGTGCTTTCAGCACCACCCTTAAACAGCAGTATCAGAAAGACCAGTTTTATTATTGTCATTAATTTATGTTCTTCTGCCAGCCTCAGTATTGGTCTTTCCAATGTGTATGTCCTGTGTACTCTCTCTCAGGCTATTTTTTGTGGAGTGTTAGTTCTTGGTGTGGCAGGAAGAGCSCTGTCGTGCTCCTGAGGGAGGCGAGTGGGGCCGTGGGAGCTCTGTGCATTGCTGCAGTGATCTGTGTGCACCCAGGCTACGTCCTGCAGCAGGGCTTCCACTAACGCATCTTGAATCTGTTCTGTCTTTGAATGACTCCGGGTGCTCTGTTAGCTCTCAGTTCTGTTCTCCCTCTCTTTCTATTTCCACCCCTTCCCCACCCCTTTTTTATTTAATGTCAGAGTGAATTGATCCCAGGCTGCTCCTCTGTTTTCAGGCACTCCTGAATAGGAAAGTGTCGCTGTAAAATGAACCACGGCAAATTCTTAATAAGCTGCCTTCAGAGAGAGTTATAGTTTTTGACATTTAGTTATAGATTTATCCCTTTTGCAGGAAGCCTCATTCGTTTCATGCATGCCAACCATGGCGAGAAAAAGTCATTATTGAGTATTTTTCATACGTGGGCCTATTGAACAACCACCTCACATGCACTGCCACTCTGCAGCAGCCAGCAAGAGCTTAGCAAGGGCAGGAAATGAAAGGAGGGGCAGAAAGCAACGCAGAGAGGCTATATGGAGCTTACAGCCCAAGCCTCATTCAAAGAATAAGTTTTAGGGGCTGGTATGACTGCTGCTTATGCAGAAAGTGTCTGCCCGTCCCCAAACTTGTTGACTTGGGCTGGATCAGGGCTCAGAGCTGACTTAACACAGACCCACCTCCGAAAGTAGCAATTTCTGCTCATGATGAACCATGTAATAATATTCTAAATTATCATCAATGTGTGTTTTATATATTGAATTAATATATGTGCTTTATGTAGCACATTATTATTGCAATAAATGAATATTAAAGAAGAAATAACATATGATGACCACTCGCTATGAGATTTACACTTCAATTTGCTGATACTGTTATTTTCATTTRAGAACTTATTTAGACTGCTGTGCTTTGAACAAAACCCATTAATTCATCCAGTTTTAATAGAACTCTGAGATGTTAAATTCTGCCCATAAAAAGCAAAAAAATTTAGTATTCTGTTTTCTTAGATAAATGTGTATGGGTCTGGAAGTGATGATGGTATTTTCATGTATGTTGTTATATAGTAATACTGTAAGTGTGACAATCATAAACTGATTCTTTGAACCTCATGAAAAAGACACATTTTCTCCCCTTTGGTATATGTAATGGTAGATATGTTKTTGTAAGTATAATCTGTCTGAAGGGAGGGAGAGCTGCTCCTTGTCCAAMAGGAGCAGCCTGAAAAAGTCTATGCATATTTTTGTCTATTGAGAAGCTTACAAGCATGTCCAAAGGTACATATCATATAAGGTATCATATAAACCTTGCTCACTTTGGGCTTCTAGCAATAAGTCTAGCTCAGAAAAATGCAAAATTTATTTTCCAGGTTAACTAGTATGATTGGAGGGATGTCGATAACTTTGGATACTAAATTTTTTTGCAAGATACACTGTCTTTTCTGTGGTGTTATCAACTTTCTGTCCCCTGCTCTGTCATCTCCAGAGATGATATATTTTGGTCAGTTTTTATCTAGTCCTGTGTAGCAGGGTGTTTGCAGGAGCAGCACACAGGTTTATAGAAAGCCGTGCATACATAAGATTAAAATAATAATCCTACAAAAGGAGGAGCAGATTCAGAATGCACTGGAGTCAGGTATTCCCTTCCAGATATTTAATAGACATTTGCTTACTCTCATCACCAACATCACCAACACCATCAGCTTTTCCAGTGGCTTCTTTCTTTGTAGGGAAAAAGAATAAAGACAAAGGGTCTGGAAAATGAAATATTCTGGTGTCACCAGACTTGGTGTCCCTGTGTGAATGAGATTTGCCGTCCTGCTGCATGGGAYGTGCTGACCTCCCTTTCTAAGCCAAAAACTACTGCCATTGTGATCATCATGCAGCTTCAAGAGGCTGATTTGGGGAAGTAATCAGATTCCCATTTGTCTGGCTCATACCCATTGCGTCTGTATGGAATTACAAGTAAATGCCACGCGGTCCCAATGATTTGCATCTCTGTGACAGCTTGACTACAACTGTCATTTTTGGGTCCTGGCTGATGGAAATAAGGATGGAGAGGTGTGGAAGTAGGTGATGTAGGAGMATCTGGAAAGGATGGAGGAGATCTAGCTGTAGTAGCGAGGATCTAGTGCCAGCTGATAAATCCAAGATAGGCCCCCCAAGTATTCGTCCTGTGTGGAAATGGGGCACTAAAACATGCGCTGGGGCGGCCCTCAGCGGCACGGGAAAGAAGGCAAGAAACAGTGCCAGAGTTGGAAAATTTAGCCCAGAAGTGAGGTAGAGATGTTACTCATTTCCCTARCTTAAGATAATATGCTGAAGTACCAGGCTGAATAGAAAACAGAACGAAGAAACTTGTAATTGTGTAATTAGACTGTTGCAGGAGATGAAAGGGCGACACTGTGCAAGGCATGGCTAAGCAGAAGAATTGATGAAACGCTTATCTGTAATTGCCAAAGATTAGACTAGCTACCTGATAAATAAGTCTGGAAGTCCTGCAAAGTGCCTCTGTGTGCTGCAGGGAGGTGCAGGTTTATTAATGCTGAAATGTGGACCTTGTCATGCGAATCTGCAGGTGCTCTTTTCCAGGGTCCTTTTTTCCCCCCATTCTGCTTTTTTCTTACCAGCTGTCGGTGACCAGCTTACCTGAATAGTTCCAGTCATGGTGGACTAGTCTTCCTTTTCTCAGGGCCAGGGTGGCTCCCCTTCGCAGCCTCTTTCCAACTCACACCTTCGTGTTTAGGATGAGTTTTGGGGTTAAAAACAGGTTTCCTCCCGGAGCATGAGATCTTCTTTCTTGTGGGCTGGGCCACAAAGCATCTTTCTGCCCGGGTACTCCGTTACCATATAATCTCAGGGAAACAAAATGCATCTTTCTAGTGATAAATAGTGGTTCCTTTTTTTTATTATTATTAAAAAAAAAGATGAAAAATAGAGAGGTAAAAGTGAAAGCTTTTTCAGAYGCAGTGATTAAAGACCGTGCCTATCCCCAGCTGTGGAGCCCGGGCACTYGCTGAGGCTCCCGCAGCGCCAGCCTCTGCAGAGCAGCGTCTCTCTCCCCACTTAAATGGCCTAATTATCCCACAGGCAGCTCCCTTGTTCTGCCCAGCCTTGTGCTCTGCCGCATTACCATCAGAGGCAGAAAGAGCTAATTAAATAAGTGCGTTAAATGACTCTATTCTCATTCATTGCTTCTCTGTCCAACCTCATTGCATATTCTCCTTCAGGCAGGGGATAGAGGCTGTTCTTCCCTTGGTACCCAAGGGTGTAGGCTGCTGTTTGGGGTAGCTGGCATGGCTACATCTGTGTTGTTTTCTCGTTTCTGCTACATTCCCGGGTTGAAATGAGCTCTRTCAGCACGTGCTCTGCTCCAAGGAAGCAAAGGAGGCCAGCATTTAATCACAATTCATCCCACGTTTTTTTTTTTTCAACAGAGGAAATTTCCCGTATAGATGGATACTAGGATTCTTTAATGAGGGTCAAGCTGCAGGTCTGATGAAGCCAGTATCCTGTCCCTGACACTTGTGAGCTGTTTAGCAAAAGCACACGTGTGTTCATTGCTGTTCCTGTTACCTGCCAGTTGTTCCCTTCCTGCCTCATTGCTGAGCTCCTTGTGTTTTAAGCCTTTCTTGGAAAGTCCAGAGCAAAAGGTAGGTGATTCCCACCAAGCATTCAAGACCGAAGGGTCCACGTATTGAGTAAATTAAAGGTCTGAAAACTGTATGATTTATCAAGGAAATATAATCCCATCAAGGGGTTCTGGAGACTCTGCGAACCACATCATCCAATTATTGCTTGCAAATTCAGTTACGCTGCCTTCAAGACTCAATACCACTCCTGTGGTCTGTAGTGGGATTTGGCAGATCCTGTTTGGATCGAAGCAGTACTGCCCTCCTTATCCTGAGCCCAGCTGCAGAAGCGTTTGTGGTACCTTTTGGTGGGATGGAATGGGATGACAAAAGGTAAGGTGAATGGAGCACAGTTTTTCCCTCTTTTCTGAAATCCAATATAACAATTTTAGCACTCAGCTGGTCGCAGTCCTAGCAGCGTGGCCAGAGAAGCGGGAGGGTTAATTAAATATAATGTGTTGGCTGGAGTCCAACATACACAGAGCTCCACTCGTCTAAGCAAACGTTTGTGATTGATTAGTCTGTGCATATCCTGGCAGAGAGAAACTGTGCTGTAATACACAGGATGACATAGGCTGTGCCTGTGTCAATCCRCAGGATTTTGTTTAATGGGAGTGGAAAGTGTTGAATTATCCTGAGATTCAGCGTCTTTGTGAGTGAGGCAGAATCAGTATTATTCACATTTCATAGGGTACTGTTGGAGGGGCTTGCTAGTTTTGCTGTCAATGCGCTATTCCTAAAGGAAATATTTATGCATTTAGGGCCGAGCTCTAGGCGTCTGATATGTAAAAACAACTCCCGGTGTACTCGTTTGGAGTTTCATGAAGGTCGTACTTAATCTTCAGAGTGTATCGTATTTTGTTATGATTACACATTTTGGTAAAGTGCCATCAAACCTCTAAAATATTAATATGTTTTGCAAGTTTCATATTTGTTTTTATCCCATTGCAATAATCAGTGTCTGTGTCTACTCCATGAGGATGCTGTTTCCGTCTGTTTGATATTAAAGCACTCAATTCAGTCATAGTCCTGTCAATCCTGACACCTCAGCTGAAGGCAATTCAATTGCGTTTGATAACGTCCRTGTCTTCAGGTGAGAGGTCTCCACACTGACCAGGGCGTTCAAGGCTGTGCAGATGCACCTCAGAAAACACCCACCATTCTGATTTTTTATCCAGAATGTTTTCAGATGTGTCTGATTTGAGCAAGAGAATAATAGAAGACTGTTTATGAGCCAGCACTAAGTCCTAGAGCACTAGCTGGCCTTCACATCCCRCGCAGCTCTGGTAAATAGAGATGCGGCCTTCAGCTGCACCAAATAAGTAAGAAGGATTTTTTCTTCTTCTTTTTCAGTTCTAGCTGAAGTGTAGGTAGCTTTTTAGATACCAGTCTTTGAAGTTTTCCTTAATACATGTTGAGCTTTCAGAAGGAAGTTGTTTTATGTTTTCTGAACCTATGTATATTTATATTCCAAATATTTGAGCACGGATGAAAGTTGATAGTGAGAGAGGGTGGAAATGGGAGTTTTTGTTCGCTTGAAGCAAAACTGTAAGGAAAAAGACCAAGTGTTTTTATGCACTTGGGTGCATCTCTCCTTCCTTCTGGTATCAAGCGCATTAAAGGCAGTAAAAGACCAGTGAAGAGGAGACAGCAAGCCGAGCTTTATGYTAGCACCGAAAACATCCTGCATCTTTAAATGAGACTGGCCCTCACCTCTCAGTTGGTGGCATTTTGGGACTTCATGGGGCATCAAATCAGATCCGTTGGCAGAGGGATTGCTACGTTTGAGAAGCCGTCCTGATGGCTAAATGCCCTATTAAAATGCAAAATTCCTCCCAAACAAAAGATTTCATAGCAGATGGTTTTTCTTTTACTGCATGTTTTTTTACAACCGCTGCAGTGTGTGGTACCCTCAGTAGTTTTACAGCCCTCTTGCCACTGCCTCGACTTTACTGGCCGTAATAATATTTATAGACAGCTCAGTTGTCCTCCTCTGAGCCCAGAGTCTGCTAGCCAGCGTCGAGGATGATTCACAGGATGGATTTGCTTTTATATTGTGAGATTTGCTAATAAAACAGAACTCAAGTTGTTTATTATTCACATTTTTTCATGCTCTGAAACGTTTGGGTCAGTCTTCCTTACTTTGCTGAAATTTTGGTGGGAAAGAGTTTTGCATGTTGGTGTTTGAACTCTCCTGGCATTTGGAAATAACAATTTCAGTGKTTTTCTCCCTTTTTCCCTTTATGTCACTTATGGCAGACGCCTCATCCCCAGCTTGGTCCCATGCAGAAGCCTGCTGTAGAGATTTGAGATGAGTGTGTGGGGAATGTGCCAATTCCTCTGCCTCACATGAGGGTTTTTTTCCAGTCCTGTTGCCTTTGATCAAGTCTAGCAGCCTGTTGTGTGAAATTGCAGCAAATCCGCTGGTTGGGACCAGCTCRGCTCCTGCTTGCTTTATTTCCGTGCACGGTCATCAATTCTGGAACRGGACTTTGGGCAAAGACCCTTTGGGCAACGTCTCACTTGGCTATGAAAGTAGCTTAGAGAGGTGCGTTGGTCTATTCCAGCATTGACCGCTTTGGCGTTACCTTTCTGAAAATGGACCTTGATGAAATGACCTTGTTGCATCCTCTCCAAATAGTCTAATACAATCTATAATCAAATTGTCAGGTCGGTGGCATTCGCTTTTCAAAGGGGAATATTTCTTTGCTTCCATGATTGCCAGCTGTGCCAGCTAAGTTTCACAATGAATGAAATTTCTCTTAGCTAGGTTTTTGCCTTGAGTGAATGGGCGCGCTCACCTTGAATTTTGGCACATACCAAGCCTGTGCACTCCAGTTGTGCAAATCCACCTTCTTTTAAATGTGTAAGCATGTGTAAGCAGAGCACCGTGCTCCTTTTTAATCAGTACATACTGAAAAGGAAGAAACTACATGGAAACGAGGTGTTTGCAGTCATTCTTTATCAGTTTTGCAGTTTGCCTGAACCTAAATTAATTCTCAAACGCTGAAAACCCTAGTTAGAATAGAGGGGATGAAGATGTTGGGCTGATTTCAGGGGGGTCAGGAAGACAAGAAGGAAACAAATTATGTCTTGTTTCCTGGTGCCATAAGCTATTTTCTTTTTCAGAAATTAGCCCCCAAAATGATGTTGAATAATGATGTTAAAATGTTGATAATAGTTTTTAATGCCCGTTAATGTTATATCTAGTTTCCTCTAATTTTACTTGAAAAATGAAAGTTCTTAGATGCTTACATCTGAAACAAAACATTTTACTCTAGACTAGATTATATACTTTGTTAGAAGTGAAACAACTTTTTTTTTAATTGCAAGCAGCCCCTAAAATTAATTATTTGAAGAACTGATGGGAATTGGATATGCAAGTTGCACACTGCTAATTAGGCAAGAAGGAGGGTTTGTCTTAGTCTGCCACACTGGTGAGAAGTTTTTTTATTGGTCATTAATATAAAGTTCATTTCTGGTGCAGATATATTAAAAAGAAAAAAAAAAAGCTATAAAAGCAATCTACCATTTGAGAAACATGACTTAGCCTGAAAAATGCTAGAAGCTAAAGCTGYTCAGCTTACCCAGGAGAGTAAAAAGGTGATCGACTGAGGTGTGATTTTGTGGGAAGAAGGTTTTGATAACAGAGCACTCGCTAATTTCGAAGAGAAAAGCAAAGGAACTGAAAGGTTTGAAATTGAAGCTGAATGAACTCACACATGAGCTAAAACTTGGCGGGAGCTGTTTTGGGCTTGTGTTTTCAGGTTCATTGGTTGGTTTTTGGTTTTGTTGGAATGGCACTGGTTAAGTATTTGGAACTATTCCAAAAAGGACAAGGAAGATTTTCTAGCACCTACGGTCTTAGAAAGAATAATTTAGGCTTCGGTTGGGAATTACAGGTGCAGTTCCAGTTGAATGTGTGGAATTAACGTAATGATCTCTAGCTTTCAAGTTGCATGGGATTTTTTACATCCTAGACTCRGCTTTATTGTCAGAATCTAGACTTTTGTTTAAAGAGAGAATGGCCAAACTTCCTTTTAGAGGCTGTCTTGATGATCTTTATTTTTGCATCATTCTAGTCCAGAAAGGAAGAAAATCATGTAAAAATGAATTCTTCTCATAATCTTAATTTTGAATTCTTAATCCAGATTTTTGGAACTGCTAGTCGACTTTTGCAGTATCCCTCATGCAGTTTCTTTGCAAAAAAAAAAAAACTTTCTGTAATGATATTTATGGATCAAGACAGGAGAGTAGATAGAACCTATTGGTTATTCATTGCGTTTGAATGAGGATGCAGATATTCTGAAAGGAGTTACRTTTTGCAGAGGAAATGTATTTTCCCATGGCAGCTTGGAATGAAAGATCAGTTTGTGCCTTGCATTATTTTGCCTCCCCTTCAGCGAAGTTACAAATCAGGAGCTCTCTCGTATGGGAGCAGGCGAAGGCTGTTCCATGGTGAAGGATTGAGTCTGTATTGCTTCTCTATCTTTAATATAGAGCTATCTGCTCTCTTCCTGAGGTTAGTGCTCAGAAATATTACACCTTTTGCTAGTGGAAAAGAAAAGGATATTGGTGGGAGCAGACTGTAAGCAGATGAGCAGAAAGAGGAATTGCAAGGATGTGCATTTCCATTTGAACAAAAAGGAGGAACTGCAAGGATAAGCATTCCTATTTTAACCAGTGTTCTACAAAACCACCATTATGAATAAAGTAGTGAGTTAAATTTATCAAAAATTGAGCCAAACTGCTTTCTCAGAAATGAGTAATTATACATACAAAGCTGCGTGCTGAAAATACAACTTGTGGTTTTCATTTTACTGTTGCAGCATGATATTTTCAAGCATTCTTTGGAAAACTGAGCTTGCATAGCTCAAATTTTGATTCACATTCCAGTCTAGTTTTTCTGCACAAAGTAGATCGGCTCCTGATAGTACTTGAATTAATGGTGGTCTGTGGTTTGGGGCCGCAGGCATTAAACCTTCGTTGTCACAGCTGACACTCTGCTTTCTATAGGATCGTAACATTTACAGCAGGTCTCAGCATTTCCATAGAATATTTAGATATTTTGCTTTTGCCAGAAATGAATCTTGGCATTGAGTAAGTAAATAAATATTTCATTTAACTAGCTAAATTAATAGCATAGTGTAACTGCAGGTCACACTATGGTAAAGTGGACCATAATAAGGTAAATCTTAYTATGGTCTGTTCCTGTCAGGAATGAGTCCCTGGTGGGTAGTTCATTCCTGCTTGGCTGGCAGAAAAGGAAATGTTCTTGTGAAAACCCATCTTGTGAACCTGAAGTGGACCACCTCTGCAGAGATAGTCCCTGGGAGAATAGCCTGATTCAGGAAAATTGATATACATTGCTTAGGATTTCCCTTCTCCAGAATGTTATCTCCCAGGATTTGCCAGTGGAGAACTTGCCATCTGAAATTTGTTTTTGAGTCCAAGTGGAAGGGACTCTKCTGGCGTAGGTGTGGGATCTAAACAAAAGGTGATGGGCACTCCATGACCTCAGGAGCTCTTGRTTGTCTTGTGTAGACAAACACGCAAGTGAGGAAAGGACAAATGGAGGAAATGCACAAGCGGAACCCAAAGCACGGAAGAGGCAAGGTAGAGCCGTTGCTGCTGAAACACGTGGCTTCAGTTGCTAGCCACCACTCCTTGGAAGCACCTCCGTTACTGTGGAGCTGGCCTGGCTCATCTCTAATCATGCACCTCTGCAGACTCTGGGGGAAGAGGGTGTAGATTTCAGGATCTCCTATGGCTGCTCATCAAGGAGTCTATCAAGACACTTTTGAAAGCTTCAGGAGTGCTCCTGGCAGCARTGTTGGGACCATCCACCCAGTGTGCTCCCAATGGTGAATCTCCAGAAGACTGGGTCATTCAGCTTCATGGGGATGTCTGGGGTACCAGGATGAGCAGCTTCCTCAAAATGGCGGTTGATGCATTTTTTGTGTTGGTTTTGCAGTAGAGAGCCCTGTCACCACAATATGTCTCTTGTATGAACTTCTTCCTTGGACGCCTTTGAGGAGCACTGATGGATCAGAAGGGCCTCCTATATAAAGGCTTAAGCTTAAGGYCCCGAACCTTGCATTCTGTACAGTGCTCCATATGTCTCAAGAGACCTCATCCAGAATACCAGCCTTAAGGAGTCAGATTTATCTGGATTGCCACGCAGGAGAAGTACCTTGTTGTGCAAGGTCTGAAAAGGACAGCGTCTCTACTGCCCTCTGAAAGGATATTCCAATTAGAGGATGTAATTGGTGATTTACAGCATTGCAGGGAAGGATGCAGCACAAAACATGTTCTTAATGAAAGGTAGGAGAGAGACTATAATGTTTTCTGCCTCCAAGAGAGSCATAAGATAAAGGACAGAGTGCTTGTTTTAATATTGCAAGCTGACTAGCAAGAGTGAAAAAAATGAGCATAGGGGTAAAATAATGGCACGAAGCAGCTTGATCTCTTGCCCCAGCTCCTCAGCATTGTGTGCTCCAAAATCAGGGTCCTCAAAACAGGTTAGTGGCTTTTCAGAAGGGGTGCTACAGAAAGAAGGTTACAATAGGAAAACATGGAAATACAGTGCACCTAAAAATATTTTAAAGTTAAATGTGATCCTGTTTCTCTGCTTAGGGCTCCATCAGCTGGTAAGTCTTTACATGCAGTTTCTTCTTGGTTTTATTTAAAAGTTTTTGGAAAATATAAGAAACATAAGTAATGACCACTATTCATCCATAGCTTTAAAGGGTTTTACTTGAAACGTGGCTGAACTTGTCCTAGAAGTGTAAGTAGCTCATTCTGTTTTCTCTTTCATTCCGTTTTCATTCCTTTCTGCTTTCATTCCATAAGGAGCTAGTGAGAAGTAGCTCATTCTGTTTTCTTTGATGCCATTAACCTGTGCCTGGAATTACCCCATAAAAAGGCTCAGCTGCCACTGGCCGGTTCCTGGAGACCCAGGTGCTGGTGGSAAGGGGCAGGGATGGAGAGAAGGTAGATGTTGGATTCAGAGGGTTCRTTCCAACTCCTGAAAGCCACGCAGYGCCATTGCCAGCACTCTGTAAGCTTCCTAACCAGCATAAAGAGGGTTTTTTCAGCAGGCACCATGGGTGAGCGTTGCCTTATTGCACCYGTATCGTCCATATGGCAGGAGAGGGTGGTGAGCGAGCAGCAAGAGCGGGCTCAGCTCCAACAGTGATGCCGCTTAAGGTAGGTCTCTCCAACGGGGAAACACTGTGCTRGGTATTTAATTCCAGCTCCTGGAAGAGCTGGCTGGAAAGCAAGAATTCTCTTTTGGGTGGGAAGAGGAAGAAATCTAAGCTTTGGTGTCTGGATGACTTGACAGGTTCATCTGATTCTCCCGCACCCCACAGGAGCTCTCTAAACTCTAGATTTACTTGCAAGGACAGGAGGGTCTCGTCACTGTCTCCTGTGTGAATTGACTCCTGAACCTGATAATTCCTGCTGCAAAGAAGATTTGGCTCCCAGTCCWTGCTTTGAAGTGGGCAGATAGGATCGGAGCCCAGCTCGCCCACGTCCTGGCAGCTACGGCTTGTTCTCTGAGAAAAAATTTGGCATGAATTTCCAATGTGACCTGAAGTCCGAGAAGAAAGGGAGGATTGTAAAGACAGAAAGAGGGGGAAAATCCTCTTAAGGTAGCTTATAATTGAAATCAAAATTAGAAACTAGTCTAAAAACAGGCAAACAAACCAAAAACTCAATCTGCTAAGCCCTTAGTTAGCTCCAAATAGGATTTTTTTTTTTTTTTTTTTTTTTTTTTTTTGTAACCAGTTCTCAGCGATCAGGTGCATCTTGATTGGAAAAAGATCTTCATTCACAGAACTCAGGTGAAATGCTGGTGATTGCCACAGGGCCATTAAAACTGTTTTCTGCCATTGCTCTGATCTGCATGAACTTGAGGGCCACGCAAGGCAAGAGCTGGGTCATGCCATTAGCCCAGGGCTCCGTCCCAGCGTGGGATCCGACCAGAAAGTGGAAGGTTGATTTTCTGCCAAGGTTTCCAAGACCATCGATCTGGAGGCTGAGCAATAGAGTCACCTAAGTACTTGCTTGGGAAGTCCTGGCTAACACACTTTCACGTCTTTGGCCTTTTCCACCTGTCATGTAACCTGCMAGGCTGCTTTCTTTTCCTCTTGCCTTCTCTTTTTTCCCCTTCTCTTMAGGAAACAAATAAATATAGCCAGTATGGAAGGGAACAGAAAAGCTGAGGAGCAGTTTCTGTCACTGCTTTCACCTGTGGTACCATCTTATCGTACTTGCTGTTTGCCTCAGCTTTCCCATCTGTAAAAGCAGGATAATACTTAGCATTAACGAAAACACTTTTAAGATGAGGTGCTTTTAGATAATTAACATAGCATGTTGCCGAAAGTCATCTGAAGTTATGACAACTTGCTTGTACAAATTCTCCTGTGAGAGAAGAGAGACAAATATTTTGMAAGGCTTGCAAGTTAACGCGATAGTGGAGGTGTAGGGATCTTACTTTCCATCACGTTCTCTTTTCCTTTCTCCTGTTCCCTCGCCCAGGGGAGAGGTGACGGTTCTGCCGGCGGCGGCTGCTGGTTGCAGGGGCAGGACTCCCAGGACGTTATTTATGRTGGTGCGCGGTGAAGGGACAGTGATTTACTGCGTGTCATCCTCTGCAGCTGTGAATTTGCAGCCTGGTGACAGGGCCATTCAGTGCAATCCTAATTTCCAGTCTGACACAAAGTTAGAGAAAGGTGAACTGTCTGGCTTAAAATAAGAACCTGTTAATATCCTCCTTTGGCCTCCAGCAAAAAATAACTTTTGTTTTCTGGGCTTGGGAAATGAGAGTTGGGAATACTACACAACTCAGGCTACTCTTTGCTGTCAGATGGTATTTCAAGAGAAGTCAGAGCAGTCCTAGTTCTCCCRCTGAACTTGAGAGGTGTCCTGAAATTACTGCTATACAGCTACCTTGCTTTCAAGTCTCTGCTCCAAGACTCTGCTTTGGGCTTTGCTGGTGCCTCCATCCGATGGCACCAGCTTGTCACTGAATCTACCTTGTGCCCCGGGGCCTGATGATGGGCAGCTGTGCAGCAGCAGGTCTCCCCCTCGCATGGATCCTTGGAAAAGGAGCTGCACGGTTTGACCTGGTGCCCTGGTGTGGTCCAAGATACGCACAGGTGGGCTGAGCAGGGCTGCCACCTCATCCAGATTGAATCTCAGTGACAACTCGCTCATGTTTGACCTGCACTGCGAAACTGCCCAATTCCCTGCAAAGCCATAGACGTACTTAGGGGGAAGTTAACGGAATATTGCCTGGGTACGTGGTATATTTTATTTCTGGGATTATTTGTTGTAGCCTTAAAGCATAGGAAGAATGATGGGGTGTATTGGGTGGCGTTACACATGCAGTGCAGGCATCACGTTCTGCCTGTAGCGATGGACTGTGCCAGTCTGCTGTGCTGCTGTGCAGCACCATGTCAGCGGGCAGCGGAACGCTGTGGTGGCCTCTCTGGGGAGCTGCCCAGCTGGCTGTGTCTACCTGAGGGGGACGGAAGAGAAGAGGAAGAAAAGATTCACTGGCTGCTGGTAAGGCTGGGCTTGAGGTGCCTGCTCTGAGATTTGCATGGTCAAAATTGCATAACTGCAGGTGGAATTAATCATTTTCATGAGGGAAGCAGCAGTGGAGGAGAACGGTGCCCATTAGTTGCCCTGGCTCGCTATTAAGGATTTTTCCTTCAAGACAGCTTCTGTAATTGCAGCTTTGGGTGGCCAGAGTGTAACACATTTTTTAGGATAAAAATGACATGTGCTGTCATTTTGTGCTTCTTGGATGGCTTGCTCTCCTAAATTGAATGGAATGTATTCATAGACTAAAAAGCAACAAAAAAGACCAGAGCTCCAGATGCTGAAAAAAAATTAGACCTGAGAAACTAAATACTGAAATTGTCTCGCTTACTTTTATGAAGAAAACTTATTTTGTAGAAGGTATAAAATAAAACTTAAGAAAACCACCTTTTAAGGAAACTGCTTGATTTTATTATAAGACTTTCAGACTACGTAGGAAAGACTTATTATTTTATGTGCATGCATGATGAATTAGGCGCTAAGTGAATTTATTCATTTGGGCAGATTTTTGGTTGCCGTGAATTTTGATCATTTCTTTCTCTTCCTTTGAGCCGCGATGGTTTCTTCAGTCACATAAGCCTTTGCTGTCACTGAGCACCCAGGCATGCCCATCCATGGGTCACATGTGGTGTGAACAGTAGCAGCTTTCTATAGTTTCCTCTGCTCCAGATTCTCCTTTCTGCTATGGATGGTTTTGGCGCAAAGAAAAGCGGTTATTTCCTGGTGTTTGTCAGGACTGATATTTCTGACAGAAGACTTAATTACCCTGGTGGCTTTGTTTTGTGTGTGTATCAAAAAGAATTGTTTCAGATCCTTCTACTCTGCCTCTTCCAAGAATGAGTATAACGGGAAGTCTGGATTGCCCTGCCTTGTTCCAAAGCATGGATGTGGAGATGCCAAAGATGTGGTTCTGTGTGTGCAGGGACACGTTTGGGGCCTGCTCGTTGCACTGCAGAGGCACCAAGGGAGGTAATTATGCCAAGCTGGGCAGATATGAAGACAGATGCGCTGGCTCGCGGCGCCTCCCGAAGAGSCTGGCATTGCCCGAGTCCTGCCTTTGTGAACAGGGCAAACACCCGGTTCTTGTGCAGGTTGTTACCCAGATTGAACAGCACTCAGTTTCTATCAAAGCACTTGTCTATAATATGGACTTTATGCATCTCGTGCAGAGTAGTCTGCAGCCCCTCAGGACACACGCTGCACTGGAAGGTGGGCAATAAAGCGTCAGTTATTCATTTCCAGGACTGTTAAGCAGGTTTTGTACTCTTCTTAGTCTGCCCTTTCTACTGGTGATAGCCTGCAAGGGCCCTGAACAATAATGTGTCCTTTCAAAATCTGTCAGCAAGTTCCTCCATCTCCTCTCAGCAGAAATTCCTACACAAGGTGTAGGCATTGCAGTGAACAGATGCACTGCAGGAGGTGAAGTCTTATTAGGAAGAAAAATAGATGAATTCCTAGTATATCTCCCCATACGTAGTTGTGATGGGTGGCAGTAACATATATATCAAGTTGCACTGTGCACAGGTTGCATTCAGTGTGGCGGGCAGGCAGTTTCTTTGCTTGCACAGTTGAACCACTCGGCTATTTTTCATCATTTCTTCCTACATTCGAGGCAGGTTAACAGATCTGAATGCTCATCAAGGCCAGGGGTGGAGAAATTGATGAGCGTGTGTGTCCATGAAGAAGACTTTTGTGATAGGTCTGGGAGGAGGTGGTACCCAGAGCTGGGCACGGACCTACRGAGATGCCCTCGGCAATATTTCCAGGGACACGGGTCTCGGGCAAGTCTATTTGTAGCTTGCTACTGTCTCATGTCAAAAGGATGATTTGATGCGAGTGTTTTGACTGAGGCTACGCCAAGAGTAGCATTTCTCAAACTGCAAGGAGATTTAGCGCACGGAATCTCATTAATTTTTCTAAGGATGGTTGAATTCCCTCTTCTGTCCCGCTGGTAAACGATCCTTACAATAGTAGACCCTGTTGTTTACTCACAATGTCAGCGTTTTGCCATTGTGTTTGGCAGAGACTCTCATTAATTTCCTAGATGGAACTGGGCCAATTCCTTGGTTTCAGCAGGCAACCAACATACGTGTAGGTGCAGATTTGAAGAACGTTTATTAGGAAGATTTGATAAATGCTCTAAAAAAATAATGTGTAGGGGGGTTGGCTCTAGAAAATGATCCTTTTGCTTTGTAAACGAATYAGTTAATAAATTAGATTTTGGAGCTCTAATCTATTGGAAGGGATTACTTAAACTTTTTAGCTTTCGCTGTCCAAGGGGTTCTCCCTGGGCAGAGAGTCTGGAGCGGGTTCTCCTCAGTATAATGTTAACGTTTTTTAAAGGTGGACTTGAGTGCGGTGCTCAAGTTCAGAAGGACTGATTCTAAACCCAAATATGTTTAATATCCTGGGTGGGAATGGATCGGGAAAAACTGCCGATAATGTGTAAGTTAAGAGCTTGGAGTTAAGAGCTTGTGAAATATTCTTAAATGTCAAATTTCAGACATGAAAAATACTACCCTGATATGATCTTCAAACTGTATTTATCTGCTTAGCTTGCCCTACTTTATCAACAGCTCTGCTTACCTTGSAGATAGCTTTAAGCTCTTTTAACTTGCTCTTTTAACTTGCGCTTTTTGTAATCCAAATGCTGATATTTAAATCAAGATCCATAAATCACTCATTTAAACATTTTCTGAAAGAAAATGTTGTTTTAATTTGTCACTTTTAGATTTTTTTTAAAAAGCAGTGGATAAACAATCAGTTTCAGAGGCTTGGAGAGCTTCATTAGCTATCTGCTTAGTCCTTTTGTTTATGCAAATACCAAATGAATAGGAAATTAAATGATTTTTTACTGTAGAAATGGGCTGTGCTGGACTAASAGCATAACTTAGTGCTACTGATATGTATTTTCGTAATAGAAACAAGAGGATAGGTAATTTGTATAAGAATGATGTTTTGCATTACCAGAAGCACAAGATAGCTTAAACATATAGAACATATAAAATTTAAGTTCCTCCAGTCAACACATCTCTTAAGATTAATCATGTTAGTAATTAGATTTTTTTCATGCAATTACTTCTTAGCAAGCCAAAGGATGAGACTTGAGTATTTATTCATTGGCAGATTGTGCTGAGTGGACTCCTCATTTATTTATCCTTCTCGTAGACATCGGCAGATGGCTAAACAGATTACTTAGAGTTGATTCCTTAACTTCAGATCTCATTTTTCCACAAAAAATACTTAATAAGAAAAGATGGACAAAAGAAAAAAAGACAAGCAGTAAAATGATACTAAAATGATAATGTATTTTAAGGTTGAATTTATAACATTCCAAGTTATATTTCTGGCCATCTGGTATCTTTGTCAACATTTTTTCTCCCCATCCACCCACCATGACAGTTGTCTTTGACTTTATTCCATGGAATCAGGCAGGACACAACCATACAGGTATATCTGCCTGCATAACAAGATAATTCTTTCACTCTCCTCAGCAGTTAGTGATTATAGTAGGATGCAAAATTGACTTGTTGGGCAATATTTGTGCGCACAAGAGAGCATCAAAGTCAAGTCTTTGAGCGTCGTATGCAACCCTTTGGCTTTCTGTCAACTCCAATAGTCGTTCAGTCCTTTGCTTTCTGTGGTAACCTAAGGATGATCACAAGAAAGTTTAATTTTGTAAAATACATTTAATTTTTTAATAATAGAGCCTTATTGCCTGAGACGTTTGATTCTCTGCTGGCCACCATGAGGTATCTAAGCTCTTCTGACTGTCTGGCCCCATGTGTAGGTGTTTAGTGGTCCCCAATGTTCCCCAGGCCATTTTCCCAGCATTTTTTGCATGTGCCCCATCTTTTTGCACCTTCTCTCTGGGGCACTCACAATCTGGAAGCTCAGGCCAAGGTAACACCTCTTCCTCTTACTGTCCCTTCTCTTGGTGCCCATGGAAAGCACCAAGTAATTCCCTCTGGATGCTGTGCCATGGTGCTGGATGCCACCAGGGGGTGACCTGCTGCATCTCAGACCCTCCTGTGGTATTTTTGACCTTGCTGTCAATGACCCATCATGTCTCTTGCCCCTTGCATATTTGGAAAGAACAAAGCAGCGAGATGGAAAAGTAGCCTTGTCAGAGATGTTCCAGTTTTGTAGCGCTCGTGATGCCTTGCTTATCGTGCTGATCTTTTTTTTTTCTTCTCTGTGGTGTTTGGAGGAGTAATTACATCTCACTGCCAGCAGCGAGGTATGGAGTTAGTGAGGTGAATCCAGCCCAATTCCCAGGGCTTCAGATTTGCTCGAGTCAGTGTCACATTTGGAGACCGCAGGCGGTCTGGTTTTCTGCGCTTGCACCCACGAGGTGTCGCTTGGCACTGTGAATCCAGGGCTAAATTAGTCCAAGTCTGTGCACATGTTTTGTATGGTTTGTACGGTCTAATAACTTTACATCACYGCCAGTGCTACTGTCTCAGTTTGCCAGCTAAAGAAAAATATATCAAAACCCACACCCCGCTTAAAAAGCAAGTTTCAAAGCTCACGTTTTTAGCAATAAGTCCTTTATTTTAGACTGTGATATTTCAGAATAATGGGAAAACACGCATCCTATTTCCTCATTTCCACTGCTCCTACAGCTGCTGTGTGTGCTGCAGTATTGCAACACGGTTCTGGCACTGCAGCCTCGCAGGACGAGTTCAACTGCAGAAAGCTTGGGCTTAGGAAACGTGGCACTTGCTGAAGATGATCACACCTTTTAGCACGGCGGCGTCATTCATCACGTTTTGTTACTGCGTTATTATTTTAGGCGAGGATTAAATCGGAGAGTCGCTATCCAGCTGCCTGAGGTGTCCGCTGGGCACCAGGTTCCTGGCGGTGAGTGTGCGGGGAGCCCGAGGGATGGTGAGGAAAGGCTGCCACCGTGTGGGGCGCTCCCGCTGCATGCCAGCCGCCCGCCCTGCGGGAATAACTCCCTTCCCAAGCGCATCTTTCATAGAATTTCCCTAAAAGCGTAATTTTGTTTTCGGGAGATGCCTTAAGGAATGATAATTCCCATAACCGAGAGCGTCTGGGTAGTGTTAAACCTTCCCAGTAGGCTGTTGGTTTTGTTTCACAAACTGTTGAATTCAGATGTGCAATATTCACCAAGGCCGGTAGAACTGGGATCCACCCTTTTCTCCGTATGAAGTTAGTGTAGTTGGGAATTCATGCTCCCATAATTTCTCTTGATATATAGTTTCTCTCCCAACATCTGTTTTTAGCTGTAATTTTACAGGGCTTCATTACAGTCTTCCAATTTCTCAGGCTTTTTTTTCCATGTAATCGTGTAATTACTGTCCCTAGTTTCTGCTTCATTTTTTATGCTTTCCTTTAAAAAATTGAATGTATATGTTAGATTCATAAAGAAAAAGTGCCAATGATTTCCAGGAATACAATTAGGAGTAAATCTCTTCTAAGGAACAAGCTCAAGCTCAGTGTCTTACGCAAATACTTATTGTCGAAAGGATGTCTTGTGTAATCAGGAATTACACTGACGAGAGAAGATTCGTTTAATTAACGAGAGCAGAGCAATCATTTTGGAGGGTCGTTCTATTAATGACTGAATAAGAGAGAAAACAGACCAGTGCAGAGCCTAGAGCAGCTGCTGAAAGAARTAACACCCTGGAATGTTGTTTTGCTACCGCCCAAGGTACGTGGTGTAGCAATGTCTGCATTAGCCTCCTTTCCCGGCTCATCCCRTCTGTTCTGATCCAGCAGCTGCTCGGCCTACCCGGGCCCATGGGATGGTGGCACCTGGAGGTCCCTGTGCTCCTGGGGGCCTCCCTGATGTCCCTGTGTAACCCCTGACTCTGTGCTTTCTCCTCAAGGATCCTGGAGCTGCAGCAGAACGGGGACATGGACCTCCTGAAGCACAAGTGGTGGCCCAAGAACGGCCAGTGCGACCTCTACTCCTCCGTGGACGCCAAGCAGAAAGGCGGTGCCCTGGACATAAAAAGTTTTGCAGGGGTTTTCTGTATCCTCGCCGCTGGGATTGTCCTATCCTGTTTCATTGCAATGTTGGAAACGTGGTGGAATAAAAGGAAAGGCTCCCGGGTTCCTTCAAAAGAGGTATTAGACCCTTCTTTTCTTCTGGAAAGTGTTCGTGCACCCTAAAGACCACTGCCTTGAACTTGTGGTGTAAGAGAGGGAGAGCAAAACCATTCTGAAAAGTTTCCTTAGCTTCCTAATTTTTAGGCTCATTGCTGTTCTACAAAATATTTTTAACTATTCTTTTTAGAAAAACTAGAAAGGGAAAAAAAGTGTGTTCTGGTGATGTATAAATATGTAACTATTCTGGGTAAAGCGGGGATGTTACTTGTAGAATAATACATTATTAATACATCRATACTTAGTACGTGATTCCTATTGGCGAGAGCTAATTCTCACCAATAAGTTGAGAGGCTCCTTGGCTGCTTCTTGCACAGGATGTCCCCTAA
Source organism: Nothoprocta perdicaria (assembly GCF_003342845.1). Classification (NCBI taxonomy): domain Eukaryota; kingdom Metazoa; phylum Chordata; class Aves; order Tinamiformes; family Tinamidae; genus Nothoprocta; species Nothoprocta perdicaria. The sequence goes on from NW_020455516.1 coordinate 621,985, forward strand.
GCTCGATGGCTGAGTCTCTCAAAACAGATTTTCAACGTTTAGTCCTTAATCTGTAATTAGCTTCTTAAAGGAGCTTGTGCTGATTTTCAAAGACGTTAATGTCCTCAGACTTTCACGAACTTCAGTTCTAGGTATTTGATCTGAAGSCCGTGAAAGTGAGAGCATTTGTGTTTGTCTTTTCATACTTACGATGTTTCAGAGTGAGGGCAGACTTATTTCTGACCTCTAATGCAGATTTGTGTCAGAAAATCTTGGCCAAAGCAATTTTTAAGAGCTGCATAAGGTCTAGTAAGGAGTCATTTTACAGCAGAGATGAGCTGGGTTCCACATGTGCATGCGTATTGCTTTCCTCACCCCGCAGGCTCCCGCTCTCCTTACCAGCCATCTGAGCCTTATGCAGCCTTGCAACCCTTTCCTTACCTTCATAATTAAGTCTTTAGCTCTGCAAAACACAAGAGAAACTAAAGGAAAAAAAAGCTGTTAAAAACGTGCTTGGCAGAGATACCCGAAGCAGAACCAAAGCATGAGCTCTAATGCAACACTGTCGATTACAGCTTTTCTATCTGTGTAGCTTAGACGCCTCTTGTGGGGATTGCTGTTAATTCCTGTGCGGTGGTCTCACCTTCTCTGCAGTTTTGCCATTGTGTTTATTCCTGCTAATCTAATGCTGTATAATCAGGCAGGATTAATTGCACTACCTAATTAGACAGCATTGGTGCTGATGTTAGAGTATTTTTAACTTTTCTTGCCTGTTTTAATTCCCAAGCTTTTTTTTTTTCTTTTTCTTTTTT
>NW_020455516.1:622803-635618 GCF_003342845.1 Nothoprocta perdicaria
AAAAGCAAAAAGCATCTTTAGTCTTTAAATTGGTTTTCTCTTTTTTTTTTTTTTTTAGTTAAAGATCTGGACTGGACCATTATTAAAAGCAAAAAGCATCTTTAGTCTTTAAATTGGTTTTCTCAGGAATGGGAACCATATAGATTGAAATGGAAAATTATTTTCTTAAAAAAAAAAAAAAAACTAAAATTTGCTAGACGTGTTTACACCAATGTTCAGAAATTCATATTTATCTGATGCAAAACAGAAAGATTAAATAACAGAAGGAAAAAAAGTCAACTCAGACATTTTCTATAATGATAAAATTACGTATTTAAAAATTTAAGCACACATAAATTAAAATGTATACCTTACACAAGTGGTATAATTTGACCTCCTTGATCTTTGTCGCACATTCATTAGCTTAGCTTTTAAATTTGTATCTCGAAGCTCGATGGAAAAGCTTGGCTCAAAACTGAGTTTGACGTGGACATATGTGCTGAATGCCCCCCGCTCCCCTGGCTGTGGGGGGTCATTCAGCAAAGAGATCCATCGTGACTAACTCTCTTAAAATTCATTTTAGCTTCCATGAAATCCATTGGCTCTTCCAGGCCACTAGTCCAGACTCGGGGGTCAGATGGGGCCGGTTTGTGGGCCAGCAAGCCAGCCCCTTTTCCTGGTGGCTGCCGTCTTGTGCTCCAGAATGCAAGCTTGTGTACTGAAAAACAGTTGTCTAATGGTTGCGAAGATACCGTTTGGGTCGCGTACCAGAAGTTACCCATTCCATGATGTCTGCCCGGGTCCGCAGACAGCCTTAAACGCTAGCTCTGAGAGGAGTATGAACTGCCCCAATAATCTCAATGGGATGTTGACTCTGAAGCCTGATGATAATTTAAATGTGAAAACTGCTGCATATTTCACTACTGATCCCACAAGAGAGAAGAGGAAAGATCATATAATGGAGATATGCACAATCTTACTGTGAGTGGGTCTCGTTTTGGTGTATCACTTGGGTGGAGCTTGGGGTGTGGGCTAAGCATGGGAGAGCGTCACCGCTTATCTGTACCGGCTGGTCTGACCCTAGCCCCAAACGCATCTCTGTCAGGGACGGGTGAGGAGTCTCTGACACAACTGTCAGAGGTAATGAAGTTCTACTCGTTCCCTTATTGGCATTTTGAATTGCAAAGAGCTGTTGAGGTTCTCCAGACTGCCCAAGAGCAGCAGGAAAAGGAACGAGGACCGTCCCTTGCAGACATGCTCACGACGCCCGCGCTAGCAGAGCCTCTGTGTCATTCCTGGCATTCCCGGTGTGTCCCRAGGCTCCTGCAGCCCCAAAGCTGGCAGGCGAGAGAGTTTGATGAATGCGTTTGGTGTCACCCATGTGCTTGCTCTGTGCATCCATGTCTGTGTCCACGTGTGAATGAGCTGCAGACAGAAAGCAAAGTCAAAGCAATGAGCGCTGCATTTCTTTTTCCTCCCATGACGAGCCTAAAAGCCAAAGCTTCTGGGTAGGTTGGTTTCCAGCGTGAGCGTCTCGTTGTGGCCCCTTCCCCTGCCCTTTCCCTCCGGTTTGTCTCATTGTGAAGCACATTTGCCCACAGAGGGTGAAATCCCACAGGGGAACCGGTCCCCCCTGWCCTGGGCTCTGTTTTCGGTGCAGTACCAGTGCGAATATTCAGTGGTGGGCCTTGCTATGTTGACGCGCTCCTGCGGTCTGCTCCCGACGGGAATCTTGGAGTGCTCGAGCTCAGCCGTAGGCGAAGGAGGGCCATAAARCTCCTGCGGTAGGCAAGGAGTTTTGCCCCAATTCCATGAGTCCTGGATCCAGCCAGGCACTGAACTGTGGTAATGGAGTCGGGAAGCGGCCAGTCCCTCAGTCACCCACTGCCCTCCATGCGGTCCTGGAGGGTGAGCTGTTCCTAGCGGCCTGGAAGAGCCAGCAGGTTTCAACAGATTAAGGTAAATTTTAGGAAGGGTAGTTGGAACCGATTTTTGTTCTGGTTGAGCTGCACCACCTAGCTCAATAGAGGAACATCCCTCATACACGTAAACTTAACACCGTGCTGAATTAAGCTTTGCAGTTCAGTGGAAATACATGTGTGCATCGCAGGTGATTTACGGTGACACGCAGCACTTTGTCCTCTTCAATTTTTTTTTTTTAATTGTGCATTTAAATTCTTGGTTATAACAGCCTCTTTAACTGGGCTCTCTGTGGGGAGAGATGTAGGACAGAGGTAAGAAGGGAGTGATGTTGTGTTGAAGTAAATACCCCACCCTCGGCACTAATTCCATCAGGATGGATGGAATTGCTCCACCGTAGGTAAGGGGAGAATGAATCCCTCTTTTGGCACTGCAATTCAAACGTATCTGGTGCGCTCCTTTTTGCATGATGTAAATGAGTCACTGGTTGGGTTTTTGTTTGGAAGCTCAGCTTTATTGAATTACAGCTTATATCACAAAGGCAAAAATTAACCTGATACCTTTTTTAGCCCTTAAACCCTGAGAGAGATCGTGCTGATGGAGAGGGCGATCTGACCCCTTAGAGACCCCGTTGGGACACTCAGGTTTAGTCAGCCTTACGGCTTGTAAGAACCGGCGCCACCCGACATGTGCGATTATGCTTCATTTTCACAACGCCACCTTTAGTGTTACTCGGATATGGCTCATTGGAACCAGCCGGCCCCTAGCTCAGAGCCCAAAGCTGCGGGGAGCCCTTCAAGGTCCGCTGCTCAGCGTCAGGGTTGGAAGGCCGGTGGGGACTAAGGGTAGGCCCTGGGTTCGCTTGGGCCTGTGCAGCGCCAGGCGTGGGGACGGTCCTTGCTGTTCGTGTTGAGGTTCCCCGGGTGCGGCCAGGCCGCGGAGCTTTGGCTGCTCCTCAGCGTGGTTATCGAGCGGTTCCGGTCGCGCCGAGCAGCCTCGGCCCGGCGTGAGCGGCCCATGTTGTGTTTCTCCCTCCCCAGGACGACAAGGAGATCGACCTGGAGCACCTGCACAGGCGCGTGAACAGCCTCTGCACGGACGACGACAGTCCCCACAAGCAGTTCTCCACCTCGTCGATCGACTTGACCCCGCTGGACATTGACACTTTGCCCACGCGCCAAGCGCTGGAGCAGATCAGTGACTTCAGAAACACTCACATCACCACGACCACCTTCATACCCGAGCAGATCCAGACTCTGAGCCGCACTCTGTCCGCCAAAGCCGCCTCCGGCTTCTCCTTCGGCAGCGTCCCCGAGCACCGAACTGGCCCTTTCAGGCACAGGGCGCCCAACGGCGGCTTCTTCAGGAGCCCCATCAAAACCATGTCGTCCATCCCCTACCAACCCACGCCGACGCTGGGGCTCAACCTGGGCAACGACCCGGACCGAGGCACCTCCATATGAGTGTCGCACCGCGGTCCCTCAGCGCCTCTTTTCTAGGACTCCCTCCGCGAGGAGCAGCTGTGATGTTGTGGGACTAACATGGATGTAACCTTTGCTGTTTTCCTCTTTTGGTTTTTTGTTTTGTTCTTTCTGTTCTGACGTTTGGTTTGTAAGAAAAGAATGAGGATTATTAGTAACTCCTCCTCCTCYGATCTACTCTCTCAGCCTGGTCTCCTCCTCCTCCTCCTCCTCTATCTCCTTTTATTCTCTTTACTACTTGAATCACTTATTCTTTGGCTTATTACTCGCCCCCATTAGGTTTTGTTACTTCAGGCTTTTCATATAATTTAAGTAGAGCAAACATGTAGTGATTAATGCATAAAAAAAAAAAAAGGAAAAAAAAATGAGGATTACTTTGCAGAAGGGCATTTGTTCCTCCTCCCCCACTGCCTTTTTTAATGTAATTGCAATAACTTAAGTCCTGTGCATTTATTCTGCTGCATCCAGTCAGCGCTCCACTGCTGTGCATCCTTTTAACTGTGGACCAAAGGCAAACCCTGCAGTTAAAAAATAAATAAATAAAAATAAATAAAAAAGGCAAAAAGAATTTAAAAAAAAAAGAAAAAAGAAAAGCTAGAGGAAGTTAAAAAGACAATTCAGGCCCTGTAATATGAGAATGCAATTTTGTAGGATTACAAAAAGCCATTACTATGCCAGTAAAGACTACAGTTAAATCTACTTTTGCACTGCAACAGTGCATATGACCTTTATGTGATTGTACAGTGTTAAAAGTTTTTCTTATGTACAGTAAACTGTATCATATGGCAATGCCTCTGTTGTGTTAAATAAACTAGTATCTTATACATATATATATACATATATACGCAGGTATGTATATATATATACATGTATATATAGCTATAAAATGGCAGCCGTTGCTATTGCAATTCATTTAATAAAGCTTTAGTAAAGATGTGTTGTATACGGGAAGGATGTACAGCGCAGGGGGTCTTTTCATTTAGAAAAGACAGGTTGCTTTAATGTTATTCTGGCTTGCATTGTTTGCCAACAGAGCGTATTTTATACTTTTTTATTAGAACATCCGGGACAATTAATTGTTTGTACCTCGATGTAACTCATTTGATTAGGTTTAGCATTGGCTGCTGAGCATCGTATAAGGCTAACCGTGATAATTTTAATTAATTAGAAGAATGGAAAACTCTTAGGTCTACCATGTTCATGAGCGACTAATATTAGCTCTAGAGAAGTTTAAATGCAGAACAAAGGTTAATAAATTGTTTTCCAAATCATTACAGCTGATCGATACGATAATGGTGTTAGTGGAGGAAAAGAAAGCCCTTGAGAAATACTGATGTGGCCTTAATTACAATCACATATTGCTCTAAGGAAAAAATAAATGTATATGAACAGGCGCTCATTTTAACCCGTTACACGTTAAGTTAGATTTAGAGGAGCTACATGTTTCTTACATTAGTGCCAACTGTATAGAGCAAAAGAGAGAACAGCAGTGAGAGCAAAACCAGTGCCCACTTTGGCACCTGCTTTGTGAAGTAACACTGTTACCTGTTAGAAACGTAGGAAGAGCTTTCGATTTGTAATCCTTAAAACTAAAATTGCGTTTCAGTAGAAAGCAAGCGGTTTATCCTGCAAGTTCTTTGATTTCGTTTTGGGTTTTTTTGTTTGTTTGTTTGTTTTTTTGTTTTCTTTTTTTAACGCAACCATGCACTTATTTTAACCTAACTCATTCTTTGGCTAGGATTACTAGGAATCAGCCTCTGTGATTTGCTTTAGGATAAATTAAAAGGTATATTCTTCAGATYTATTCTATTTTGATGCTAATTCTGTTCTGGGGGAGCATCTTGTACTGTCACTGTTTTTTGTACTAAATCTTCAAATCTTGTCTACTGTGTAAGGCAGAACAAATTCTTATCGTGCAAAAGGCCATTTTGTTTCCGGGGAAGGAAGTGTCTAAAAGCATGCACGACTTGCTTCCCCTTGTAACATTCATGAACTCATCCACACCTCCGAGCAAAACAGAAAATAAATGAATAAATAAAGTTTCTTTCCAACAAGCTATGTAGGGACATACCAGATGTTGCAGTGATTTTAGCTATAAACAAACTGTTAACCATGTACAATATTTAAAATAGGCCTATTTTGATGTGTTGCCTATTATACAGATACACGAAACACTTTTTGGAGGCCTCAGTTACAAGTGGCAGAGCTTTCTGTGTATAATTTGTCTAAATAATTTGTCTAATAAAATTGTTTTCTAAACCTGTGCKTCCTCCTGTTTAAGTACTGAGCACGGAGAGATTCTTGTTCCATGGTGGGCATCCATGTGGGATGTATTTGTGGTGCCACCACAGGAGGCACCTCCCAAAAGCAAAGAGCGGTGRCGACATCCTCATCTGTCCCCTGAGTGCAGTCCAAGATGCTGGACTCCAACACGGTGTGGCGTTYTGGCTAGAAGAATTCCCTGGGAGACCAAGAACACACAGTTGCATTATCATACATAGCAGCATTGTTAGTTCCTGTGGAGAAACTCCGTGGAATTCAACAAGATTTAGTGTGCRTATTGGTGTCAGCCCCAGATTTCAAGAAACTTCTATGGGCAGCGCCCTGGAACATGTAGACGCTGACATTTAAGGGATGGGATTTTCAAAAATATTGTCATGGAYCTCCATCCTTTTTTAGTGTAATCTAAGAATTTTCCTGGCATATGGCAGTTATTTTTATAGAATCACATTCTGCCATCTTTATTTACATGGAGGATAYGGTTTACTCCGCTACTAGACATAAGCTGCCTTTAGACTTTGCTAAAGTTTGAGCGTGAGAGCATTTAGCCTGTGTTTCGTTATGGCCTCCTGCACTCAAGTTTTATATATTCATTAATATGCTAAGGTTATGGCCTAATCTCTAGCAGGTCTGGCAGGAGATACGATAATAACATCAGTCACGAAGATGTAACTCCAGGCAGCCAAAGTTTGTCTGCAGGATTTTTACTTTCAGTAAAACTGAATGAAAACTGAGCAATATTTCCGAATAATTGCAGGCTTCTATTAAGCTCAGCAGGCATTTGGGGGCAGAGGCCATTTGCATTTCAGTTTATAGTTTCATAAATGCCCTGGAAGGAGTCCTCAATTCATTGCTACATTAAAAAAAAAAAAAAGTCCAAATCCAGATAACATAAAAAATCTAAAGAAAATTAGACTTTTGCAAGTGAGTAGAGGACGAAATACAAAGGTGCTTGTGTCTAATGCCAGCAGGTAGTCATCTCAGTGGGCACTAAATGCCTAGCAAGAGGATACTAGAGGCTCTGATAATCTGAYTTCTTTTATTATTTCACTTAAAAGCAATCAGGAGACAAGGGCTGCTTGCTTGCTCAGAGATGGAGCCACAGCAAACGGAGCCATTGACAGTGCAACCATAGTGCCTGCCACCCTATACCTAGCAGGGGTTGCGATTGTCACAAAAACACTTGCGTGAGCGTGGTCTTAATTTATTAGGGGCTATTCACAATCCATAAAGTAATTGTGACAATTTATTAGGGGTTATTCCCAATCCATAAAGTAATTGTGACCTTGTGGAATATGCTCTGCTGCTTCAGGCATGATAAGATTGTTCCCATGACAGTCACCATGGATGTTGTCACCAGCACTTGCACTTGCAAGCGTTTCTATCTACAGCTGGGTCCTTACAGGTTTCCTGCCAATTTACTCATCAAGATAGGCCAAATTAAGGAGAACACTATGTCACATTCCCTTCTTTAAGCAAAAAGAGACAGTGAAGGCAGATGGGCTGTTCAAGACCCACTGGCAAGTGGTTCCATTGCAGCAGTCCACTGAAAATACACAACAGTTGTACATAAACATGAGTCACATGCACCATGATTCTGCACCATCTTTTGTCCATTTTGACATACCAGTTTGAACAACAACAACAACAACAACAACAACAACAACAACAACAACAAAAAAGGAGCAGTGGAAGAAAACATATTTATCTCCTTTCAGAGAATCACTCTGTAAAATAGCGCTGTTGACCAGCAGTGAAGTACCTGCAGGGAAAAACCAGCCCCGCTGCGCCGGTCAAGAGGGTGATTGTGGCCATCATYGATGTCGCCACAGCCTGATCAGAGCAGAAATAAATAAGTAAACAAAGTGTGAGGACCCTTTCCATAAAGAGATGGRCTCTGAGGGAAATATTTTCTATGCTTTCTATGCTTAAGGTAGGATGTTGCAAAGTGATGAGATTGAAAAAACCCTTGGACACTCTGAGGCAATGAGGCTTACTTTAAGTTAATACCCTGCATAGGCTTAATTTCTTAAATCTGCACAGAAGTGATTACCTGAAAAGCAAAACAGTTCTCCTTGTGCACACTGTTGGCTGTAGTTAATGAAAAAAAACGTTCTTTGGCTTGAGAAAGTAATCATATCAAGTGTTAGACATATCCCTGCTCTCTCTCTCAGACCAGACATGGGTGTTTCCCCTCGCTGTGTACGGCTGTTTGAAGTAAACATCAGAAGCAACTCTCTGCTCCTAGGAATGAGCCAGACACCAGTGGGTTTTTTTTGATTACCCCCTAGAACAGGCACCCAATGCAAATCTACACATCGCGAGACCTCGGGCAAACACCACAGCTCCTCATAAACTACCGGTCTGCCGTGTCTCATAGAAGGCATCATTCATGGTCRGAAGTGGGAGATCAAAGCCTCCAAAGGCATCTTCATGCAGGCAGATTGATTCGTGGCCTAATGAATTCGCCATCAAAAAAAAATGCACTGATTCCTCAGGAGCCATGAATTTCATGAAAAATTACCTTTTGAGAGATAGAGTTATAAAAATAAATTGATTGCGTGTCAAGACTTAGGAAGTCTGCCCCCAGCCCATTTGTCATCGCAGTGTGATGCACTGCGTGCACTACAGRATTTATTTCTACACCTCTCCTCGGAAGGAAGGGAAATACTACAGCTGGAAACCTGAATCGGAAAGTCAGGAACTAGCGYGCTCCAGACCAGGCAGGAAATGCGAGGCAGAAGCAAGAACCCAGTTGGGAGGAGGAGACAGCAGAGGATGTTGTGGAGAGAGATGAAGAAAAGTGGGAGCCGAGGGGAGCTGTGCAGGTGGCTTGGAAGCGGGAAGGGGAAATTTTGTCCTGTTTGCGGGACAGAGTCAGACCCACAATGTTACCGCTCTGCCCAGCAGTCAGCTCAGACCAGTTCGGACCCCTTTCTAACAAATGAGATGAAATGGAATATAAAATCCTGAGAATTTCCGTTGGTCTGAGTGAAGCCACCAGGATGARCATCCGCAGGCTTCATCACAAGCGGCCTGCCCATGGTGACACCAGCACCCACAGAGGGCTTTGGGACATTTCAGAGCTGGTCTGCAGCCCCTCTCCTGATGGGCACACAAGTAGTTACTGCATCCAGGGCAGGGGGAGAAGACAAGAAGCTGCAACACCCGTAAGAAGCCAGTCCACAGCTCACACCAGRAGCCATCACCATCCCCGGCAGAGTTCAAGAAACACGTAGACGAGGGACATGGTTTAGCAGCCATGGGGCGTCGAAGGGCTTACGGTTGGACCTGATGATCTCAGAGATCTTTTCCAACCATAATGGCTCTATAGGTCTACGAGCAGAAGCAACTTTTATCTAAGCACCTGGTGCTCTCGGGCAGTGCTGTGGAGCTTTTTGGTTGCGGCAGAAGCAGCGCACAAGCCCACGAGCAGCTGCAGCATGACGTGTATCAGGGTGGACAGGGACTTGCCTAGTGTGGGATGGAGTGCGCCATAGCAGAGCATCCCCCAGTGGCAGCAATTATGCAGCCCCAAGCACGGCAGGGATAACCAGGTAAAGACTGACAGGCTTGGGCAAAGTGGCTGGAGAGCTGCCCAGCAGAAAAGGAACTGGGGGTGCTGGTGAACAGCCAGCTGCACATAAGCCGGCAGTGTGCCCTGGTGGCCCAGGGCAACAGTGTAGCCAAGAGGACCTGGGAGGCCAAGGGATGGGCCCCTGTACTGGGCGCTGACGAGGCCGCAGCTCAAACACTGTGTTCAGTGTGGGCCCCTCACTACTAGAAGGACATTGAGGTGCTGCAGTGCGTCCAGAGAAGGGCAACGAAGCTGGTGAAGGGACTGGAGTGCAGATGTTACGAGGAGAGGCAGAGGAAGCTGGGGTGGTTTGGTCTGAAGAGGAGGAGGCTCAGCAGAGACCTTACTGCTCCCCACAACYACCTGAAAGGAGGCTGTAGCAAGGTGAGAGCCGGTCTTTTCTCCAAAGTAAGTACTGATAGGACAAGAGGAAGTTGCACCAGAGGAGGTTCATGTTGGATATTAGGAAAATTTTCTCTGTGGAAAGAGTGGTGAAGCATTGGAACAGGCTGCCCGGGGAAGAGRTGGAGTCACYGTCTCTGRCAGTGTTCAAGAAACAYGTAGATGAGGCACTTAGGGACATACATGGTTTGACAGCTATGGTAGTGGTGTGCTTATGGTTGGACTATATTGTCTTGAAGGTCTTTTCCAACCATAATGATCCTGCAGTTCTGATTACAGTCCAACCTGCCCCTCTGTGAGGGACCAAGCCTGGCTGCCCACCAAGACACCACAGCTTTGCCTGCCTTCCCCTTCCCTGATGCAGCTCCTGGCTGAGACGGTAGGTGCCTTTTCCTTGCACACATGTATGTGGGGACGTCACCAGACAAACACACTTGCCAAGGACCTGGAAAACAGCTGCCATCGCCTCAGCAGCCCTGTCCARCCAAGCAGGTCAAGGTAGCAGCTCAGCATCGGCATGTGGGCTGGACTGACAGCCCACAGCCCCTTCCCTGCATGTCCACAGGAATGAGGGACACGAGCACAAATATATCCTCCCACTACAGAGAGGAAAGAAAGTTGGTGGGAGCAGATGTTAGATTCAGATAGGGCAGAGAAAGGCCAAGGTGTGGTGCTTGCTACCTTTACTTGACTGCCAAGGGCTCCTGCTCCTCCTCTTCCTCATASGAGGTCTTTCTCTCGCCCTTCCTAGCTTTTGCCTGCTCACAGAGGCCGGAAAACAAGCAGCAGCCGCTCTGCGAGTGCACGGTATTGCTGCTACAGCTAGTGGTCTTGGAGGGCTCCACCACCAGCCAGGGACCTGTTCTTCAAACGCACTGCRGGCCGCTCGTGTCAGGTTTTGAATATCCACTGTACATGAATATTCACTGGGAACCACAGTAAGTGTCATCATGACTAACCTGTGCTGTTCCTAATTAATTCTTCTGCTTACACATGGGAGAACAGGAGGAAGAAAGCAAATGCTGTGAACAAGAAAGGGCAAGGTGGTTTCCTGTTGTTCCTACTGTTTGATGCATTTGTAAGGAAAAGCCTCTATGGCATGAGCAACTATTTGCTGTAGTTTAACAGAGAAACATGCTASTTTATAAGCTACAGCTTAGGCTGCGGTGGGCTGTTTGTCTTTAACTTTTACAGGCCTTTGTGACTGATTTCAGATATTGCTTGGATAGGCTTTATGTCTCTGCAGGTTTAGGAGATTAGAGAGGGTGTTTTCTTCTCGGTCTCCCATGCTCCCTTCCTCAAAGAGCAAACAGAATCCCCTAAACCACTTTATAGGTTCAAATATACCCTGCTAGACTACCTGCAATACAAAATAGACGTCAAACATCYGGCATTATAAGAAAAACAGTATCCTGCAGGGTATGCAGCCCTGCCGGAAGATGCACTGCATGTCATACATATCTAAAACAGTATGTGAACATTTTTCCCCTTTTTGTGGCATACAGGGAGTGAAGAATAGTCATTCTCTRTACTACTGTGAAGTTGAATTATTGCCTAGCATGTTGCAGAAACATTACGGACTGCAAAAAGGCACTGGCCAGAAAGAGAAGAGCAGAGCTACTTCTTWTGTTTAAAAAGGGAAAGGTGGAAAGGAAAAGGGAAGGGTGGTGAAGGGAAGTGGAACTGTGGACTGTTCGCATGTGTCCGGCTTCATACACTTGACATGGGAAACAGGGAACTTTGTGTTTCCTACAATAAGATAAAAAATAGGTAGAAGTAAAATCATTTATCTGGAAATCTGGTGTATGGAATTGTTGTATTTATTCACACCAGCTTGAACTTGAAAGGTTTGCTGTATCACCTCACACGTATAGTCCTACTTGTAGCTCTGTTAGGTCTGTTACACCTTTGGGTTGTTTGGGAATGAAAGCTGATTTCTGTATGTATTTATGCATATTTCTTATGTGTCTATATTTCTTGCATGTGCCAAGCAGATTTCTAAATGGTTATTATCCATAATACATAGACATTTGCTGAAATTAACCTGTAGCATATCTAGGAACTTGTGCTTAATAGCGTTCTGCACCAACTCTTTGGTCTTTCCTAAGCACTGCACATCCACCAGATCCATCGCACATGGGCATSCCTCTGTCACAAAGTTGTCATGGCAGAAAATATTGGCTCTAATCTAATAAATTCTCCTACAAAAGTGACACTGTGGGGTTTAGTACTTGTGCTAAGGATAACCAGATTGATGGGACTAACTTTTTAGGGAATTTTTAGTGAGTCCAAGACAGGCTATGCCTTGCACACCATCTACATGAAAAAGTACTATTTTCTTGTGCCTTCACCCAGCCGGGTTCACTCATTGTTGCAAACAGCCTTGCTCAGGTGAGCTTCATAAGSCATTGAGTGGTGGTCAGTGGGTTTGGTCATGGCTGGAGGAAGGCCGTGGGCTCCTCGCTCTGCCTTATATGCTGCTGGGAAGGGATGGCACCAAATGGGCAGCAGCGGTGCTAGCAGGAGGACAAGTGTGAGGAGACATTAGAGCCCTCGGCTGGCTACTGATGAAGGGAATTTTCAGGAAAGAGTCAAAACTGAAAAACTGGGGGCTGGGAGAAATGTTCTAGCCAGGGTTTCTACATATCATATGAAAGCAAATTTTGGCCTGAGGTGTTTTGTCCCTCTCCCTTCTGAGGGAGGCAAGAGATGGAGTCAAAGCATGGTAAAAAAATGAGCCAAACTGCATATATGGGGGTAAGAAAATACGTCCAGCCGCAAAAATTACCACAGACAAGCTACTTGCAGCCTGTGTGTTCCCCAAGGTTTTCACAACATGTGAGCCRACCTCCTGCAGAAAATCACTTCGGGGTGCAGTTATGATGCTTCCAAAAGGCGACGGGCACGTGTTGTGACTTCCCCCGGGAAAGGGGGTTAAACCAGTGCTTCAGACGTGTTTACCGTCTGAAGACCCGTTTACCGCGGGTGACACTTGTTGCGTGGCTGGCGCGGGACACACCTGGGCAAGCGGCGCCCAAGCCGCTGCCATGGCCGCCACAGCCCAGCGGGTGGCGCTGCGGCAGCGCCGCTGCTCTCCCCGTCCCTCTCCCGCGGCGGCCGCCGCCGCTCTCGGGACCCCGAGTCCTTACCCCTTTGCTCCCCCCTAAAATGGCGGC
>NW_020455516.1:635723-641293 GCF_003342845.1 Nothoprocta perdicaria
GGGGCGGCCGTTGGCGGCTCGCGCGGGGCCGCGCGCGGCGGCGGCGGTTGCGCATCGCCATTTCCCGGGAGACGGGGCGGTGCGCGCTGCTATGCAGACGGGATAATGGCGGGGGCCAGCGCCGTGTCACCTCTTGTGTGCGCTCTGCAAAGCGGCGCCCAAGCGTGGCGAATGGGACACAGACCGCCATTGTGCCGGGGACACTTTAATAACCCACACCTACAATATTCAACCTGTTGTTCGCAGAGGGGCAGCCCTGGGGCGCAAAACCCACCCGAGGGGCGGCAGGGGGAACGCGGCTGCGCGGGGACGGTGCTCGTGGCGGGCAGCCCGGCTGCGGCTGGCACCTTGCGCGGGCAGTTGGTGACGGGTGATGTGCAGGAATCCCTGCATTCGTGACAGGCGTGCGGGGCAGCGAGCCTCGCTTGCAGGTGGCACGTGTGAGTGGTCAARCACCTGGCCCAAAGGTGGTGCACAACACAGGGCATCCTGCCATGGGATAAGGAGGTGATGGCTGCCTGAATCGCTGAGGACTTGTGGTGGGGCATCAGGGCACTTCTGGTGACATGAAGGACACATGCTGCCTTCTTGGCAGGACTTGGTCTCCTCACCTTCACTTCTCAAGTACCTGCATGTAGGCCTGTGGCAGGAATGATTTGTATTCACGTGGGTGCCAAAGCTGTGCATAAAGCAAGAGATGCTTTTTTTATGCTCACAAATAACACACAAGCCAGTATTACTCCTTCCTTGCCATCCTCTAAAACTAAGTTTCTGGAGTCTTCACACTGAACACTTGTGTGACTGATATAAGGGGTGTTTTGAAGACAGTGACATCTCCACACYGGACCTAGTGAAAAAACTGATCAAGGTGCCTGGCCTCAGTGGCCAAGAGGCAACCTTACTGCTGTGCATCAGCCTGGCTGTTTGCATTCAACTGTCTCACGCATGTTACAGGTGAAAGATGAAACTTTCCTGAAACTCTTAGGAAGCTTGAAACCTCCTGATTGTCTGGAAAGGGAGCTGCAGAGCCAACAACAGAGCTGCAGCCCTGTGGTGTGCCGCAGGTGCGGGCCCTGCCACAAAGAGGCCCTCCAAACCCTACTGCCCTGGGAGAAGCCCTGCCTCGGTGTCCAGAGGACTCCCGTTCATCTGGGAACACAGCTACTGAGGACACCTTCCTGCTGCAGGTGATGGTGGACTGGTAATTATCTTGTCTCTTTGTAGCTGTCTGAGATGCTCCTAAACTTAGGCATCCTGAAACGCTTAAACTTTTTTACATGCAGATGTCATTTAAGGGCATTTTAAGTCTTTCCATGCTGGAGGATGTATGTATATGTTAACCTTCTATAGGGGGAAAAGGGCATGATTTTACTTTTTTTTTTAATTACCTTTAAAGTATAATGAGAGAAGGAAATATTAAGAATCTTGAATTTAGCCATGCTCATCCAAGAGGTAGGAGAGCAATGAAGATGTATTCAAACAGTTGGTTCCCACAGCCTTTAAAGTTAAGCAACTTCAGCTTATAAAGCTGTAGCATCTTAAACCAAGTGTCTTTTTAGCTGTAGATGTGTCACTTCGGGAACTGATTGCTCCTGAGTGGTGCTTGTGCTCTCTGATCCTGTCGGGGAGGAAGCAGAAGTGTCAGAACATTTCCCACATGTAGTGAGATGGATCTTTACTCATCTCCAGAAAGAAGACTCTGCCCGACACCAAGCAAACGGCCAGGAACTGCAGCGCCAAATTGGAGGAACAATTTGGGAACACTGCAGGTGTCACTAAACTAGAATCTAATAGTAATGGTTCTAGTTCACAGCGGTCTGAGCTATTTATACTCCCCCTGCTCTTGTACGAGATCCGCTGGGAGCAATAGGAGGTGACCAGATGTGATTTGAAGGAAATATATTGTCTCTGTGGATGGATGATTCAATCCTAATTCTTCTGTCTTAAGCCATACAGAAGAATTGCTCGTACACTGTAAAAGGCACTGGGTGACAGCACTGGTATTTTCTTGGCTAAGTGATTTATGTCAGTAAAGCATGTTAGGTAATGGCATGATGAAAACATGGTATACAACACCTGATTTTAAAAGTACCTTGACAGTATAAATGCAGTGTCATAAGCAAGGAGCACTTACAATATTTATGTTTTGTTTTAGTTTATTTTGAGACTGACTAAGACAGTAGCTTTGTGAAAAGTGTATGTGAGTGTATTGACAGGCCTAGCCAAGGTGTTCCTGCTCYAAAGGGCAAAACGGGAAATAACATGGCTATCTAAGGGATAAGAAAATYGGGAATGGGGAAATTATGAAGCCTGTGGCACAAGTTTGGATCTGGTATTAGCATTTGAGCTGTGTTTAAAAATTTCTGTGATCGCTGTGCAGCTTTTCTTTTTTTTTTTTTTTCCTGAAGTCGTTAACTCTTCTTCCTCATTAATTCTGGGATATACTGAGTAATGCAGATGCCAGTCTAAAAGCCGTGTGACTCTGTTGAGTCATTGCAGATCTCCTAGTCACAGCTGGCTGCAGTCTCCAAGTGCAGCCCTCTGCAGTAAGAGGAGGTACTTCCAAACCAGGTACTGTGATCACGGAGGGGCGATGGCAGCACTTACCAGGTTAGGGCAGACAGACCTGAAAAGAGACCTGTGTGGAGACACACCTCTGTGTGGAAGACGTGGGGAGGATATAGCTGTACTTTCTTGAATATAAAGCATTTTTATTTCAAAAATAATGCTAGCATAAGCTAAATTTTCAGTGATACTCATGGCCATGAAAATAAAAGAGTGAAGAGTGTATTATACCTATAAGTTTAATTGGTATATTTCCTAAATATATGACAGTGCTGAATTTATAATGCTTTACAATAGCCCCAGGAGGTAGCTGAGTATTGTTACAGTGATTCTCTGCACATCTCTTGGAGACAGAAGGAGTACTTGCAATACTTGCAATACTTCATGTGGTGTACAGTGAAGTGTATTTGCAGGGTCAGGCCCAGAATGTAGTTTTTCAGCTGTGTCTTGATGGGGATAAATGTTACTGAGAAACAATACTGATTTGTATAGACTCTGAAGTTCTGGAAGTGAATGCTGTCCACAGAAAGATTGCGTAGCAGAACTGAAGGCATTTCTGTCTGCTTCAGTGGCAATGTGGTCCTAAATTTTATTCAGTAAAGAGCAAGTGGAAAAGGGCAGGTAGCCTCACACATTAGTGTCTGCAGTGGTCTTTCAGGGATCGGGGCTTCTGCAATAATCAATGCTGTTTTATATTTAAAACATACCTAAAAGTGTCACCTGCTCATTGTAGCAGCGTAAGCAAGACTTGGCCCTGACCCATTTTAGGGCTTATTTGCTCTGAATAATGTTGAAATGGACACTGTGTGTTCTCTTTTTCTCTCTGTTTGTTGTGGGAGACCTGTGTGGGTTGCTGTTGGGCTGCCATGAGCATCAAGCTCACACATAGCTTGTACCCTCGTAGCTGCTGTGGGGGATAGTCAGAATGTGGACCCCTCTGCTCGTGTATTGAGGGGTCCGAGGGCCAGATGAGTAGTCAAGTGAGGAACAGAGGGGGAGGGGGACCTTCCCAAAAGAAAAGAGGAAAGGGGAGACTGTGGAGAAAGTGGGGCAAGGGAAGGGAAGGAATAGGATACTTCCTAATCGGAGCTGATGCCTGAAGAGCGGCCTGCTGATTCTGAAATGTGATTGAATGAGTAATTAGACTGCTGAGTACAATTAAGCTGAGGGCTGACCCGTGTGCTTTGTGAGCCTTGAAAATGCCTCTGGCTGTAATGATACAGCAGGTTTTTTGCAAGTCTATTCTCTCTTCCTTTTCTAGCCCRTTTTTCTGTAACAGTAATATGTGCCCGACCCCAAGTTGCTTTAGAGGCCTTTAACCAGACAGGAGCAGGGGCGGCGGGCGGGGGATCTGCATAAAGATACAGAGCTAAATTCAGTTTGTTTTCCCCTGAAAGCTTTGACACTTTCTTAGAGAGAGCAGATTCATTTCCAAGGCTTGCTACATTCCTGCTATTGTACAGTAAGTGTTTCAGAGCGGTGTGCTTGTGTTTCCGACTCCTGTGAAGCTCCCTTTGCAGCAGGGCGTGCCTCGAAGCGCTTCAAAAGAGCCCACTTCCACAAAAGAAAAAAAGAAACTCAAGTAGGCTTGAACATACAAAGAGAGGGAGAAAGGGAAGAGAAAAGGGCCAGGCAGTGCTGAATACAAAATGAGTTCAGCCAGCCCCAGGAGTTCTTGATCACTTAAATTTATCTTATTCTGGGGGAGCAGAGCTGAACCCAGCACTCGTTTAAGCCACCCTTTGCCTTTGACTTTGACTCTGTGTATGTGTGCATGCCAGTGGATATGTGTGTACGCAAAGCAACAGGTTTCCATCAAATATTCACTTTAACTTAATGCAATTCATTTTTTTTTCACCCTCTGAGCAGCGGTGGTGGTGAAAACAGCTTTTTGTGTGTGTCCTTTCAAAGGCAACCTGTCGAGTGAGCCACAAACGCCTCTGTTTTCCAACTGCACGCTCACAGAACATTGCAAAAAGGCAGCAGATATCATTTCCTAGCTGGGCTCGTGTTTGAGGAGGACACCAGGGAATAAAGCCGTTCTTCACTACCCCTTAAACTCACTGCAGCGATGGCGAGAGCGAGGTCCTGAGCACTGCCACGAGTTTGGGCTATGCAGAGGCCAGATCTTTTCCCATACCCCACATCTGCACGAGTACATGACGGGGATCTGCTCTCTGTGGTGTCCAGTGCCAGAGAGCTGGGAGAGCTGTCCTGCTCGCAGGCAAAAACAACCATTTCTTGCAGCCCTTTCCTGGAGCCCTTGCTTCATTGTGCCACCACCTTTAGGACTTAGATACCGTATCCTTATCGCTGCCGCCGTGTGCCCATGCTYGCCGGGCTCCTGGCAGGGCACGCAAGCAGCTCCCGCTTGGCAAAGCTCCCGCCTGTTTCCAAGCCTCAGCGCGTGGTCCGAGCACGGAGCAGCCTGCAGCCCCGCTGCTTGGGACAGGGCGGCGCGGRCTCAGCCGCCAGTGCGGGCAGGCTCTCACAAAGCCAGTTTGTGTGCGGGGAGAGCTGAGCTGCCTGCTGGGGTACTGAGCTGTTGAAGGTGTGCTGAAGATGGGGTTATTTTCCGTAATAAAACATKTTATACACGTGTATATATGTGTGTGTGTGCGTAGCAATAAGATATGAGGTTATAAAAGTAGCTGCTGGATAGAAATTGATAACGTGCCAGCTACATTGATAAGGTGCAGGAAGAAGGCTGATGCTCCATCTCCTTTTCATCTTTCCTACTAGGGACCAGGATTCATGTTGATCAGGAACTTGCTACTCTTTTAGGAAGAAAAAAAGTATCCCAGAAGTGGCGGTGGGAGCATAACTGCAACAGTGAAAGTTTAGCGCGGAGTTTTTTTCTTTCTGTTTTTTAAGAGTTGGGGGAGAGGCTGAGGCTGGGGTCGTTGCTCCGCAAAGGGGCCACGGCTTGCGGAGGGTGGGCGCTGGGCTGCGCCGAGGAGCGGGGGGCAGCGCTGCGCTGCGCTGCGTTGCGGGGGCGGGCGCGC
>NW_020455516.1:642773-731860 GCF_003342845.1 Nothoprocta perdicaria
AAAAAAAAAAAAAAAAAAAGAAAAAAAAAGAAAAACAGTTTTGTTGTGTCAAACTTTTATGCCCGTTTTATGTTGCTCTTATTAGGAAACTTTATTTATTATGGAGTGTTTGCTACTGTTTCTGCTTTTTTTTTAAAAAAAAGAAAAAACTTTTCTACGATGAGAATCGTTTAATTTTAGCGAAGCCAGCTGCCATTGGTTAATGTATTATTTTCCAGATCGAATAAACATGGGGAAAATAAATAAAAAAAATAAAAATAAAAGATCCAAGCGGCACAGTCGCCTGTGAGTTTTTCCCCGAGCCGCGGGGGCTCCGCTCGCCCCGGTGCCAGTGCCAGTCCCGCGGTGCCGGTGGGGCCGGTGTCGGAGCTGGTCCCGCGGTGCCGGTGCCGCTGTGGGGCGGGCAGGGGCATCGAGCGGGGCTGGGGACGAGGTCGCCGCGGCCGCCCCGGCGCGGGTTGCGGGAGCCGCGGGGGGCGCGGGGCCGGTGGCCGGCGCGTGTAGCGGGGCGCGCGCGTGGCCCCGGCGGGCGGGCTCCGTGTCGCCGCGTGGGGAGCGAGCGATGCAGCGGAAGAAATAAACGCTTTTTTWAAAAAATAGTAATAATAACAAAATAAAAAATGAAAACTTTTTTAGTGTATATGTTTATTTAATTTCCTTTATTCTTTTTCATTTTATTTTTTTAATATGTATTTTACTGTATGTCTTATCTTAACTTTTTATTTTTATTTTCATTTTGTTCATTTTATTTTTGCGCGGGGCGGTTGTTTTTCGTTCTTGCTCCCCTCGAGGCTCTTCCAGGGCCGGTTTGAGCTCGGGCCGTGCGCTCGCCTCGCCAGCCGAGCGCGCCGCGCGCTCCTGTTGCTCAGCTCTCCTCGTCCGAGCTTTTTATTATTATTATTATTTTCTCCTTCTTCTCTTCTTCTCCTTTCTTTCTTTTTTTTTTTTTTTTTTAGCCCTTCTTTGAAAGAGATACCCAGCCGCCTTTCCGTTCCGAGGGTTCTGCTATAGAGTTTGCATAACAACCGTTTGGCAGCGCCCCCCCTCCCCCGCCGCACTCCGTTAACAAGCTGTAACGTATAGCTGCAGGTTGCTCTAATCTCATTAATATTTTGGAAAGTTGAATATTGAGTATTTGAGGCGGCTCATTCCCCATATGCCGGGCCGCTCCCGCTATGCTGGCTGGTTCCTTTCTCTCCATTATAAGCAATTAGCTCCTACCTTCCAAAGTCCCATCCAAGTATCCAAGATACTAGCGAAGGAATCAACTATGTGTTGCAAGCTAAGCGTGCTTAATATCTCCCAAACAAACAAAGGGACAACATTTCTTTAATGAAGATGGATAAATCGCCTAACGGGGGCTCGCGACGCTGCGCGTTTCGTGCGGGCGAGCGCAGACGTTTGGCAGCAGAGGCAGGGGCCGCGCGCCTCGGGATGCGCCGCTGTTTTGTTGCGTTCTCGTGGTTTACTCGCGTGCTCAGCGGGACGCGAGGGGCGCGCGAGCCCCGGCGCCGCGCGTGGGCTGTGGGAGCGGGCCCGGCGGCCGGGCGGGCCTGAGGCCGCGGGGACGGGCGCCGCGGGGCAGGGGCGAAGGCGGCCGCGCGCGCGCGGGGCGAGCGGCGCGGACAATGGGCGGACAATGGGGTGTGGGGGGGAGGCGGGTTTGGGCTTCTCTGTTTGTTTGGGGGGGTCTGGCCGCGCTCCCGGCCGCGAGCGCCGTGTCTGGAGCGGAGCACGCGCTGTCAGCTGGTGAGCGCAGCGGCCTTTCAGGGGCTCCCCAGGGAGCCTCGAGCGCCATCATCACCCCCCCCCCCCATCATCATCGTCGCCGCCGGCCTCCTCCTCCTCGGCGGCCCCCCGCCCCGGCCGAGCACAAGGGGCAGCATTGAAGCCCCCCGCGCTCCCTCCCGCCGCGCGACAGCAGCGCAGTGGCGGCCGCGCCACCTCCCAGCAACGGAGCCGCACGCGAGGGCACCGCCGGGCCACCTGAAAGAGCCACCGCCAAAGAAAAGGAGACAAAGGAGGGGAGAAAAGGGATACGCAGCAACGGGGCAGCCCGGCCGCTGCCGAGGGGGACACCCCCCCGCGCTCGGCGCTCCGGCGTTAAGCAGGGCGCACACGCAGGGAGCGGCACCCGGGGGCGGCGCCGCGGAGCCCCGCGCTGCCCTGGCCCCCACGCGAGCCGCTGAGCGCGGCCGCCCCGCGGCGCGCAGGGCGCGGGGGCCTCGTCTGAAGCGCGGTCGAGTGGCGGAGGATGCGCCGGGAGCCCGGCCAGGACGTGTCAAGGGCGGCACTTGAGCCTTACAGCGGGAGGGCTTCAGTGCGGGAGCGCTGCGAGCGCTGCGGGCACGGGGACCGGGTGCTTGTGCCTGACTGCCCCCGCGAGCCACGCTGCCCTGACGTGGGGAGGCCGACAACAGACCCTCCCGTTTTGTTTTGCTTTGCTTTGTTTTAGTTTTTATTTTATTGATTCTATTCTCTCTTCTTTCGTTTCGTTTTCTCCCGTTTTCCGTCTCCGCGTCCGCCGCGGGTGCCCGGGCGGGCGGCGCGCAGCCTCCGCGGGCGGCCCGTTGCCGCCGCACTTTTATGGGGCGGTTAATCAAGTGCACATCCGCGAGACAGCGCATCAGCCCATCTGCTGGAGCGATACGCAGGAGGGCCCCGGCCCTTTTGAAGTCTAATTTCTTCCCCGGGAGAACGCGCCGGGTAATTCACCAGCATCTCGCAAGCAGCGTGGCCAGGGCTTAACCCTTTCCTCTGCCCCTACCTCCCCGCTTTCCATGCAGCCTGCTCCTCTCTGGTCCATATTGCCTTATCCCGCTTGCTCCCGGCCCCAGGGCAGCCGCAAGAGCCCCGCATTGTTGCTTCTGCAGAAGCTGCTTTTTAACGCTGGCGTTTGCCCTGGTTTCGCAGGCAAGCAGCGTGGTGCTGTACATGCCCTTCCTCGGGCCCGGGTGCCTGTCGCCGCTGCCCTCGGCTGGTGCAGGGTTAGTGCCCACGGTCCCGCAGCCAGCCTGGGAGCCGGAGGAGCAGGAGATGTCACAGCGAGCGCGGGGCTTTTCGTGGTCCTGCGTTTAAGCAAAGCAAGTGGAAAGAGGGCCAAGCTCTTCCATGCAACTGCTCGTTATGGGGTTTTGGAGGTCCTTTTTAGATATGTCTCTTTACCATTTGTATTTACTCATATATTGTTTTTTCCCCTCTTTGGCATTTCTAATGTAAGTACCAGTGCTGAAGCCCTCAGGACCAGTGTTACACGAGGCTCCCTCCGAGCCCTGGCTCTGAGCAGGACAGTTGTGGTCATGTATAGGGTAACTTTCAAAACTGTCCAAAGCCCTATGCAAATAGTCCGTCAGAGATGCTGACTACAGTCTTGGTCCATGTCCCTAGTTCCTTACATAGCCCTCTCAGGCCCTAAACTGCTCCTCAGTGTCCTGGGAAGCCCCACACTCTCTGTGGAGACCCACAAGGTGAAGTGGCTTGTGAGGGACATGAGGACTTTGGGAACAAGGCCAGGGTGTGAGTGCAACCTGTGCGAGTTTCCACAGCGGGATGTGGGGTTTCTTACATTAAACACTTTATTACTTTATTCCAGTTACTTAAAAAGCTTTTGCAGTTGTAAGGGCGAGTCAGGCAGCGGCCACAGACTCTCTCCTGCTCCAGAGAGATGGTTTGTCCAGTCTATGCCTCTTTTTTGGACCTCCCTTCCTGGAGCTTCAGGGCAGCAACACCTTGGGCACGGGAGCAGCTGAAGGGGATTCCTGCTAACGAGATCCCTTTCCAGCCCCAGCACCTGGTCCCCATCGTGTTTGATGAGGGGCACCTGGAGGTGAGCAGATAAAACCGGGCTGCAGRGGTTGCTCTTGTTTGGTGGGGGTTGTAGGACAGAGCCCAGTGGAGTTTTCCTTGGATACAGCGTGATGTCACTGCTGCTGAAGAGCACGTGGGAGCCCATGGGCCTCAGTCACCCATCAGGTAGGAGGAAGAGCTGCTATTTTTCTGTGGTTGATGTTGCTGCAGTGTTTCAGGGTGGGCTGCGGTAGGTACAGGCAGGTTTGAGCTGTTGTGCTGGACATCCTTCTCAGGTTCATGCAGATACTGGTGTGGCAGATTTTCAGTGGTGCCTTTCAGGTAACRAAAAGCCTTCTGAAAGGCTGAATGACACCAATTACASTCTGTGTGGGGAAAAGTAAATGTGGTAAAATATTCAAGAATCCCCTTCTGCTTCCTAACCCAATAGYCCCTTTTTGCAGTGCAGGAAACCTTCAGGGCTTTGGGTTTCATGAGTGGTAGCTGCCAATGGCCTCCTTGGAGCCCAGATTTTTGCAAGGCTTATGGTTGTGGTGTTTGGTGGCATATACTAAGTTAAGCAAAAACTTAGGCCTGCCTGGAAGCAACTCTTCCATACCTGCAGCAAAGGCTGGGAACAGCTAGCTTGTTGCCTTGCTTTAAAGGAATATGTTTTTTTAATTGAATTTTTTTTAAAGAAAAGTTTATTCTCTTGTAATTTTTGTTCCCTAGCTGAACTTTGTGAAATGCAAAGTCAYCAAGTCAAGGTTTCTATTTGACCAAAAGAATCAGTGACAGAGGAGACAGCTCTGATCAGTCCCGTGTCAACCATTTCCATACCGACCTCTGCTTGCATTGCATGCAAATTCGCAAGTGTTTATGTTAAGATAARACAAACTGATTTTTGATAACAAAATGTGGTTTTGCCACTGTCTTGGCTTGGGTTTGTTTATTTTTAATAACACAGGATTTTAGGTGGTGTTGTCTGAGTTAATCTTTTGGAGGGACAGTTGTTACTTAGAAAAATATCTCACTAGAGCAAGGAATATTTTAATTAACTATAGGCAGAAGTAGATAGTTGTACTGGCCGCTTTTTTATGTTTCTAATTCCACCTCTGAGCTTACTTTCTGTTTTTGGTGAAAGCTGTTTGGGAGCCCAAGTGTAAGCAGGTTCATGTTATGTCTGCTGCTGTTTTGTATTTTCTTTGAGCCTTTAATTCCCTAGGAAAATAGCTTTTAATGGAGACCCTTGCTTTGGATGCATTAGGCTGCAGAATTGTTAATAGGGAACTCCTGGGTTGGTTATACAGTATATCCCAAGTGAAAATCTGTGAGAATTAATTAATTGTCCTTCCACAAGATCAACCAGTGAGAAGAGAGGATTGGCTGAAATGACAATCTATTAGCAAAGCTTTTGTATTGCAACTGAGGCAGAACAGTCAGGTGGTTTGTGCGTTTCTTTCTTTTTTTTTTTTTATTTTTTTTAAAGAAAGCAAGGTCACTTTTGGAATTGCCTGTAAGTTGCTTGATCTTCTGATTAATTTAAAATTTTAGATTTACACACCCTGCAATAAACTTTTTTTATGTATTTACATTTTATTGCAACTGAGCCTTGCAGCATTTATGCTCACCTAATAATAACCGGGAAGCTGCTCTGAGGCAGGTGTTCCCGAGGGTGTCATGAATCACCAGGGCGAAGCCCGGAGTAGTTTAGGAACTGGCATTAAAGAGAGAAAAATAAGGCAGCAGAAGGAGCAAAGCTGAGGGTTTTGCTCTTGCTGSACTGTTTGTGCTCTGGTTTCTTGGAGTTGGTGACTGGGTGTATAGAAGTTATCTTTGCCCAAAGCCYGAGGCGGCCGCTCGCCCTGTCCCGCTGGTGCCTGTGTCCATGGGGCTGCCTCTGTCCATGGTGCCGCTGCCAGCACCGGGGTCCCGCTGCTGCCGGGGGTCCTGAGGAGAGAGCAGCGGGAAGCAGCTTTCCCTCTCACGGGGACCCTGCCGGCAGGCTCCCAATCGGATAGCACTGAGAAGAGCCAGTGTGGACCTGCCCCGCGCTCACGGTCTGTTCGTGAGCTTCTGCGTGGAGCAAAAGAGTGACGAAACACTCAGAAGGGGGTACGACTGTGCAAAGGGTTTGCAGCTCGCCTAGGGATCAGCCTCGGGCTGGGCTGTCCCATTCCTTGAAGAGGCTTGTGGCTGGGTGGTGTAACTTAGTGATTTTGCCCCTCAAAGCAGCTGCTGCTAAAAGSATGACTTAGGGTAGTGAGTACAGGAGACGCTGGTCACCATAACAATTGTAAGGGGTTGGTAACCATAATAAATTATTTTCTGTGCATGGCTTGTATTTTCACAAGTGCTAAATGGGTCAAAGTTGCTAGATAAAATTCTAGTTGCTAGATAAAAATAAAGGAAAGCCCAGACTTGTGAGGTCTTTGAACTCCCTCCTCCTGTTCTGGCTGCTCTCTGCTCTAAGGCAAGGCCAGTCAGGAGGTGTTAAGACTGTGGCAGGTATTGGGGCGAGTCCAGCTCCTGGTGTCCCTGCCGGGCTGGGGGAGCCGGTGTAGCACATGGCACTAGTGTGGATGCAGCCAAGGCCTTGGCTGAGCTCTCTTCTCCTGCTTCCCCTTGTCAGTCTCTACAGGCTGAACGAGTTGGCTGCTGCCGAGTGGCCTTTTTGCTTGTGATATCTCCCAAGAGCTTCATGTCCTCTGCTCCCTCGCTGGAGCTCTCAATGGTTAAGGTCTTGATCTTTCTAAAACTTATCAGCTTTGAGCTTATTGCAAGCATGCAAATTTTCTCTGGCAGTCGTAGTCTCTGGATCATCCCTATTCTGTTTACACAGCTTAAAGGGGATTTWCGTTGGCAAAAGGCTCCTCCTGAATTGCCTCTGCGTAAGGCAAATCCTTGAGGTTCAAGGCTGGCGGAGGAAGATCCGTTTCCTCTTGGTTAACTCTGCCCTGGGACTTGACTTGAGCAGTCTCCATTTGAGAAACAAGAAGCAAACTGGGGATGCAGAAGTGGGGAAAGTGAGGTAGGAAGAGGTGTTTTCCACGGAGAGCAGGCAGGACTGATGTGGAAACTTAGCAATGGCAGACATAAAATGCTTGGCATTAGCGGTTGCCTCAGGTAAATCAAAGCAAAAGGTGACGAGAGCAAGGACAGACTYCCCAGTTGCTGTAGTGCTAGGATCCGGCACAATTTGTGTTATTACAAAACTACATGTGTGATTAAAATAGGGTTGTTTTCTCAAGGAATTTGCCCTCATATGAAATCACTAAGTAATTTCTAGAGTGTTTTTAACAAATATATTTTTTAATCTACACAASGGTGGCATACAAAATAGGTCTTTCATTCCTGTAAGAGAAGCCAAGGCAGGAGTTGGCACCTTCAGTGCCTTGTGGGATGAGCCCTTTCCATGCTCCTGAGAAGGTGGTTATGGTGCATTTCAGCCAGAACCGGCACAGGCATCGGGGCGGCGCCTGGATCCGTGTTTGTGCCTCTCTGCRGTTGTGCTTTGCTCGGGCACGGCTGCGGGTGGAATTTGATTTCCTGCCCCGTGTTTGTCTTACGATAAGGCTGCCGACGCGCAGGTGAGCGCTGGAACGGGGAGGGCGCAGCTCTTCCTTACCGTGAGGCGTCTTGCGGCTCGTAAAGAAGCCTCTGCAGTTGGATGGGATTACTCAACTGTGCAAGAGTGCACAGGATGTGCCCATAAACGGGCCTCAAACAACTTGCCCAGCGCGTAAGGGTTCCACGTAGGAAGATCAGATTGAACAGCCCTTGCTGGTGATGTTATAAAACATAATTGAAGTGAGCACAGTGACTCTTACTGATGCTGCTCCTGGAAATTTGACTTGAGGTATCTACTGTTAGTGATTTTCAAGTGTGCAAACATGTGGCCTGCAAAGCCCTACAAAGAAATATCTCCCAGATGGGTRCGTCACTAAGGTCTCTGCAGAGGTAGCTCGGTAAACCATAGCTTGGAGCATATAATTATGTATGCAATTARTGTATAAATGTGTAAGTGTAAGAAATGAGAACAGGTGAGCTGACTGAATTGGTGCCTGGAGGGTCTTCCCTTTCATGGTGTCCTCAGCACCAACTCCCTGGGCCTTTTATCAGAGAAGCTTGTAAAAGTTAATTTTTTGCCAATTAGGTTTATGAACATTGGATGCTCTTCTAATCGTAAAACGCATCCATCCTCCTACAAAATAAACAGATCACGGTTCATACTTGTATTTAAATATCAAAGTATATATTTCCAATGATTTTTTTGGACCACGTGGGATAGATCCTGGTTCAAAAAAGTAAAAGAACAAAATAGGCAAAGTTCYTCTCTGCTGAGAAACTTAATTCCTTTCTGTTTCTGTAGCAGAATATAAGTGTTAATTTGCACATAGCACTTTGTCCTGCTAAAAGAAGTACCTGCTGCAAGGGCAGCCTCATGTGCAGCTTTTACTAGAAGGTCCTGAACCAGA
Organism: Nothoprocta perdicaria; assembly: GCF_003342845.1. NCBI lineage: Eukaryota > Metazoa > Chordata > Aves > Tinamiformes > Tinamidae > Nothoprocta > Nothoprocta perdicaria. The sequence goes on from NW_020455516.1 coordinate 651,038, forward strand.
GGTGTTTGGTGGGTGTCTGTGGCTATGAAGCCATAAGGGGTGTTGCAAATGTCCCCTACGTTATTGGGAGGGTGGGCAGAGCCCTGTGGGGATTAGTGAGCTGAGGCTATTGCAAGGTCAGTTATAAGAAAAGAAAAGAAAATAGCTCGGACATGCGAAAAACAGGCTTGCTTGGCATTAAGAGCACTGAAAGTATGGTGTGCCAATGGAAAAGCCAATGAACAAGGTACCTATGCGTACTGTTTTTTTTGTCTCCAGTTCTTGGGTTGTAATTTGGGTTTCTGTGTGTTTTGGCTCCAAGATGAGCTGCTGCTGATTTTATCTGGACAGAGGTTCCCCTGCTCTTGGYCCTCTTGCCTCTCCAAGCCCATGATGGGGTGGGTACGTTCCTGCCTTAGAGATGTGGCAGGGCCGTGTGACGCGAGGCCAAAAGCCAGCACAGTGAGCAGGGCATAGACACTTGTAGCATTCAGTGGTATCGTAACGTCTATTTTATGGCCCCAATAAAACTCAGAAAGACTTTGCTTTTGGAGCTTTGTGCAGAAGGAAAGGGAAAAGGTGGTTTACTCGGCTTCTGATGTTGTTTTACCTGCTCAGGTGCTTGGGCAGCAGTGTGGATACAGTCCCTCCCAGCCCTCCCCACCAAACACAGGTGGAGGGAATTTTGCCAAATGCTTCTGTGCTCGTTAGTGGAAGCTGCTAATTTCCAAGTCTTTAAAAGTCTTGTTACAAATCTCTCTTGAGGAAAAGCAGAATGGTTAAAGTTTTCAAAGCTGCTTTTATTTTTTTTTTAAGGCAAAGAATATTGAAGTTATCTTTTAACTGGCAAGTTATGTAAGTGTTCATTGTCTTGGAAGGTTTGGGTGTAGAAGTACCTTGCTTGCTTGCTGGGCTCTGTGGGCTGGCTTTCTGTCTTTGAATGTCCCCTAAGTGTTGCCATTCCCTTTTCTGTTCTGAGTTTCTGGAGCAATTTCTCACTCAGGTGAGCCTAAAACTCTGTGGTATGAGAGTGCCTCTCTGTCAAGGTCTTCTGCTCTTCAGCATCTGGCTGTAATGAAGCCAACGTGAGTCTGCCCTGGCATGTGGCTCTAAGGGAATCCCTAACACAGGAGCAGGCCTTAACCTGAGGAAGGGAGAGCCCCTGAAATGCCCAAGCAGTTTGGGCTCGGCTTGAGGGAGGCAAGCAAAGAGAGATGTGCATCCCTGCTGCTTGCGTGGGGGTTGCTCAAATATGTTGAATTTCAGGAACTCCAGGGTGGCATGTTGGAAATGGTGGCTTTTTCCTAAAGCATGAGTGTCTGATGGTGTCAGGTGATGCGCTTTATAGAGGATCAGACCACAAGTTAGCTGTACTTGAGAGAAGTTGCTGTTGTTGTCCAGATTGGGCTTTCTTTAGGAACAAAGGATTGTTTCCAAATTGTGGGGTGTTTTTTTGTTTTGCATTAGAACATGTACTTTAATTCTCAGCTTCTTTCTGCTTATGTTGGTATTATCAGTATGCTCTCCTTGTCAGTAGGCATGCAGTGTTCATTGTATTTAATGACATTTTACACCTGGAGCAGTGTTTGCAGTCGTGTCCACATGCTCTGGACCAGGAGGGAAGCTCAGAAGGTGTGTCTGGTCAAGCTTTCCAACCATAACAAAGCAAGTGCTTGTATGCTCTGCTGTCAGGTCCATAAAACCCAACCGACTAAGCTTGTGTGAGCAATATGAGGTTCATTGGTGCTGCTGTGTAAGCACAAGCCCSCTTTGGCTCTGCTAACCCAGGCTGAGATGCGTTCACTACCAGTGCAAGTGTCTGAGGCCACCTGGTTGTAACAGTAGTTGCAGATCTGGTGCCTCTTTGATGACAGAATATTTATTAGTATTAGTATCACGTGCTGTTGGTTTGAAAGAAAGGAAAAGTGGATGCCTAATATTTGACTTCCTTGGCTTGTTCTGTCCTGGTTGCAAGTGTTTTGTTTGCTCTTCCGTTTGGGTAGCTTAAGCTTCCTTGAGCTGGTGCTGAGAAGTGGCCTCCAGCAGTTCTGATGCCTTTTCTGACTCTTTCCTCCAGTGTATGTAAAGCCAGCATCCCCAGCTCCTGCCTGAGCTGGGACCCCCATCCTAGATGTGCAGTGATAGTGCCAGGATCCTGGGCTTGATGCCCCAGGTGGCTTAAATACAGTTTGCACAAAGGGATAAGAGGAGGAGGGGGTTGTGGTTTGGATGCTGAACTTGAAAAATGAGTTGAGTGAGGCTGCAGAGAGGGGTCCTAGGGAATGTGCTGTGATCCCGCTCCTGTTGCCTTGCTCTGCAGGGGCAGCTCTTCCCTGGCTCGAACTCTGTGTGTATCCCTGAGCTGCCTTGGCTCTGCCCAGTTCTGTAAGCTGGGGAATCACTTATCATATATCAGTTATCATAAGTATTACATGCATAATATATATTTTCACCTGTGTGTTGTCTCACAAATAGAAGTGATAATAGAAGTGATGTGACTGTTTTGTGGAAGGATGAGGGGTGCAGAATTTAAGATGCTTCCCTTAGTGCACCTTTGCCCTCCTGTCCCRGGCAGAAGACACGGGCTGGCACTGGGAGATGAGAAGAGGAAAGAGCCAGGAGGCGCTGCAGTGATTTCCTTGCTGCTCTAGCTGCTCCTTGGGGCTTTTGCATCACTTCATCAAGATGCAGCTGGACACAGCTAATTTTGCTGCCGAAAAAATGCCACCAAAATGACGGGCGCRCAGATAAGCGCGCGGCTCCCGTTAGGGTGAACTTTCACCTTGTCACACTTGCGTTGGCTGCCGCTCCTTTGAGGCGGGTAAGCGATCCCGAGGCGGGTAAGCCAAGCCAGAGAGCCCGCACCGGGCCGGCCGCCGCACCGCACCGCGGGTTATCGGCCATGAATTATGCAGCGCGTAAACAAGGAGGAGGAGGAGGGAGGAGCAGGGGGCTGGGGAGGCAGCGCTTAAGCGGGGAAATAGAAAAGTAAATAGTAATAATGATTAAGAAAAGGAACCTTGGCAAACACAACTGGATGTTATTTGTAACTGTCACGGGCCTCCGCATACTGTAAAAGAAAATGCCAGTGAATTATTGATAGCTTTTGGTGGGTTAATGGCATCGCTGCTCGAAGGCAGGGTTGGCTATGGCTTGTAAGCTGGAGTTCAGTAAAGCAGCAATGGAAAAGGGGTAATTTGGGGGCTGGAGAGTTGCCTGTGTGTTTGACCTCAAGTTTGAGTGAAGCTGAAGCCGTGTCGCAAAGCTCAGGATTGCTTAGGAGGCCAATACCCGGCTCTGTATTTTTGCAGAGTTTGACAAGGGGAGGTAGCGATGGGACGAGCRGGGTTTTTGGCCTCTGGTCTGGCTGGCTGGTGCGCCCGGGGGATCCCTAGAGCGGCCACAGGGCAGCTCGTGTGGTTTCCCATTAGGAAGTAGTCACACAAAAGGGATGAGGGAGAAGAGAGCGGGAAGTGCAGGAAACCCGGGTACAAACCAGGCAATATTGGTGTGAGCTCCTCCTCAGGCTGAAATATTTTATCTAAGCTCCCCAGGCGAGTGTGTGGCTGTTGAAGGTAATGGTGCCCCAACCGGAATGATGTACAGGCAAGGCAAAGGGCTGCTTTTCCAGGAGAAAGTAAGTTATAAAAAAAAAAAWAWWTAAAAAAAGTTATAAGTAAAAGTGGAGAGGCGCTCCTTGTTGTCTGTCTGGAAAAAATAAGTGAGGAAAGGGSCTTTTGGGTGGCATGGCTTAGCTTCAAGCAAGAAAGCTGATGTTTAGTGCTGCTGCTGGGSTCCTTGGAAGGAGGATCTTGGTGCTGTAAAGCCTCCCAGTTTGGTTTTTGACACCAGCTTTTCCATGTGAAGATCTACATGGCTCTTGGGTTAAGCCATATTCAAGTTTTTGAAGCTCCCCTGGGGTTGCTTTGAGTCCCCTCTATTGCCTTCACTGTAGCAATGTAATTTTCATTTGAAATGATCAATTTTTAGTAATGCTATTTTGAGAGAACTGGATTGGATAAATTTTTTTCCCTTCCATAATTTTAGTAATTTAGTAATACTCCTAGAAAAACTGAACTGAATTAGTGATTGTTCAATACCTCCCAAATCAGTGGGTAGGTACCTGAGCCCTTGGAACAYGCGTGTGACCTGAAATAAATTTTGCATCTTTGTTAGGCCCAGCCTGGGCTTGGGCACTTGACTCCATCTGTTACCTGGGGGGGAAAATATCCACAGTTAGGTGACCAAAATGGAACAAATTGTTTCCTTGGATGCTCAAGCCTTGACCAGGAAGGAAGTGATGTCTTATACAGGCCTTGTCTATCCTGACCATGAAGTCCTTATGCAGCTTCTCTCTTTTTTTCTTCTACAAAGACCGAGACTAGGTAGKTATAAAGTAAACTATTTGGGTGATGCCACAGCAGGCCTGGGACTCAAACAGGAACACTGCTCTGAAAAATGTGTAATACAGAGCCTTGTATAAACAGAGCCATGTGCAGTGTCCCTATGGCTTCCGTGCCCCTTCTCAGCCTGCTGGATGACAGGGACAAGCTTGGTTTTGCTTTGGTTTTGTTTGGTCCCTTCCCCTTGTGGCAGGTCCTGCCTTAAGAAGGCAAGAAATTTTGTGTTCAAAATCGTTTCAGAAATGTAAGTGATATATTAACCAGCCCGGCATTGCACCTAGCGCATCACAGCAGCAAGCCCTTAGGCACAGGATACTCCTGTGTCTCCCTTTCAACAGCCCGTGTCCCCTCTCCCTCCACATTTTAGATCTATCCCCCTGTTCTTTTATCCCTCCAGAGTTTTTGGCGCTGTTTGATCTTCCCCACTAAAATAAAAAAGGCAAAAATGAGGAAGGGTTTAATGCTCGCTTGTGCATCCACGGGCACATGGAAGTTTGTAGCAGCAGCATTTTCTAGCTTTCAGCGATGCCGGTGCCGTGCTAGGAGAAAGGGGAGGGTGGATAATATGACATGCATTTTACTTTCAGCAAGCTTGTTACACCAGCTCTGAATTTTTCATGAAGGCTTCAGTAACCTGTAGCCAAAGCTCGGGGGGTTTCCACCACAAAGAGGTGGATCGGCTTAGCTCTCACTTCCCATCTGGCTCCGGGTGACAGGGACAGTCGGGGGCTGAAGGAAACCTGAAGAATAAAAAAGTTCATGTGGGACATCCTTTGTGATGCATGAAAAGCTAAACATGTGCCTCTTGTACTGACATATCTTTGAAACACTTGCTTATCTCTGGCTTCAGATTATATTTAGTCAGGGTGTTTTACTTGAGTCACCAGCACAGCTGTCCTCTCTGTAAATAATACTGCCCACAGGCTCCCTGCCACCCTTCCTGCCAAGCCGGCGTTTTTGGGAGCCCCTCGTGGCCCCAAATTCCGTGTCCGGGYGTGTGTGGCACAGCCCGGTGCTAAGAACGTGCTAGTCAGTTTATTGATCTCAAAGCAAAAATGACAGAAAGCCAAAATTWTTTTTAAAAAGCTGAAGGAAGCGACCTGGTTAGTGCCCAGTTAGTTAAGAGCGACCCCAGCAGAGGCTCTTGATGAAGCGGCTCTGGGAATGAACGTGGTCTGCGGTCTAGCAGCAAGTGCTCCCCGGTGTAACTGCCTGTTAATGGGAGCCCTGTTAAGGCTCCCYCTGAGAGCTTGTCCTGGTGTCTTATCCACACTCCCAGGTGGGGTCGGTTTCCCTGTCTGCACACTCCTTAGATGCYGGCGGAGCTCCAGGACCCCCCTCAGGCCGCGGCAGGAGCGTCTTTGTTGGGAAAAGGGTGGCAGTGGGAGCGCGAGGGGCTGCCGGCCCCGCAGCTGTCGCGGCGCCCMGGGAGCTGCCGCTTCCAACCCGCGCCCAAGCTGCCAAAACCCGGCCCTGCCCCTTGCCCGCYGTCCTGGAGCGGCTCGGGAGCGGGCGCCGCGGTGCTGCCTGGAAAAGGYGCTCGGATGCTCCCTCTCACTATCAGCTACTGGACTCTTCTGGGAGCGCTTGCGGTTTAGGCAGTGCTTGAGACAAGGAGCAACCTTCCTTAGCGTGCAGCCCCCATTGATTCCACTGATGTGTTCATTGAAACGGTTGTCCTATAGAAAAATAAAGGGTCTCTGCTGGTGTTTTTAGAGAAAGTATTACAGTGTTTTCAATAGCAACTTGAGTTTAGTGCTTTCTGTGTTTTTGTTTGTTTGATTTTTGCACCTCTGATTTCACTGATTTTATTTGTGTGTGTGGGTTTCACTTTTCGAAAACGCTCTAAATAAACATTATAAAACAAAGGGGCTTTCTGTGCTGCTGTGAGTGCAGCCCGGCTCCTGCTCCTCCCGTGCTCATGCCACTTGCGGACTCAGTGCCGGCCCGGTGATGGTGGAAGCAGCAGCGTTTTCCTCGCTGCTCCTCTGCTCCGCAGGAGGAGGAGCCTCCTGGATCGCTCAGTGCCTGGAGCGGTGGACACGGCTCCCTCTGGGCAGCTCCTGTTACSGAGTTTCCTCTCAGCTTGTGCAAAGGGAGGTTTTCGGTGGCTGATAATGTGGGCAGGTGGGTTTTGGGTGGGCAGGGAGGCGCTGGGATGTGCTGAGCTCGCAGGATACGCTCGCTAGCTGGGACGGGCCCGTCGGGCTCCGCGGATCCGCTCTGCCTGCGTCCGCACAGCGGTGTTTCCGCAAGCAGGAGCCGGCCAGTACCCGTGTCCTCACTGTGTGTGCAGYGCAGGGTGCACGGGGGCAGCGGTGCCGCGTTACTGGGTGTCGGGGGTAAACAGCGCCTGCAGATAACAGGCCTGGCTAGCGTTATCAGGCTATCTTGAGATGTCAAGGCGCTATCTTCCCGCGAAGCCTCTTCTAACAGATGTGTTGGGACTTGGATTATACTGTGTCAGGTGCTGCATAGGTAGGAGGTGGAGGGGAGATGCTCGATGCTTAAATCAAAATCCACCAGCGACAGTGAGTTTGGGTCTGGCTCTTTGCCCTCACTTGTCTTTTCTACCCACCTTTCTCATTCTGGTGTTTTTGAGATGATTTGCTTCATGTGTCTCATGTTAAGGATGGAGTTGCCTGAAGCAGTTATATTTTTCTCACATGACTGGACTTTCCTTTTTTAATGGCTTTAGTTCTGAGATGAGRAAAAGAGCTCCTGGTTAAGAGGCTTGTGGCTGTGTTTGGTAATGGACAAGCAATGGGGCAGGCACCTGTTTCCAGACCAGTGATTTAAAATCCAGCCCCAAAGTAACAACCTCTAAATGAATTGCTCTGATTTACAAATGCTTGGAGTCCARTACTTTGTGTCCTGAGCTGCATCTGTCCGTAAGGTATTAAATAATCAATGTCAGGTTCAGCTTTTGTCTTGGGAGGTCAGTGGATGTAACCTGTGCCCCGTAAATCCCCAGTTTACGAGGCCGGGGTGATCCCTGCACAAGCAGGAGCTGACTTGTGAACTCGCGCAGCCTTAGGCGGCAGCAGCATTGCACTTTATGAGYGTGTTCAGAGGCTGCTGAGGCTGCCGAGAGGCTGAACAGTTTTCCCTCGTAAATCACGTAAGTGGCTCAAGAGAGGGAGCTCTGCCTGTCTCGAGGCCGACAGTCACCGTGCAAACACACGCCCCGTATCTGGTCATACCTGAGAGAAATGAGAAGTGSGATAGATAGCAAACATATTTTCTCCTGCCCCTTTTCCTAGGGGAATGTATGCAGCTAAAATGTGACTGTTATTATCCATAACAATCTCCACTAGCTTTCTTTTCCCTTGTGGACCGAGGTTGGGATGTGTTTGGCAGTTTCTGTGTAAAGGTGACTTCTGTGGAAACTGAGCACTGACAAGATGAGWCTTTGGGTGGCTCTGCAGACTTCCMTTAATGCTTGGGGTTTTTGTTCAGCTCTGGGTGACAGGAGCAGGCTTGGAGTGAACAAATGTAACAAGAAGAAAATCTGTGTGTACATTCAGAGCTTTCCCTACTTAGGGCTGTACTGACCYTTACTAACTTGGGTCTTTAGAGTATTCCTRACCTGACTATATTTCCTTTAAAGCGAGTAGGGGTTGAATACTGTCACATGTACTTGCTAATTGGAAAATGAAGCCAAACTCAAATTCTCTCCTTAAGCTCCAAGTGAGCAGAGAAGTCTGCAGTAAATGGGATCAGACGGGACTGCTGCTACCCAAACATGCTGAACGCACAGCCTTACATAACCATAGTTAGCATGTTCTTTCTCAACCCAATTGTTAGCAGTCAGATGCATATTTAATAGGATTTCATTATATCCTATAAATGCTGGCACTGGAATCCTTTCCCCAGGGCTTTCTCTGAGTAAAAGCGAGGGGAAAATGACGAGCGCGCTTAGCACATGCGCCCACAACTTCATGATAAAAGCCAGCGTTGCCCTATACAGCACCTGTTGTTGTAGCTGGGTTAATTACTTTTCATTGTAATCAACTGCCTGAAATATTTATCACAGTGCCTGTAATTTCCCAAATCTGAAAGCGACACCCACAAAAACAACAATGCTTTGAATCTAATATTTCAGGTGTTGCGTTTTGTGGGGTGTTTTTTTGTTGATATTTTGGATGCCTTGTGGGGTGTTTTCTTAAGTATCTCTAGAAAGTTCTATTGATTCAAGATTTCTTGCCGTTTTTTAACAGATGTCGTCTTAATGGTACAGCAAAACACTGCTGCTTACAACAGTGATTCTGTAGTGCTGAGGTTAACAACTGTAGAATATTGTAATGTTTTCTTCCGCTCTCAATCCTCTTCTCTCGTGTTTCCTTAAGTTGTGTGCCTCTGATGAGCATCATAGACTACATTTTGCCTGAGAAATGAGCCATGGTTTCTGCTGAGAAGAGATTATGGAGAGGCAGGGCTCCTCCTTGCACACCCCATRCCTTTGCTCAGACAAGCGGAGGGTCCCTTAGGTGCAACACCAGGTGCTTATAGCTCTGCACCCAGCTTGCCTGGAGAAACATACAGTCCATATGGCTGTTTAGTGCACCTTTAAGTGTAGTTTTGGGAGTTTAGGGCAGTGCTCTTAGCTTGTTGTTCTGGGCCATTTAAAAAGGGTCATTGCAGAAGAGCTGTCCATCAGCAGGACCTCTGTTTGCAGGCCTCGTGTCATGTCCATACATAACGAGCTCTTGATTGACAGGTAAGTTTGTTTTCGGAGGAGCAAAGGTCAGCGCTTCCCCRACAGCTCTACAAAGGAAATATTGCCTCATCAGGATATTTTATGGAGGGGGACACGCATCTACATAAATGTAACATATGATAGCGAGGCACTGGCACAAGCTGTGGGGAACGTGGGTCCTCCTGGCMCAGCTCGCCCACCTCTCAGCTGTGGGGTCTTGCCTGTGTTTTGTTTCCAGGTCCTCTGCTCTCCTCTGTTATAGCTGAGCTGTTTCTTTCTAGTCCCTGCTTCCTTCTCAAACAACTGGGATTTCTTCACTTTGCTCTTGAAATTTGTTTGCGCGTTAACTACTGCACATGAAACCAAAGCAGAGAACAACTTGTTCATTGCCATAACAAAACTGAACTCAGGGCTAAGATCAGCTCTTCTGCTTTTTCCTGCAGGCTCTCAGATTTGATCTTCAGGTGCCCCATTACAAACCTTAAGAGACAGATTTAACTGGCCAAATGTAGATTCAAAGGACAAAGTTCTCCAAATAACCTTTTTAAAAGCAGCCTAGGCGTATAGTTAGCATTGCATATATTTTATTACTTTAAAATCCCAGCTGATTTAGATAAAATAATAGTGGTAACATGACTAGCAGGGATGACAGTTTTAGTATTAATTCGGTTTGGAAGTGTGAGGTTTGTTTTTTTTTGACTAATACTTCCTTATTGCTCAGAAGGGCTTGATTGCACCTGACAGGTGCTGCTGCTGTCCTGCAGAAAGGAAGGCCTGGTGAAATGGGGCCCATGGGTTACTGCTGCTAGTGGAGCTGGGCAAAAAGTGCCCTTGTCCCTTTCTCTTGACTGGAATATCAAGGATTTTTACCAAGAGTCCTGTGAACATTTTCTATGGTCACTTTTGTCACTCGGTGATACATCTCTGGAGTCTGTAAGCCCTGTGGATAGGTAGTGGCTGGCAGTCTGGCTCCACATCACCCTTTGCAGGTGCACAGGGGATACGGATTGCTGATAAGGGGCCTTTCCTCCAAATTCCCCTGCACAGCTGCATGCAGTGACTGTGTTTATCTGGTATCCATGCAGTGATGCTTTCTCCCTAGGCAGAGGTGACAGTGAGTGACAYGGGGCTCTCATGCACTGGTGCCACGTGGCCAAATGAGACTTGGATGCCTGCCTGCTGGGCTGCCTTGGGTACAGGAGTGTGCTCCAGGTGGGAATGCTCYTATATTTTGGGAGAGGGGCCACAGGGCTGCTCTAGTGTGTGATATTGGCCAGCAGAGGGATTGCTTGACGGCTTAGAGCAGACGGGAGCACAAACGCTTTCCGTTGCAGCTCTGCTTCGCTCCTGTTATCTGCTACAGGACTCTCATGGTGCTGTGAACCCGGAGCTGGCGCAGGCTCGGGAGGAGATGGGCTGTAATCTATTTTATTCTGGCTCAGCTGCAGCACTGGAGGCCCTTCCCTGGATGTGTGCTGATCCGAGGGGCTTCATGGCTGTCGCCGTTCAGCAGCGCACGGAGCAGGGCGAGCGCCCGGATGCCCCCGCCGCCCCGGGGCAAGGGCAGCCGCGTGTGCCAGGGGATGCGCTGCCAGCAGCGGGAGCCGAGCTCGGTGCCAGGGGCAGCGGGAGCGGGGCCAGCGCAGCCYGTTGGGCAGCTCCGCGCGGCGGGGATTGCTGCCAGGCAGCTCCSATCCGCTCGGCCGCGGCGTGCAGGAAGGGGGAAAAAGGAGCCGCAGCCGCAAGACAAGCGGCAACGTTGGTGCCCGAGGCACAGGAGCCCTTCTGCCTGTGCCTGTTAGGCTGTGGTGGTAGTAAGTGTTCCTCGTGTGCGCTGCAATGGTGTATGTTACAGGCGTCGTGTAGGATCACACAGTCGTCTGCGGTGCAGCAGCTCATGGCTGGGGCAATGTAAACTTTTTCCTTAATGAAGTGGCAGTGTCGTTTCCTTAATAAGTGTCACCTCTTTTTCTAAGTAGTTCCCAAGGGGGGTTGTTTTAGGGCACTTTACTGTTGTGATGTTCAAATTTAGCTTACAAGGCTTCAACATCGTGTTGATGTTATCCTGATGTCATTGTGAACAGCTCTTGGTGGCCAGTAAGGGGATAGAGCAGAGGGAATGTAAAAGCTGGAGGTGAATGTTTTGGCTRAATGTCACGGATTATATGTTTGCACTATGACCTGGTCTGGCAGGCCCAGACTTCTGCTATTAAAACACAAGTGATCGTCGTCATCTGCGATGCCAACAGGCGACTGGCGTGAGCTTTTAAGGAGCAAAAGGGAAGGCTCCCGAGCAAATGTGCTTGTGCCCAAGTTCAAATTTACCATTTTTATCTTCAAAGCCTGAGCAGGAGTAGCGGAGGGACCGCAGCGCTCCTCGGAGATCGTGACCTCCCATGACAGCTACATGCTTCCAAGACAATGGATCTGTCAGCGGCAACAGAGAGACTTGGAAGGGTGGGAGACAAAGATCTCTAGGCAACTTGGCCCACGATTATGGAATGCCTGGAGGAGATCAAAACCACCACAAAACTTGCCACCTTCAAATCAAATTTAAAAACCATGGCTTTTGAGTCGTGCTTCCCCCGCAGCACCCTCTTCCGGCACAGAAAAGAAGAAAGTTGATGTGAAAACTCATGTTTGTGGGGATGTGGAGGTGGGCGGTAGGGTGGAAATGTAGATGTACTTAAAGTATCTCTTATAGAGATATAGTTAGCCGCTTATTGGTGTGGGAAACACCTTTATACCGGAATCTGGTATAAATGTTCAGCCACCTGCCCTTGGAGTCGTTGCAAATATCGGTGGAAGTTGTTAGTGACGTTTGTAGTTACAGTTGCCTGACTTATTTTTTACCAAGCGCTGCATTCAGTTCTTTAGAGACCGCATTAGGAGGCCGCTGCTCAGTTTGTCGAGCACTAAAAATGAAGGTAGTTCTGAAAATAAATGCCTGGAAAACGGTTCAGGCCAAAGAGCAGTATTCTCAGCTTCGTGTCTCTGCTTCYAAGGATGTATGTGACTAAACAGGAGCAGGCACAGGCCTTGCATCTACATTTCTGAATGCTTCCCAGGAGGTCCACTCTCATGGACACTTGACATTTCTCCTACATAAATTAAGCTGAACTGATGTGTATGTAATTTAGAATTTAGAGGCACCTCCCAGCGCCTCTCCAGAAAACTGCTGTCGTTTGTTAATATGAGCAAGTGTTGCTAGTGCGGTCCTTCAGAGGGAAGAATGACAYTGTGCATATGAGGAATAGCGCTGTATGCACCAGGAAATGAATGGGTATTTTTCTTTGTAGTTCAAGGAAATCTAAGAGCGCTGTGATACTCCTTATCMAGTGATATTTGACTGATACTTCCCAATCCTCAATTCCCTATGCAACATTTTTCTATTAAATATTTCTTCTGTAGGATGTTTTGGGTGGCCTGAGCTGGGTAGGGTATACTTCATTTATCTGAGTTGCTCTGTCAGTATTTCTGAATTTTATTCTGCTGAATTTTTTAATATGTTGAAAAACTATTACTGACATGAGAAATATTTTGCATTAAGGCTTATTCCTTCTGTTGACACTTCTGACTAAAGGCTGTATGTGTCTGACAAAACGAGGGGTCAGGGATAGCTTATTGTCTTATTAATGAGCTACCTATTCTCACTTCAGAAGGATGAATCTGTCACAGCAACAGCTGATAGTACTGCACGTTTCATCCCAAGCATCAACAGCGATGGCCTGCCCTTTATTTTGGGTGCTCCTGACCTCATTCTTGAGAAGATATCCTGACTCGCCTTCTCAGCTCCAGCCTTTTATGTCCTATCTCCCAAATAGCTGGCAGGTGCATGTATGTTGGTGGGAGATGCTCCTGAGATCAAGAAAGCAGAGGGTGTTTTGTGGGGATGTCAATGAAGATTCAGGCACCGATTTTGAGGCATGAGGTGTCTCATCCATGAAAGGGTGTTGGAAGAGTGGAGCAGATGAGTAGCTTTGGTAGATTTTCTGGCATGCACAAAAAAATTCTGCCTATATGTGAAGAGCTAAGCATTAAGGATGCACTCGGCAGAGCAAATTGCTCTGTGCATAGGGAAAACTTGAGCACATATAATAAGAGTCTTGCAAGATGATATTCCCTCCCTGAACGATGTCCTCAAGTCTCGTATAAGAAGATAGGGAATTGTCCTTGCTCAGCAGTTTGGAAGTTGGTGCAGTTAGTATTGCAACTCTTGTGCTTTTTCTATTACATGAAGAATATGAGATAGGAAAACTTTCAGGCCGTAGGGTGCAAATGTATTTACAAAACAAGCAGCCTTTACAAAACCTCACTGCCTTTTAAACGTAGCATCTTGTGAGCTCCCTGAGAGGGTTTGCAAGCTTTTTGGATCAACTGCTGTAGTTGTAAACAGAGGAGTGATGAAGAAGTGATGAGCTTATATCTAAGTATTTACATGTTCCGGTAGCACATCCCGGAGAGGTCTAATTATTTTTACCTCCCCAAAGAGGACAGCAAAGGTGCTTGGGTCAGTTTTCTTCTTTGTGATGTTAATTTAAAGGTTGGGGCTAAGCCTCAAAATAACGTGCCTAATGTTTTGGTCAGTTTTGAATAGCTCATCCCAAGCAGATGCAGAACACTCAAACTACTGCTTTTTGTTTATTTAGATAGTTTTGGACAAAACAGAAATGTGGAAAATAGTATTGATTTATTTCATGCCAAATTTAGAAAACAAAGTTTTTCTTTTCTTTTTTTGTTTTTTGAATACTTAAATTGGAAAACTCTTAGAAGTGTGTTTTAAAGTGGAAACCTGAAAGCAGACAAACAGGCATGTTGTTAGGCAGTGGGGTCRCTGATGTGACAGGGATGCTTCCAGTATCTTTGCCTACAGTTTGGGGCAGTTTCTCCTCAAGCACTCCTGCCTCTGCTGCAGGATTGCCACAGTAGGCTTGGTAAGTTAAATTGTTTGACCAAAGATGGTCCTCAGCTCATGGTAGTGTGGGAATAAATCTCTGCCAAGTGCTTCATCTAATGTTAGGTTGCAATYGCCAGTTATAACCGCTATCCTAGCGTGCTAGCTGGGTGCACAGGCAGCAAGAGAAAGAAGCAAGATGGGGTCTTTTTTGTTCTTGTTGCATCTTGGTGCATGATACAGTGCTGGTCTTTTCTTAGTGTTTCATATCAAGGTTTTCCTGTTGCTTTTAAATATTAGTCAAATGAGATGCGGTTTGCAGATTCGTGTGCTGTCTCATCCTAAAATTTCATGTGTATTTCTGTTCTCGACCATTGTCTGGAGCAACAGCTTCTGGGGGAAGCACAGAAGAAGCTGGTGTGTGTTTGTGGGAGTGTGTACGTTTAAAATTTGCTTCTTTCAAAAATATGCTTGTGCTTTTGTACCACGTCTGTTTTTGGTATTGGAAACTCCTGGGGAGCAGAGCAGTTATAACTCTTCTTGGATGTATCCAAGCTGCACACAGTATTCCAATAGCTACCAATTTTTCCATGTGATCAGTAGGCAATCTCTAYGTATATTTTTCAGATATTTTGGCAAGAATTCCCTCAGGAACTTTCCCCCGAAGTGCCAGGTTTGGGTGGTGGTGGGGCACTCATAGGTTCCCGGCAGATGCCTTGGGCTCGCCTGCCTGTTTTTGCCACATTGCGCTCGCTTTTCCCAGGGTGGAATAAATTCCTGTGGGTTCGAAGTGCTGCTTTGGATGATGACAGGCCTCTGCTTTGTAGCTCCGAGGAGCGCAGAGCATGCGGACTCACAAAGCTCCCCTTTTTCAGAGCAGSAGCGCTTTGGCCTGGCGCTCGCGGTGCGCCTCGGCCTCGTGTGGTATTAGTTTCCTCAGCTTTTGTTTTTCACTGTCAGCAAGTGTTACCGTGGGCGCTGCCCCACGTTCCCCAGGCTGCGACGGGGGATTTCGGCGTTGCCCGAGGACGGAAATAATAGCAGAAAGGTCCTGGTGGTGGCCCTGGGCCTTGTTCTTTTCAAAAAGCCCACTCCCATGGCAACAGGGCCTATTAGAGGGAAGCGCTCTTGTCACCACAACTTTAAGTCCCGATAATTCCGCCCAAAAGATTAAACGAGATGTGGCAACTTTATCTTGCTCCATCTCCTCCATAAAGTAATTTCTCAGAAACATGATCAGCGCCAGAGACAACAAGCGTTTAAAGGGGAGAGGCTTTGAGAGGAGACAAATCCATTCACATCCGAGCTCTGAAAGATGGGAGCAAACATGATATTGCCGCGGTCCTTTTCGTCCTGCGCAGCGAACAATTGGCCTTAAGTTTAGGATTTTGAGATGTTTCCTGATCAATAGAGATTTGAAATTTGTGTTGCTTCTAAAATAGCCTTGCATTAAGAAATAATTACTGATTTAAAACCTTTGTTAAAAAAATAAGAGGAGGAAAGCAAAATTTAACTACTCTTGATAAAACAGTTGCAGTGTGTTCAAAGGTGGTGTTCAAAAGGATCCTGAATTAACAAGGCTAAATCTAAGTTTAGGAAACACTGTTTCCTGAAAGCAGCCCTGTCAGGAGTAGGGACCCATCTTCAGGTGGTTTCCCCATCTACTGCTTGCAGTGGTTTTGCCTGGTGTCTGGGTTGAATCCTTAGAAATAGATGTGCACTGTGCTCATTTCCTCAAGCACAGAGAAGGTGTGTGAAACAAGCAGCCCAAAAGCAGACAGAAATGTTCAGGATAAGACCAAGAAAAAGCGGTAGCAGTGGTGGAGGCGAGGGTGCTGTCCTTTGCTTTGGGACGTGTTGCGCTGCGTGGTCCTTCCACTCACCCGTGCAAGGTGAGAGGTTTTCTGACAGCTGAGGGCCCGATATGGGAGAGGATGGAACAAGCAACAAATAATGACAAAGCCAAAGGGTTTCCTTTCCGCCTGGAACTCTCCCCTTTTGGTATTGGACACATCCTTGCATGAGGCCGAGTTACCCTGAGGCTGGATCTCCTTTCAGAGATAAGGGCCGAGTAATTTGTTTCCCTTTGACTGGGACATGGGTTATACATTCTTTGCCAGTACTTAGATCTTTCTTTGTTCTTTTGTTGGTACAATCAGGAGAAAAAGGGCTAAAAGACCTCTAAGCCACTAATAAATACAAGACGCTCCTGAAGTACAGCTGCATTTCCCTAAGGAGGGCAATATCCCTGGGGTACTGTGCGGGTSAGTGCCCATAGCTTTGGGAGCCCTCACTGAACTGAGTTATCAATAGCATCGACCTTCATTTATTTTAATGATGCTGGTATTTCCAGGGATAAAGCTGTTGGCAYGGGTTCTTATCCAGAATAAACAAACAGAAATAAATATTGTATTGTAGGCTTCCACAGGCAGGGTAAGATTTGATTTCCGGGAAATTTGGTTCTAGTACSTGACGTGGCACCCAGAGCAATTTGTGCTAGTGAGCCAAATAAAAGGCTTGCGATAGCCTTTTGCAGGAGAAATCGGGTTAAGCCATGCGCCCAGAGCAGTGGATTGCTTTGTGCCGGCACGATTGTAGACGTCATGTTCAGGAGTCTAACTCCTGAGTGAACARAGCAACTTAAAAATCTAAAGCTTATTCCAGAGTAATATTAGAGATTTTCTTCTACTTCCCTTCTACCTTGTTTTGCTGCTGCCTCTGTGCCTTTGGGACAATTATTGTAGGAAACATGTAAAAAGGTCCTGCTGGCTTTTCTTTTTTTTTAAAAAAAAAAAAAGTTCCCAAGTCTGTTCATGCTACATATTGTGTTAAGTTGGATGGGTAAAGGAAGAGCTAACAGTTCAGGCTCAAAAATGCACCTAGTTTGAGTAGCTGTGTGCACTTCACTGARCAGAAAAATAGTTCAGTTCTAAAACCAGTTTAGAAAAATAGTTGAAATAGTTGAGTTGTTAAAGGTATGATCTCTGTGAGAGATGGAGCCTAAGGAACAATATCACAACACAGACACCCATTAGTTTTCGGTAAGACTCGGCAGCTGGGCTATTAATTTTTAGCCTTTGATGTTTCTTTTTCTCCCAAACATRTCCAACTGTTGCCTATTGACTTGTTGCTATTTATTGGAACAAGGCAGTGAAAGAGTTGGTGTGTGTTAGGGGAGGTGACAGTGAGTGAAGAAGACAGTGACTGGAGCAAAAATCTCGAGTTTGTGGTGGTAGTTTCTTGCCTTCTGCCTCCCGAAGAGATGGGGCAAATTCTGCTGCTGCTGTTTGCTTGTATCAGCCTGCCCTYGCCTTTAGAGATGCAGAATAAGGACCTAAAAATCAGAGTCAYGACTGTTGTGATCTATGATCTGCTGTACAGTAGTGCAGGGATATTACAGGTGGACAGGAGGATTCTGGCGAGGGGCCTGGAGTGCCTGTGGCCAGCGGTCCCRGGGTTATTGCTGTGACACGTGATGAGCCTGAGCACACTGATCTGGGAGGAGGGGTCAAAGAAAAATTGATTAGACCCTCATGGGTGGAGAAAGTTAAGTTATTCTCTGCAGCAGTCACTGCCGGTGCTGGTAAATGTGTTTACTGTCTAACACAGCCCAGAAATTGGCATGTGAATTTTTATGCTGTGGTTAGTAGGAACATACTGACTTTTTAAAAGGGTGCTATGCATAAGTCTTTAAGAAATTGAGTGCTTACAGGGCTCTACCATTTGTTCTGCTGTGCATAGACATACAATTCAGGTACTGKATCTCGGCAGCACAAATGATCAAGCACTGCAAGCAGCAGACGTGCGTAGACATCCACATGCAGACCCAGGACTGTCTTTCCACCAGGTCTCCTGGTGATCCCTGCTTCTCCCGTGGGTGGCGTTTTTGTTGCCCTGAGCAAGGGGAGGCACCGCGTAAACACCCACACGCGGCGCATGGACCGTGGCTTGAGTTACCTCGGCGCCCCGGAGCGCGGCTCCGCGTGTCCCCGTGCGCTTCCCCGCGACGCCGCCGGCCCGGCGCGAGCGGCCCGAGGGAACAAAGCGCCTCTATGCGCCGCGGGACCCGCTTTGTTCGGCGCGTCGCCCGCGCGCCAACGCGACAGGGCCAAGTCATCTTCATTAGGCGGAATTCAATAGCGAATCAAAGTTGGAGGAGAGAATAGGCTCACCTAAACTTTAGCCTCCCCTGGGCCCTGCTGAAAGATTAGAGGGAAGAGCAGGGCCTTGCTAAGCTGCAAGTGTCGGATCGTTTTTCAGGAGTAGCTACTGCGGGGGTGCATCCCTGAGAAATACTCCATTTAACWTTTTGGAAAAGCTGCTCCCCAAATGGGTAGGGAGAGGAGAGAGGAATGGGGAGGTCTGGCGAGAGGGCGGCTGCCTGTGACAAACCAGGACCCTGCAGTTCAGCAAGTGGATTTTGTGCAAGCAAAATGATGGTTGTCCTCAGAAACAAACCCACTAACTGTTATTGCAAACCTGTGATCCAAGGGAGCCAGCCCCCAGGAAAGAGGGAAACCACCATCCTTGGGGTGCTTGTGCTGTGCCAGCTCCTGCTTGTTGGGAGGCATCTGCCACTTCTCAGCATAGCACCTGAAAAGGGTTCCCATCAGGTGCCAGGTGGCTGCTGTAACTGGATGGGGTAGGAGGTAACATGGGGTGTGAAAAGGGGGAGGGACTCAGGGATAACTCCCCTCCCAGTGCCTGGGCTTGAGGGCCAGCCACTGTGCATGAGAAGGAAGCCAAATGCAGCAGCGATTCTCCTCACGGGCTCCATGTCCCGATTCCTTTCTGTGGAGGTGTCYCTTGGGAAGAGGTGGTGGTGGCAGCTGGGCTTATTGCAGCCTGGCTATCGGCTGCTGTGTCCCAGCAGCAGCTTCGTCCTTTCGTTAGTGCCCTATGAGGTGTGAAGTTGCAGCAAAAAACAATAGAAATTGCTACAGGGAAAGCTATACATCAACCACAGATTGGTAAGTTTAAAAAAAAAAAAAAAAGACAGTGAAGAGGAGGCTTCTCACAGGCTAGTTCTGGGGTCTCATTTACTCTCTGTCTCTCCAGGTACCCCATGGCCTGGGGTACAAGCAGGGTGACTCTTGCTCTGAGGGAAAGCAGGGGCTCTTCAGAAGGTAATGATGTTGTTGCTTTGCTGGTGAGTTCATTGCTTTGCTGGACAGGCAGGAGGTGTGAAGGATTGGGGCCACCCTTTCTGTTCCCTGTGGGTGCTTAGCRTGGTGGGGCCAGACCAGTTTGAGTCACTTCGAGCAGTGTTTGTCTGTGCAATGGGTACAACCTCTCAGGTAGCATTGCTTGCTATCAGGCATTGGTCTCAGTTCCCAATTTATTTTCTCGTTTTATTTCCTTTTGCCCAGTTTTTGCTCCTAACTACCTGCAAGTGCTTAGGGATCTCTGCTGTAGTCCTCCTCCTCCTCCTRCAGTAATCTTTAGCCTCATCATCAGAGGAAAGCTAAAAGCTGTGAAAACTTGCCCTCAGAACACTTTTCATTAATCCCTTGACTTTGTTGGAATGGAGCACAGGTGTTTGAGTTGGACCACAGCTAGGTGAGTTATGTGACAGCTTGAGGATATTACTGCCTTCAGTAACAGCATGGTATGGTATCAAACACCTTCATTGCCTTCAACCTGTGGCTTGGGTGYCCACTGGCACCTTCACTACCTGACCAGCTATCTCTCTTGATTCCTCTYCAAACACTTCAGCTGGGGAAGTTGAATAAAATAGTCCTCTATTCTGTTTGAAATGTTTTGAGGGCCTTAATAAACATTGTGACTGGTTTACCCAAGGTGTTTGATATGCCTGATGGCCAGGCCAGCACTGCCTGTGTTAACTCKGGTGGCTGCCTAAAGGTTGGAGCTGATTTTACCCCCAAGAGTCTTATAAAATGTTCAAAGATYGTATTGTCCAAGTGAAAGCCCCCTCTCACAAAGGACCTCTAACTTGCACACAGTCAAAGTACGCTCACCTGGAAAAAGGGCTTGAGCCAAACATTTCCCAATAAGAGAGCTGGGATACAAAGGGCACCACRAATAAGTGGAACATTAGCAGGCAGAAAGCTGTAACTACCCGTCCTGTCCAGGGAGGCATGACCTGGAATCCTGATCAAGGCTATTTTGTCTTGGGGACAGCTTCCAGTTTGGAGAGACACAGTAATGGGAGGCTCCCTAGCACGTCACCTCACCCTGACTGACCTCAGTGTGTCGGCCTTTTGCACTACATGACTCTGTGCCAGCAAGCTTGGGCTTACTGATGTGTTTCAGACTCATTAAGGCTGGTTTTCTTTAGCRTTTCTAATGAAATTCTACCTCCCCAGAAGTATGTGCGCACACAAGAMAAGAGACCCCAACTGAAAAACCAAAGGAAACGAGAAGAGCTGCACAGGAGTAGMAAACTATTTTCTTTCTTTTCTTTATTAACTTGCATCAATGTGCAACCTCTTTCCTAAAGCGCATGAGGTAGTACAGGTATTTCCTAATACAAAGATCAGAAAAAAAAAAGAATATTGTTTGTTTTCTTTTTTCTGCTCTCTGCAAGAAACAGCATCTCTGCAGTTGTCATAGCTTTCAAAGTTAACCCTGAACACGGAGCAGCATCAAAGCATTTAGGGAAATGCAAAGAACTGGAAGMTGGTTTAAATAGAACTCTTGCTAAACTAGGAGTTTTCTTGAGAGCTTTTTGCCTAGTWGACTTCTTGGCTAGTTTTAATTTCAGACTAGAAATGAAAGCAGCCTCATTTAAAAATCTGCAGCCAGAAATGCAGTTCATACAAAAACTATGTTTACTTTTAATATCATGTATTGAGGGGTGAGGGGGTTTAAAGGGTGGGTTGTTTTGTTCAAGAAACCTGATCTGTCTCTGAAATCTGACTTGCTTTCTGTCTTTAAGCCTGTATTGAGATTGGGCAGCAGGAAAGCTTTTGGATGGAAGGGATGAGGTAAARAAAAGCAAGAAGCAAGATGGTGTTTTTGAGGTGGAGTTGTCATTTCACAGCACTTGCTGTGCTGTGCACTTGCTGTGAAATGTGACTGYAAATCTTGCTCATAAAACAAGAGTAGTGTTACCTCCCTTAGTCTGGTGGGTTCTTGGTCTGTATGTGAGGACTGTGTGTTTTAAATAGGCACCATGYTGACAAAATTGCCTCTGTCTGTTTAGGAAGAGTTCTCAAAAAGTGCGTTTAAGCAGACAAAACCAGACGAGCTTGACACTGTGTGTTTMTGTATGTACTTGGGTATCAGTGGCCTATATTGTATCGAAGTAGTATGGCATGTTGACTGCTGTTTGTTCATTACACATGTCCACAGGTCTCTTGACCTGTAGATATCATCATTTATACCTATAGTCCCAATGCCAAAGACGAGGCTAGAAATAATATATATTACATCATCCTACAGCAAGAATCCTCATGACATAGTTAATGCCAGGACAGGAAGCTTTTGCTCTTCCACAGCAGCTTTGTTTTAGCAGTGATGCTCTATGGGGTCTGTGGAACACACAAGGTGTCTTGTTTACTTTTTCCYTCAAATATGTGTATGTGTGTGTATCTACACATATACTGCAGATCAGGAGCTAGAGGGAAAAGAAGTAATAGTGGTGCCTCTATGGTGTTTGAGTTGCTAGCTCATGAAGAGTGCACTAGAGATTGCCTTTAAATGTGGTGCCTTAGAGTTTGAGAACAGAAAATAAAAATCTAAAAGAGTAAAAATGAAAATCTGTCCCGCTTGTTGCAGCAAAACCAGGGAGTTATAAAGGACATCTGAACAATATTGAGTTTGGGGTAGCACAATCACATCACGAAAGATTTACCTTTGGGCTGCAAACTCAATACAGGGCAATAACAATCTATTACGAGTAGAGCAATGCAACGTCAAAGGAATATTTAAAAGAACTAGACAGAACCTTTAAATCACCAAAATTGAGTTACGCTCTCCGAAAGGAAATGCTGTGGGGACAATTCCTAGCAGGATTTTCCAAGAGGTGTTGTTAATTTACTCATAGTTATATTTAATGAATATTTGGTGTGACCTGTAATTTTGCCACTCCTGTAAGTCTAATGTTTATCTTGCGTAGTCATAGTCCTGCTGCTCATAAAAGCTGGGAGGTCAGAAAGGGAAAGGCCCCAGTCCTTGAGGAGCAGTTAGAGCGTCCAAGGGACAGGAGTTGCTGTGCACGAATGCGCCTGCGTGCTCCGCGGGTCAGTGCAAGTGGTTCTGTCTGAACTGCTCTGTTTGGCAGCAGTCGGGCTCGTAAGATGCACAAAATATTTATCATAGATGCTGCCTCCTAAGTGGGTGAGTYGGTCTGCAGAGAAATGAGATGTGATGGATGCTGTGGGTCTCTGAGGTCTGATTGCAGAAGTGACAAATGCAGCAAGTGTAGGAGGAGACAGAGATGCCGCTAACATAGCGGGTATGGTATGTTCTAGTCATCTGCAGACTGCAGCAGCAATAGAGGGACTGAGGGCAGGGTGATGGCCCTGGCTTGTGGGTTTTGGTGATGCAGAGCAGTAATCCTCCAAGAAAAATCCCTTCAGAGCCTTTGCCTTTCTGCACCAGTCTAAAATGCCATTGACATTGCTGATGCTATTTGGTGTGATTTCCTATAAGGAGAGGTGCYCAGTCATCTTCTACTGTCCCCTGCTCCCTTACCTTAGGTCAGCAATACAAATTCTCCTTCCGCCCTTGACTAGGAGAATTTGTCAAGTTTTAGCCTGTAAAGAAGAATATCAACTGCCTAGTGACTAGAATTATGGTAGGCAAATGCCAGCTTAACTAGACTGGCAAATGCTCAGCAGACGAAACCRGATTCGAGAGGATGAATGCCACAAAACAACTTTGCCCGCTTGTGTCTCACTGGTATATTTGCTGTAAGGTGTAACGGAGTATGTATAGAGCCATTAGGAGGCAAAATAGGAATTATTGTACACCCACATTTCAGGTGGATTTGATTCCGATTAATGGAAGGGGCAGGCTTGGTAGTTAACTCAACTGCCTTCAAATCAAAGGTAATTCAGTGCAGGTCATGGGATTGAGTTAACTGCAAAAAGCCTCTTGCTTAAATCCCCAGGTGATACCCGACACACCCGAGCACCAGCTTCTCAGATGGGAGCAGGGAAGATAAGCTGCAAGTCACACAGTGGTTTCTTTGCATTTGGCCCAAGAACCGAGCTTAAAAATACAAACAGGCTGTACTGCGCAGAGGGCGAAACGCTTAAATGTCAGCACAGCATTGTGAGGACTCGATCTGTATGCACAGCAACTATCGTGTGTACGGCAGAGAATAGCGCTTGTTTCGTGAAGGGAAGCGGGAATAAAAGCCCTGTATCCTGTTTTACCATTCCCAGGTGGCTTTGAAAAAAAATTCTTTAGCAATTAAAATGTTATTGACCTCGGTGACATGTGTATCGTGTCTCTCAAAACCAACAGTAAATATACAAAATGTTTATGTAAATATATATGCATATGCTTAGTACAAGTACCAGTCAACTGAAGAGACTTTTCTTCGATGGCTTATGGAAATGTCCTGTCTTTTCAGGGGGTAGCGAGACCCATTTATTAACTTGTGCTTTTTCATGCYCTTCAAAGGGAGCATTGTAGGAGTTGGGACCACATAATCCCCTGTCCTTACACTGAGGAGAGGGGTGAGGAGTGCAAGAAGTCAGGTTGTTCCCAGCTGCTTATGAAAGAGCTGRGTACCACTGTAATACATATGTTTAGGTAATAGAACAAGTGTTTTCTCTTTGACTCCTGAAAATGGCCTGGGCACACCTGGAGAAAGAGTCTGGGATGCAAACTCATCTCTACTGCAGTAGGTAGGTAGGGGTCCGGGCCCTTGTTCATGATGCCTTTGGGAAGGAGGCCTTCTCCAGGCTCTCTTTTCACCAACTTCATTTCCTTCGGTGCTTAGCAGAGGTGAGGGTGTTATCGCATCTCTCAGGAAAAATGCAGATTTTTAGCGTAGGAGGGCAAAAAGTTCAGCAATTGAACTTTTGTGTGACAGGCTAGTCCTTGTGGAATAGCTGTTGGGTTTTCCCTGCCTGTATGTGTTTCTTCTGCCTGTTCTTTCATTTGGTTGCTACAAAATTTGAAATGCATTTGTTATTTTTTAAGAAAAAAGGACAAGAGTTTACTTGCCTCCTTTTTGCATTTTCTATTATCAAAAATCATAATTTCTAATGTGACAGAAATGCACCAGCATTGAACAAATCTCTGGTGATGGGGACTTCTGGTAGGAACTGCCTTCCCCTGAGAGGCAAAAAGGTATGTTTAAAAAAAAAAAAAAGACAAAACTCAGAAGTCAGAAAGTAGTAAGTGGGGAGGTGTTTCCCACTCATAAATTCTCATAGAGCTTGTGTTTTCACTTCTGTGATGCTAATAGTTCCCCTCTCTAATTTCTCAGCTAATTAGCCTATCTCTCCCATGCAGATTGGGGGGCATGAAAACATAGCTCCGTGCTCAAACTCTCTGATGTTTGGGCAGACATCTTGAGAACACTGATTGAACTGATAGTCGGCTATTTTATAGGGCCTTAAAAGCCTCTAAGAAAGTCTCAAGGCCCATTAGACTTTCTGTCATGCATATGATGAGGAAAAATATACCAACATAAAGCCTAGGTTATTGTCCTGCCGTGACAGCAGCAGCTATTGTGCCGAGGGGCTTTTTGGATGCGAGCTCCACCTGAGGGTTTCTGTTGTGCTGGCTGGTGCCGTTTCGGGGACGGTCCCCAAACAGAGGGGACTTTGTGATGATGGGCTCCCAGTGACCCGTAAGGAATATAACACGCAACCCGGTGGTTTGACAAGGTGGAAAAGCTCAATAAATGCAGTGACCTCTTTGAGTTTCCTGTTTCAAGCCTCACTGCTTAGTTCCTTGCACAAGGTTTGGTTTGGAGACCTGGGCACAAGTTACATTAAAGCCTCTTTTCGCAGTGAGCGGAGCTTAGAGATGTTTCTGCTGTGGSCTCTCCTCTCCAGTGTTTTGAGGCAGGAGACACTTTCACTCTTTTGTAGAGGGCCACACTTGTTTTGCACCACCAGTATTTTGCATCTCTATTAACGGAGCAAGCAATTAAGAGCAAAGGATAAAAGGTGTTTCCCAGTTTTTGCCTCATACTCTGTGTTATAGTCCGAGTAGGTCTATAATGAACCTAAGTAATTACTTGTTTTTCATCTTAAAGTTGTTATTGTCCCTTTAACAGTATGTAATACACCAGTAAGTAGCCCTCTTGTGCAAAAGAATCTAGAAGAGCTCATGAAGTGGGTTACCACCTATGCCTGTAAGACCAATTTGGAGGTATCTTGCTTAGAGCCCCCGGGAGAAAGACCATATCTTGCGTTGCCATAACTTTTGGTATTTTAGATTTCTTAGATGGTCTGAATGTGCGATGTGGGTCTGGGATAATAAAAAAAAAAGACAGAAGTGCTTAAATTACATCAGATGCTTCAAAATGCTCACAGTATTTCTCAGACTGTTTGGAACTGTTGAAGAGCCTTTTGTTTGGTTACCTCTACACTTAGGGTGCCTGTGGTCTACAGCACTCATCTGCTTCACTCCGAACACTTAGCAGCTGCTGGCAGGAGTTTCCAATCTATATGTTGGATGTAAATGCTCAAGGCAGAAGTGATTTTTTTTTATTACCCAAAAATACTTGTTTGCGTGTGAGCACCTTGAGGTAAACARTCCTCTTTTAGATCAGAAGTATTAGTTCCATTCCTTATTAAATCCTGCTTTACTCTAGTGGCTATTTATAGTAGGCTGGGACCGCTCTTACTTTGCTCTTACTTTGCTCACGACACGGCGCAGGGCTTTTCCTCTGCCTGGCGGAGCCACGGATGAGAATTGATGTCGCTTGTGGCGGCCCACGCGGGGCCGCGCTCACTGTCACCGCGGTCCCCGCCACCTCTGCCCCGCTGCGAGGGGCCGTGTCAGACAGAGCCCCCTGCCACGCAGCCCTTTGACAGGGCCTTTCTCGTGCGCGTCGTCCCCAACCCAGCAGCGCCGCCTCGGGGGAGGCCTGACCGGGCCTGGCGGTGGGGTGGGCGTGCGGGAGCAGCATCYGTGTCTGGTGGGACTCAGGTGGCCGTGCGCTGGGGCTCGGGCGCATCGAGATGGGCAGCGAACTGCCTGGAGAGGCTGCCCCCAGYGAGCCCTGCGTGCTCTGAAGCACCTGAGCCCTGTGAGGGTTTCCTAAAGCGCAGGGAGCACAGGGCAAGTTTGAATTGCTCGACGCAGTTATGCATGGCCAGTGTACGTGTGAACATAAGTCCAGCACTTGCGAGTGAGCYGGGAGGTCCTGCAGACAGCAAGTCTGCGTTGTGTGCCTGCCCCTGATCATTTATTCAGGGTCTCTGTCTTTACTTCTATGGCTGCATGCGATTTTTTTCTTCTCCCCTCCCCTCAGCAGCTGACAGGCTGGATGATGAATCAAAAGGGTTGCGCATAGGGAGACCTGGGCAAAGAAAAGATGATCTGGTCATTAAGGCAGAGCCAGCAGCTTGCTCTTATAGAAGTGGTCAGACTTACAAGCTAACCCCTACCCTGGTTCTTCTCATTTCCTTTTCTTTCTGATAAAGAAATTCAGTGTGACCATTTACAGGAGTAGTGAAAGGTTACAAAAYTGTGTACTGACCTGGTGTCCTGAAGGCTTTGGAGGGTTAATGACCCTGTGTTGGATGTTATTCCTATTCTTTTCCTAAACCCTGATTTGACTCCAAGGCTTTACTGATCTTATCCTTCTCCCTGAACCTTCTTTCAGAGAGTGTAGGGAATCTTCCTTCTCTTTAAAGACTGAAGAACCTACATGGATGACTTKGGAGGTTGTTCCCATTCAAAAGTCAGGATGTGCAGAGTCAGGTCTTCTGGCAGTGAAAGTGGAAGCAGCTTGTATGAATGAAATGTCCACCAGCTCTGTTAGAGTAATGCACCACACATGGGCCTATTCCTTCCCTGTACCTCGTTTTGCCTGGATCTCTCCTTGGCCAATCATGTCATTTTGGATTTTTCCAGATAAACTTCCAGACTCCCAACATAATGTGAGATAACAGCTGTGCCCTCAGCCTGCATCACTCCTTCATGCCCCAATTGAGTTCAGCTGAGTTGTAGACCCAAAGCCTCTTCAGCTGAGTTGTAGACCCGAAGCCTCCTCACTTTTCGGAGCGAAGGGAGCCTGTTGCTCTGCAGTGTCCTGTGTCAGCGTTGGCTTTTCTCACAGTGCCTGGACGTGTCAGCCTTCTGGGCACAAGGCAAATCATTTCTTCCTGACATTGTGTAAGAGGTGAGCTTTGAGAGCTGGAGGATTTATTGCTGGCCAGAATGGAGGTAACGTTACTGTGTCTGCTGGTGCTCTTCTGTTCTTGAGCAAGATGTGCAGCTGTTGTCATGTCTCTTTGTGGCGATTTAAAAAAGGCTGTGTAGCACATAGGATTATAGGTTCATACTTGAGTTTGTTTAGAATGAATAAATGAGAGTATGTAAAACAAATGCCCACTACATTTTAAGAAAAGTTACTTTCTGGATAGCTTTATTCTGGTTTTCGTTGTATGGAATTGAGTTTGGTTTCCTTTTTCAGCCTTGCTGAGATGAAAAAGACTTATTCTATGCACATAGTGRGGTGTTTTGGKTTTTTTGTTTGGTTTTTTTGAAGCTTTACATTCATCTTTAGCCTCATTATCAGTTTGGGTCTTATGAGCCTGCACAGTTAGGGATGYTTGTAACATGCACATGCAATGCTTCTCCTAAGCATATATTTTCCCAAGCTAATTAGCAATATAGCATATGTTTTGATAAGGGCACAGAATATGCAAGTTACAGCCTAGTCAGAGAGTTGATCAGAACCCTGGTGAAAAACATGAGGTTTGCCTCTTCCTATCAGCCTGTGTGAAAATCACTAGCTCTGTTTTTCTATCTGTGTGCAGTAAAGCATGTGCCGTTTTGATTTCTCTTCTAGAGAACACTAAGCTTTAATCTCTGTCTTGTCCTAGTCCTACTGTAGGCTACACATTAAGCTAGATGTCTAGTAAACAATCCTGCAAGGTTTTGCATGTCATTTTTTCATGTTCAGGAACCTTTTTGAGATATGGAGGTGCTCGTGCCTGCATCCATGTACTACCCCAGCACCTTATTTCTATTGCTGCTCGTGGCAGTGGATCCTAAAGACCTTCCTGAATCCTTGCCTGATCTTGTTGCTGGATTAYGTGCATAGAGATGTCTCTCCCGGGCATATCCGCTGTGTGTCCCTCTAGTGATGGGAGACGTTAGTCAAGGCAGGTTGGCGAGTGTATTTATACTCCACTCCAAAATGAAGCTTGGCCCAAGAAGCCAAGTATTTTCCATGTGAAGGATCACTTTATTATGCTAGGACAGAAGCATGCAAAGCCTTGGGTTGTGTGAAGACTAACGCCACTGTCCCTGGGCACTAATGGCAGTACTCATACAGGCACCCAATAATATTTGACCAAAGCAAACCCCACACAAAATAAGTCTATGTTAACGACCTCAAGAGTTACTCAGCCTTATTAGTATCAYGATAAACGGATGAACTGGATAAAATGTCATGCTCAGGTCTGTATTCCTCCTTTTTCTTTCGTAGCTCTCTTGTAGCTAGCCATAATCTACAAATTCATGTTAGATACAAGAGGGCAGTAAATATTCTTGGCAAAAGCAGTGACATGTCCTCTAACTGGCTGATGAATGCTTGAAAGCTCTTTCCGCCTACCAGTTAAGATGATGGCCATAAACTRTCATTAAAAGGGTATTGCACAAAACTAGTCTGTAGATTTTTGTAGCATTCTTTTTATGGTTTGAGTCAGATGCACTTTCTGTTTTGTCAGAAAATTGATCATCTTAGAGCATTGAACCATTTTTTTCACACTTCATTTCAGAAATGGATTGTTCAGAGGTTTGAACAATATGGTTGTTTTCAACATCTGGCTGCTAAGTCAAGTAAAATGCTGGAATTAGGACTGAGAACTTCGCCACTGAAGTCTAGGGAACAGTTCAGTGATAAAGGAGCACTTTTTGCTACCCAAAATGATACATGTTCTCACCTTGTGATTTGGTGGTGTTGTGGGTATGATTTCCATGTAGGCATTAAAAAAATGACTTTAGACTTGAGACCATCTATTGGCTAGCAAAAAATTCATGCCTTCTAGTGGAGGAAGATGGCTTTAATGGAGAAAAGTCAAGAGTTGTACTGCATATTAAAGGCACGTAAAACTTTTTTTGGGGGGGGAGGAGGTGGGGGGCAGGAATGAGAAGAAGGTCAAGGAGGAAGACAAAATAAGTTGCTCTTTGAATAAGRTTCTTCTCTAAGAAGCAGTGTCCTAGGATGTACCAACTCTGTGGTAAAGACCTCACATCTATTTAGCAGGGAACTTAGGGTTCTTGGCACCATCTAGTATGTACTGTCATGATTTAACGTGTATTTTTTGATGCATGATGTCTGTCTTAGATGGGCTGAGACCAAGAGCAAACATGAGGAGACCACATTTTTCAGGAGAGAACTGAAAGCATGAGCCTTAATCACAGACCTAAATCAATATATGGCCAAATAGGATTCTACTGGAACTTTGTATCATCACTATGCTGAAAGTAGTGACTAGTTGTCTGAATTTTAATATTTTTTCCATCGAGAACCCGGTAACAAATGGGTTTTAGTTGAGGGGAGGAGGARAAAAAGTGTGCCATGGAGCTGGAGTCATTTGTGCATGTAAAACCTGACAACCTGCTGCAGGCTTTAAAACTGTGATTTTAAAAAAAAATTACTGTCAATGTGGTTTTACATCTACCTCGAGGGTTTCGGTAAAGGAAGTACTTGTTTCAGGTTGTTAAGAAAACAGTATTTTTTTCTTCCCAGTGTTCCTATTTAGTAATTTGCTTTGTGTTCATTTCTCTTAATGCAGTTAAATAGGCCGAATCAGGCTCTTCCTAACAGCTTTGGCTTTCTTCTTTTCAGTCTTTTAAAAAGTTTTTTTCTAAGAACAGAGAGCTGGTGAAGCGGAGAACTGAGTGGCTTTCCTGATCCTACTTGGTTCTTTCTCACAGTAGAGCTTCTGACTAGAGCAGTTCTTATCCTCCTTGTCATTGCTCCCTGCTCCATTTATGAAACTATAAACACCCCTGCAATAATAAGAGCACAAATATTGACTTGCCTGGCAGGCTTGCTTGGTACAAGGGCTAAGGGGAGGCGTTGCCAGCTAAGCTGCGTACTTGAGCTGCACTGGGTAGGCACTTTTCTAGGCTCTACTTGCAAGGAGAATTAKATAAGTAGATGGTCATCAGATAGCAAGCTAACTGACAGCATGCAACATCCCATGGTAACTGGGACTGGGATTCAAAGGAAAGATGGAGGATGGGGAGATGCTGTCCTTAAAGTATAAGTCCAAGGTGGCTTTTGTARGAGGAATGATTGAGCAGACTTGGACCCTTCTACTTGCAACAGAGAAGGTGGAGGGAGGATAACAGATATCAATAAAATAATGAGAAGAGTGATGAGAGTGGTTAAGGACCAACTGTTCATTGTCTCTTGTAACAAAATCCAGGGCTGTGATTTAGGAAAAGGTACCAGGATCATCAAGATSAATATGAGAGGATGGTTCTTTACTCAACCACTGCACACTAGATGCGTGGGTCTCCATGTCAAAGGCTGTTGTGGATTTAAAAAAAGCTTCTAGGTTCGAGGGTAGTATGGATATGCTTTTGGACAAGGCRTTCACAAAGGATTAGTAGATCGGTGCTTCAGTCTCATTAAATCCTCTGAGCTGAAATTATTCAGCGGTTTAGAGAGCAGCTGGGGGATGTGTCTGTGTGTTCTGGTCTGCTCTTAGGCACCTACTTGTGGTCACCACCAGAGAGGACAGTGACCTAGGCTTGGTTCCTAGAGTGGCTTCCTGTGTTCCCTAACCAGACTTGACACTGCTTGTTGTGTGACACTGCTGAACCAAGATGATCTTGGAGTTCTTCTTTGAACTGCGATAGGGAGCTTCCCTGTGTTGGGACTGTGGCAACGGCAAACTTTTTATCCCACTGTTAAGACCCAGGAAAAAACAGAACCTACTTTTTTGTTCCCTGAAGGGATGTGGAATCTGGGGGAGAAATTTGTTTTCATCCAGTAGACTTAGCTAACATAGCATGTATGTTAGTGTACGTAAAGTAGGTTAGTACAAGTTGCTGAGCAGTAACCTCTTGTCATATATTTTGCTCATATGAAATGCCCTCCAAGAGGGAACGATTTTATTTGCCCCTCAGATCAATTTCCAAGAGACACGTAATGTTGAGACGGATAAATCGCCCTTTTCATAAAAGGCAAAGCTGACAGATGCAGGTTGGGTGGCTTTAAATTAAAAAACCTTGTAAGGATAAATATAAAAAACAGAATGCAATGCTCTAAAACCAAAACAAATAAAAATTCAATGGACCTTCATATAGTGGTGTTTGTACTCAGAAAGCAAGGTTTAATAAAATTCTTTAATTTTATGGCAGAAGACATGTCAAATGCAGTTTATATTTCTCAGCCAATAATCATATTTTCTTGCAAGTGGTTGATACKTTTAGTTTTTAGAGACAGACACAACAAATAATAAGGGTTTTTATTTGAGAGGAGAAATGAGCATTTTGATCGGGATGAAAGGGGTATAATAAATTTATGAGACCTCACATACAGCTATAATATAATAAATTAGGAGGATTAATGGAATTGTGGGCTACAGTAACCCTCACTAGTAGAATGCCTATTTTATGGAGCTTGATAATATAGTTTATCATTGACTCCATGGGAATTCCCACAATATATTAGCTGTGGTGTAACAATAAAGCGCACACAGTAAGAGGCATGTCTCTTTTGACACACATTCTCTTCCCACACTTATTTTACCAGGGAAACAACTCCGGTGCAGTTTAATTAAACTGCACCGCAATGAATTAGTCCAGGTCTTAGCCCCCTGACAGTGAGGAGCCTGGCATTACCACAGGGGGYTGTCCCCCCGTGACACCAGAGACTGCAGAAGACCTGGGAAAAAAAAGGGTAGGGTCTCGCAAGTGACACTGTCACTGTGCAAGGCCTTAGCTGTCAATCAGAGGGTCTGAAGAAAGCGGAGACCCCTTTGCATTCAACTTTATCTGCCCACATTTGTTCACTTTGATCTGACCTTTACAGGAGATCAGAAAGCGACGTGGAGAGGCACTTGGGAGACCTCCCCACTTCTGGAGAAGGCCGACTTGAGCGGCACATGAAAGCCAGGGCAGCGGATGTGCAGCTGGCAAGGCGCTCATTTATCTACATGGCTTTAACTTGCAGGAAGGAGAGAGTGAATCCAAGTCAGGAATCTGGAGGAAACTGGGGGGTTTTCTTTGTTATTTTTTGTTTGTTTGATTTTTGTTGTTCKGATTATTTTTTTTTAAGAGGAGGTGGCAGGTGTGATGGTGAAATCCAACTGCAACTGGAAGTGTTTAGGTTATGCAAGGAGGTGGAAATCATAGCTGAGTAGTCTGCAGGATTCTTTGAAGTTACACAGGTTATTGGGCTTCYTCATTGCTTTTTGTTCTTGTGTTCCTTTTATATATAGAACAATTCCATTTGGGGATGGGGAGTAGGGAAAAGCAACTTTCAAATGATGTTATGAGAACTTTCACAGAAAACTCACCACAGTTTTGGGAGCTGCTGGGGTTAGTGGTCTGTTGAAGAATGGGCATTTAATTTTGCAGATGAGTTTGTCAAGCTTAGCTTTCAGCTGTTGGGTTTTGTAATTGCTCTGTTTTAATCAGCTAAAGAGTGATCTGTTCCCCCTAGAGACTGTGATCAAGTCACTTTSACTGCGTTGGGGTCCTCAGTCTCCTAGCAAGTTAGATTTTCTATGCATTTAATCAATGCTTGATATCTCATGCCTGTCACTTATATGTTGAAACAATCATAAGGTGATGCATTTCTCAAGGAAAAGAAATTGATAATGATTTTTCAAGCAAAAAATGAATTGTGTAATTCTCGTGATCTTCGATGGGAGTTTAATACAGACAAGAGTATTTCCCTCGAGCCAAATTTTAGAACGTATAGAGAGGTAATTCACAATAAAACAGCAGAACAGTCCTCCATTATTTATAGATATGCCTGGATGGAACCTTTTATTAATTCATGAAATTATTTGGGAATAGAGAAATTATTTGGGAATCTCTTCTCTTGAAAATGCCTTTTTCTSAAGAGTTCTTCACCGCGCTCAGCTCCATGCCTTGGGGCACGTGCCCGCTGTATCTTTGAGGACCCCATCTGATGATGGCYTTAGATCTTGTGCCACTGGAATCACTGGGATTTTAGCACCAGACGTGGTGCTGTTGTGGTCAGCYCCTGCTGCCTCTGCTGCCTCCACTGCCTCTCTGTGGGCTGGCGAGCCTGAGAAGTGGCCCTTGCCATGTCAGATGTCATGTACAGCGCCTGACCTTGCTCTCCCAGCACTTGATCTTTGCACTTGATGTGGACATTTGTCACTGTCCTGCAGCAAGGGGGCTCGGGTGGGTCTGGCTCGCTGCTGTGCTCCGTGTTGGAAAGGAAATTCCCTCTGTAGCAATGATGGGTCAACACAGACCCTGGAGTCTGAAAGCTGCAGTTAAGCCGTGTCCCGGTGGATAACCTGCCTGACTATGTGCTTCCAATTTCAGACTCCAACATATGAGGGAATAAATCAACAACTGGAATAGCTTTTAGAAATTGAGTGTACAAAACTGATTTCACTTGAGTCATGGTGTATTTTTCTGATGAGACAACCCTGAGGTTTCCCCATGTTGGTGCTGCGCACAAGTGTTTTCCTGGAGACAGGCAGGGAAAAGGGCACTTAGAGCCATCTGGTCTGAGCTACTGGCTCTGCTTGTAGTGTTTCCCAGAGTGAATTTTGTGTCCGTTCCATTAACCTGATTTTGTCTTGGTATCTAAAAAAATTTGCTACAATTACATAATAATAGAGAGGAATGAGAGAGAAGGTGGTTGGGAAATCATTGTAAAGCCCAAATTGTTCCAAGCTTATCCTTTTCCATCTGCTTTTCCCCCTTATTTCTTTAAGATGCTTTGTATGAATCAATGGGCTTACTGCTCAGAAATAGAATTTGCTGGGAAATTGGGTTAATAAATTATATTTATTTTTTGTTTCTTAACTTTGCAGTGAGAAATTAGAGATTTTTTTCACTCTATTTACACATCCCCATTCCAAGTTCAATAATTTTGAATGCCAAGATGGTAATCAATAGGACCATGACAGGGATTTCTTTTTATTTTTGTACTTCAAATCTCAGATTGTGAGGTCAGGTATGAAAAAAAMAAGTGTTAGGATCTTCAGAATGATTAAGAAACTCAATTTCTGAAGTCTTAAAAATGTTTTGTTAGGATCCGTGTCTTGCATTATTTCTGGTCCCCTGTGAATTCTAAATGCACAAATAAAGATCAATTGAATTATAAACTATCAGAAAGCAGAGGGGTTAATTTAAGRAATTGCATGGCAGTGAACTTGTTCCTAGAGCTTTAGCTTGGCTTCTGTTTTTATTGTTGTAAATAATGCACATGTGGTTAGAACAGTAAAATCGAAGCAAGTGGGGAAGCTTGATGCCTTATTTTTGGAGTACTTGTATTTTTGCCTCTGCCAAAAGCAGGGCAGGCTCCATCCTGCAATGAAAGAATACAGGGAACTCTAGTTCGTCTCATGATCTACCATCATGTCAGCTAAAATTTTGTGGCAGATTCTTTATTACTGTTGTCAAGTTGAAATAGCTTTCCTATGCTGAGGTGTAAGAGTGAAGGACTAAAAATATATACCCTTGAAACTGCAAAGTAGGTGAACTTGAAGTTATTGACGGAGATTATATGATGCTACAGTCCTGTAACTGCAACATGTCTTGCCGTTCTGGGCTGCCTATGGAATAACTGGTTATAGTTGAGTTGTACACCATGCCATAGGTRAGAGTCAAGGTCAGTTATGGGACAGTTGTGTCCAGAGACAAGGGGATGTTTGTGCCGTACTATTGCCATGGAGGGAAGAGGCAGGATGTTCTGCTGGGAAGTCTTCACTTCAGTACTTTGCTTCTGCTCTTACTGCACTAGTTCTATTTTCTTCTTTATAAACTGTACTTGTTTGAGAAATAAGTTCATTTTGGTAGCAACTTCAGTTGCATGCCTGTTCATGTAGCTTTCCTTAATACATTATTTTACTCTTAGAATTGTAGAATTGATCTGAAATTCTAAATGAAGGGATCAAATCACCCATCTTTTATGACATAGCTTTCATAACACAACTCTAGTTGGAAATATAATCAATAAATTTCAGTGTAAGGACTGTGGGATGGGTTGTATTTCGTGCAAATGAAGCCTTGCTGTGTCTGAACTCGCTGAGCAATGAGCAAAACTGGTGGTAGATTTTTTTTCCTAACTTAACCACTGTTTCACAGGAGAGCAGATGTTTTAAGAGGATGTATGAATAAATGTATTGAAAGCAAGTTCATTAGCTGCACTAATATCATATTTAATGCCYGAGCACTTAGTGTAGCTACAACAAAATCTGAAGGCTGTGTTGATTCCCTGTACCTGCGTTGGTGTCTCAATGCGGTTGCTGCTCACTAGCTGGGCCTCCTGCAGGGGATCTTGACATCAAAGAGACAAACTAGCCAAGTCATAATTAGCCCCAAGCTTGTTTGGTGTAAATTGTAAACAATATATCAAGTTGACTAATTGTAATGAGTCTCACTCGGAGCGGCGGAGCCCTGGGGCCCCGCGCGCCCCGTTGCCGCGTTCGCTGCCCACGCTGCGTCGGGGAGGAGAGTCGCGCGCGGCCTGCGCGTCGCCAGCCGCGGCGCTGAACCCGGCGCCGCCCGGGGACATTCATCACTGTCCTGGGAGGACAGCAGTCGAGGCTGCGCCAATTGGGAGGCCTTTTCAGATGTAAAAAGCTTGTAGAGATATCTGTGAGGAAATTGCACGCTTTCTCTTGCCGTTTTCAGTGCTTGAAATGCGTGATTTTGAGGGGGTAACTCAGAATGAAAGTCCCTCTTTCTTAATTCAAAACATTCAGTCATCTACCAGCTGACGTACCTAATCTCYGAGAGGCTCACTCCATGCTTGCTTTTTATCAGGAAGAATCTTCCTGACATCACTCCAACTCAAACACGGTGTGCTGGATCAGGCTGAGGGCGTTTAGCAGCCGACAAGGAAGCTCCTCTCGCTCTGGGGAGGGTGCCCTGCTGACGCAGAGTTGCTTCGTGAGTGCCCGCTGCACTCTTCAGGCTTGTGGGTCCAAAACTGCAGTGGGCCTACTATGAGAAATGGCCCTCTGTCTGCGGCTATCTGTCTTATCGCAATGTCAACAAGATAAAAGGTCCCCTCTCATTTCCTAGTAGGCAGTTCTGGGTAAGCCCAGCTCATGTTTGGGTAAACCATGGTGTTGAGTTGACTTTCAGCTGAAGGTGGAGAGAAGCAGCTATTAAACACCCCTTCACAAGGCTCTGTTATGGCATGGGACAACCTTCTTTCCCTCCCCTTGAGCATACACTTAATGCGAGGCTGAGCAAGTTGGAAGTTGCAGGCAGCTCTCACGCCGGCCTGGTGCCCAATGCGCTGCTGTCAGCCGCGCAGTCCTGCAGGGTCACCGGGACGAGGGCGCCCTGCGAATGAATTCCTGTCATTAGTCATCCCGTCACTTGCTGTGCTGAGCCCACAACAGAAGATATGAATTTTACTTAGCAGCTTTTAGAAAGGAATTGCATGAGGAAAATGTATGTGCCAGAGCCTTTTGATCTGCTGGAGTCATCTTGTAGTAGAGAATTTAGTCTTGTGTTAGTACTGCTAAGACCAGTGTGTTCATATTTTACGACTTTTCTTGGAAAGTTTTGTTGTGTTTGCGGTATTTGCACAAAAAAGTGTGAACCAGACTTTCATCTGTATGAAATAATCCTCAGCCTCCAATGCTATTTCTAATTCCTCCATAATTACCTTTGCACCACTATCTGCTCATGCTAATTGTCCCTAAATGTTTCGGATGTTCCTGGTATCCTTGAGAATGGTGCGTGTGTTGGGCTGTTGCAGTGCTCCTGGGCTGCCTTGCTCTAGGAGCCACCGGGTATTTCAAAGCCTGGGAGATGAGTAGAGCCCTCAGCCTGATTAAGTGCCAGAGCCCCAGCTTGTCAATGTGATTTGAGGAGACTTTGCCCACGAGCACTGGAATATCGCCCAGCACATGATGAATCCCCATGTCTGTTCCCAAGCCACCTCGAGTCTGTGTGGGTCAGGACAAAACGGGAAGCGAGGAGGTGTGCTTGGGAGTCACCCTTCGGTAGCTCTGCCAAAGGACCTTCTGTTTGCCAACAGGGAGGGCTGCCCCGCGATGAGCCCACAAAGCAAATGGGCAAAGCAGTTGAGAACGTTGTTATCCTCAAACATAACATATCAGCTTACCCCTTTTATTGCGCTTTTCCCTTCAGGAGAGCTTTCATGGGAATGCAAAGAACCTGACACTAAGATTCGTGCTGTTGTTAGGTAGGAAGCCAAAGGATGCACTTTCAGCTGTGGCCAACCACTGTTGGAAGATGCATCCTTGTCAGTCAACCTGCACCAAGATGTGATGGTAAAACCAGAAAGAAATTAAGTTAGGGTGATGTCATAATTTCACTAGAAAGTAAAAAGGGAAGTTAAACTTGAGCAAGTGATCCCTTAGGGATAGGGGGTGCCTTTAAAAGCCGGTGTTATTTTCAATTCAACTCAACATGTTCAAAGTCAAGGGAGAATATATTTTATGGTGTAGTTTTAGGGACGTCCCCTTGATCTTTCTGTGGAGCTTGGCTGGAGTTTATCCAAAGCACAAACTTATCTGCTTCCAACAAGGATTCTGGAAAATCCTTTTGCTAGGGAATGGATTTTATGATGCAAAAATGGAGATCGTGTAGTCTTTGCACGATTGATAGAGATCTAGCTTTCTAAGGCTGAGTGATGTAAAAGAATAGTGAAGAAAGAATTTGCACTGAATGCAGGAAATGAACAGTAAGAGAAATATTTGTTTTTATGTGTATACACTGTAGTTACAGGAAGTGTTCAGGCAGCCAGATAATGAATATACAACCCTGTAATAGCTTAGAAAAATAAAGGTGAATAACATCCTGTTTCTGTTATGAAAATTTATGGTGTTTTGTATATGTGTAAATGGTGACATTTTTCTCTACCTTAAATTCAAACACAGCAGAGCCAACCAAATGTCAATTAACAAAATGAAGAATTTAAGAACATTATGTTCTTAAGTCCCCTACTTAAGAGTATTACTTTGCATGTGAAAATATTTGCAGGTATTTAGGTGATCAATTCCATGTTTACCCTCGGTGCTACTCCCGCGTTTACCCTCGGTGCTACTTCCAGGCAACTACAGACCAGTCAGTCTCACCTCCATCCCTGGAGAAGTGATGGAACAGCTCATCCTGACTGCTGTCTCCAGACACGTGGAGGAGAAGAAGGTGCTCAGGAGTAGCCAGCATGGATTCACCAAGGGGAAATCATGTTTGACTAACCTGATAGCCTTCTATGATGGAGTGACTTGCTGGATAGATGAGGGCAGAGTGGTGGATGTCATCTGTCTGGACTTGAGCAAAGCTTCTGACACTTTCCCTCACAACATTCTCCTGAGCAAGGTTCGGAAGTGTGGGATAGATGAGTGGACAGCGAGGTGGATTAGGAATTGGCTCAGTGGCAAGGCGCAGAGAGTTTTAATCGGTGGCGCGGAGTCTAGTTGGAGACCTGTAGTTAGTGGTTTCCCCCAGCGGTCAGTCCTTGGTCCAGTTGTGTTCAACTTATTCATTAATGACCTGGATGAAGGCATGGAGTGCTTCCTCAGCAAGTTTGCTGATGATACTAAACTGAGAGGAGTAGCTGATAGCTCTGAGGGCTGTGCTGCCATCCAGAGGGACCTGGACAGACTGGATGACTGGGCAGTGAGAAATCTCATGAAGTTCAACAAGGGCAAGTGCAGGGTCCTGCACTTGGGGAGGAATAACCCAGGATGCCAGTACAGGTTGGGGGCTGACCTTCTGGAGAGCAGCCCTGCAGAGAGGGACCTGGGCGTCGTGGTAGATGACAAGATGACATGAGGCAGCTGTGTGTCCTGGTGGCCAAGAAGGCTAGCAGGATGCTGGGGTGCCTTAAAAAGAGCATTTCCAGCAGGTCGAGAGGGGTGATTGTCCCCCTATCCACAGCCCTGGTAAGGCCATATCTGGAGACTGYGTCCAGTTCTGGGCTCCCCAGGACAAGAGGGATGTGGAGCTGCTGGAGAGAGTCCAGCGCAGGGCTACCAGGATGATCAGGGGCCTGGAACATCTGCCCTATGAGCAAAGGCTGAGGGAGCTGGGTCTGTTCAGCCTGGAGAAGAGAAGGCTGAGGGGGGACCTGATCAGTGTCTATAAAAACCTCAAGGAGTGAGGAGGAGGGGGCAGCCTCTTTTCAGTGGTGGCCAGCGATATGACTAGAGAAAAGGGCCACAAGCTGAGGCACCAAAAGTTCCATAGGAACTTGAGAAAACACTTTTTGACAGTGAGGGTGACAGAGCCCTGGAACAGGCTGCCCAGAGAGGTTGTGGAGTCTCCTTCTTTGGAGATCTTTAAAACCCGCTTGGACGCAGCCCCGTGCCACGTGCTCTAGGCAACCTTGAGCAGGGGGGTTGGACTCGATGACCTCTGAGGTCTCTTCCAACCTCAAGCGTTCTATGATTTGTTTTGCTTGTGTCCTTATGTAAGAATGAGCATGAGTGAAGATCCACCTTAGCAGCAATTTTGTTCAAAATCTTGGCCCTAGTTCTCTGACCAAGTGTTCAGAACAGTCTTTACGGTGCCAGAAAGACAGATTAGCATCATCCAGCTACTATAAAGTCAGCTAAGAAATAGAAAATGATCATATTTTGATCATATCTTAATCCTGGGCATCTCCAAAGAAATACCAAATGAAGGAGCAATTTTCTGTTGAATATGCTTAAGTGCAGCAGTTAAGGGCAGCATTTTCTATTTATGGCATCTCTACCTGTTAGACTGTACCGCCAAATCTGGGGGAAAAAAAAAAAAAATCCCATTCTTAAAAAATCCCGTTCTTAAACAGTTTGTATTGTGAGTTTTTAAGGATCACATTTTGAAAAAATCAAAATCAATATTCACAAATCTTTGTGGTCAGTCTCAACCTCTTAGAAAACGGGCTTTGCCGATCAAGAAAATACACATAAAAGTACCTGCATTAGTGACAATTATTACAAGCCACATTTGTATAGCTCTGCAAACAAAATACAGAAATTAGTTTCATCGTTCTTGCATCTGAACTGTTCAGACTTGATTCGAAGCTCCTTTTCCTAAATATATGTTAGATCATGTTTCCCAAATGTATTCAGCCATGTGATATGTCGTACCAGCTCATTCATATCAGATGAAGTGTGACTGGAAATAAAGCTGGATCTTTTTAAGAAGGCGCAGTCCTTTGCTTTGTATTTCCAAACCAAAATAGCCAAGTTCATTGTATTTTTGCCTACATTTCACTACTGTTCATCTTTCTTCTAAGTGAAGACTAATGTAAAGACAATTGCTAAAGAAAAAGCAATCATAATACCCTATACTAACTAAATTCAGACTTAGGGCTACTCACAGGAGAAATACATGACAGATCCATTGTTCTGTATTAGCAGGATATTGTCCCAGTATATGAACACATGCAAACTTTGAAGGCTTTGAATATTTAAGGCAAGACACTAGTGGCTCATCCCAGTGGGAACCACAGAAAAGGGGAACCTGATTAAATTTAATGTCATTGTCACTTTTTTTTCCATTGCGAAGAATTATATAGGTAGCCATAGCTACCACACTGTTCAGACACCATGACCACAATATTCTCCCTCAGAGGTTGGCGTCAAGGGCTGAATTATTCACTCCAAGAATGTGATTCGTYACGAGATGTGATTCTCGCAGATTAAAAGATTTGCCATCGTATAAAACACACAAACATATCTTGGAAGCTTAGTTTGAATTTTTTCTTGGGTGCTCACAAATTTACAAGCTATGGTTTTTTTCGTAGTGGAGAAAGTTAAGTTGGGAGCATATCTGCCCCTGCTCCACTCAGAAAACTGGAGTCACTGACGGGCTGGTGCTCTTTACTGTACTTAAAAAAAGATGATGAAGTGGAAAGTGAAGGTAGGTGTATGTAGGAGGCCACTTATAAACCCTGAAATTAAAAGAGATGTCTTTAAAAAAGTTTATTAAACGTTTGTTGCCTTGAGCTGTCCCCTTTACCTCCTGTTTATTCAGTGAAATGAAGCCTCAACTAACTATTTTGCTTGGCTGCAGCAAGTGTGTAACTCTGCCCACTCGTGTTTGGGCAGCTAACTCTGACTTCCCTCTTGGACAGACTCGTCTCACGGTGCTATTCCTAACGTGCATAGACTAATTAGACTCATTTCCATCCCAAATAACTTCTGTGAGCATGCCTCATTTACCACTCACTGAGATACATGAATAAAGAAATGTCTCTATCTGCAAGGCTCTGTCCACAGTAAAATGGCTAGTACTTCGAGTGCATTTACAGAAAAAAAAACATTTTTCTTTTGTGTATGTGATACTAATAGCTATTTCTTTTAACCATAGGGGAAAAGTGAGTGCTAAAATAAATCCCTAGCTTGCACCATGACTCCAGGATTAGTATGGGCAGCAGTGTTTTAATGTGTGATGACTATGCAGACATGTGGCAAACTCCTCGGAATTTCACCAGATTTAGGTGACAGCAACGAGCAGGAGAGGAATTTGGCCTTGCCACAGAAGCTGCTGCTGCTGAGCACAGGGGCCAAGAATCCTACCCTGTTTCCAGCAAAAAACAATGCAGGACTGGAGGCAAAGCTGGCAGGACAGCAGCAGTCTACAAAGCTGGAGGACTTGGTTCTCAGGTGTGGGYGCCCTCATCTCCATCGAGAATCAGTGGGAGCTGTACGAGGGTCTCCTTGCACGTCCAGCTGTGAATGTAAATAGGGCCCTTAAACTCTGAGGGAAAAACAGAGTGCCTGGAGGAGAAATGTGTATTGAAGAACTTAGGAAAGTAGAACTGAAGAAATGCATAYGTTTACAAGTAAACTAAAGCTAAAGCATGCTAAATGCCTTGTGCTGTGTGACTGTTTAAGGAAGAAAGCAGTTACTATTATTCAGCAGTGAACTCATTCAATCTAATTTTCTGTTATGCTTTTTTCTAGAAAGCTATAATATCTGTTAATGTATTTGGCATTCAAAGAAGGCATGTGCAGTTAGGGAGCTGTGAATATTTCATGTTCTTTGGTCAATAGGTAAGGTGGCCTTGCACAGGCAGTGTGTGGGGTGGCTGCAGAGGGGTGCCCCATGGCGCTGTGTCCGGCCCAGCACCGTGAGCACCTGCACTGCCCKCTGTACCAGCCTGGAAGCCCCTTTCACATACACTGGTGGCTGCGAGGGAACCCAAGCCGAGTGCTGCCSCACTACCTGTAGGGCAGATTGCTGAGCAGCTCTCCCTACTGATTACTCCTCTTAATGCTATTGAAATGTTTCGTGCTTTTCTCRGGAATTCTGGCAGCTGAATCCAGGGAGTGTCTCTGAATCCCAGCAGGATGGGGGTTTGGTGGTCGAGCCCACTGCTAGCATCTATCTGTTGCATGGGGCTGCGGGGAGGCCTGTGCGGCTGCTCTGCTCCGCAAAGGAAGCCTGGCATCTAGCGGACACTCGGGCATTGCTCCCTGTCCCCRTGCAGCTCCCAAAGCAGTGCTCAAGTCCAGGTACCTGCCTGCAAACAGGAGGGGTTTGTCTTGACTGCTGGGTTAAATTCGTGCTGCATCTGGCACCCRACCAGCTGGCACTGGCACAAGCGCAGCTGAGATGATCCCCCGTAGAGGCTACCTGTGTGCAGGACAGCCTGCTTCCTTTGCTGTGTGCTGCTTCTAACTCTATTGAACATAAGCTTGTATTTAAGTCAGTATATTTGTATATTTTGTATATTAAGTCAGTAGTTGTCACTGCCTGCTTAGGATGAGAGCATACAAGATGCACTATCCCAGTTATCCCAGGAAAAACACGTCTTACTGTCATTAAACGTCAAATATATTTTCATTAGCTGTTTTGACAGGATGAGGGCAGGGCTAAACTTCTTTTCTCCTTACGTTCTGAATGCAACATATCTCCCAAGATGACCTCTCTTTGCGTATTATGCCCACATTTAAATGATTTCTGTTCCTGTTATTTCTTATTCCACTGAGCAGTTATTACAGACTGATGGATTAGTGCATCTCACCCTGTACAGTTGCTCTGAACACATCTTTTCCTGTCAGCTGGGGCAAAGTTTTCAGTATTTAATCCTGTTGAGTTGTGACTAAGTGTGAACTTAGTCCTATTAAAAGTAATAGGATGAGTTTTAGTATAAGGTATTAGACAACAATAATAGAAGGAAAGGATACGATCCATGTGATAAATCATTTGTTTTTATGATTTATTTTTTATGATTTTTAATTTCAGTAATCGCAAAGCTAATTCACTGTGGCTACTGCTATAATTGACTCATCTGCAGCTCTGAGGCATTTTAGTTGGAAAAACAAAACAAGCGTGCTGATCTTAGCTGATTTTTGTTGAAGCATAGTCTGGAGTTATACTGCAAATCGTGCTTAAAGGTTTCAAGTTCCCTCCCCCTAGTGGATGTGAGGACACAAGCTTTGCTTTTGATTTTTGTTTATTTCTTACATCACCTTAAGCTCCTCACTCATCTCTTTTCTGCAGGAAATGGAAATGTGCTAGGGAAAACTTAGCCCAGAAGTCCCTCTTTTCTAGAGGGACTAGAAGACACTGCTTTCTAGAGACAGCWGTGGCCGAGAGGTACCTGCATGCCAGCACTGAGGAAACAGGTGGTTCCCTGGAAAAATACCCATTTCAGCTTTACCACGTGGGCCATATAGTGTCTTTGTGATGCTGTGATGGAAGTTAAATAAGAGGTAAACTAAGAAAGGCCCCCAAGGAGTCATCTTGGTGACTTTGTGATTTCTTCTTGTAAATTGCTCCTCTTCAAGTTCAGCACAGGAAGGCAGTTCAAGAATCTGATGAAAGATTTATATTAAAGCAAGAAAGAATCATTAAAAAAGAAATAGCTGGAAGGGATTGCAAGATGCTCCAGGCCATTCTGTGCCCTATGGCAGCATCAACTGCACCCCACCAGTTTGCACAGGTGTTTGTGTGACTGGTTCTTAGGAGTCCCTGAGTATACAATGCAACCCCATGTTACGCCCCAGCATTGAATCATCCCTGCCCTTGGTGAGAATTTCCTTCTTTAATGCAGTCTTGCTTGGTTTTTCATGAAAATAGGACAGATGTTTCTCTATTACTTGCTGCATCTTCAAGCTCGTTTGAAGTTTCCCTGTTCCTTGTCTTGACCAGTCCTGTTCATTTAACATAGGGCCATGCAGCCACTTCTGGAGYTGAATCCTAGCTGATGATTTTGGGCTCATGGGCCAGCTGCAGGATGCCCCAAAACACAGTACGTC
This sequence comes from Nothoprocta perdicaria, assembly GCF_003342845.1. Taxonomy (NCBI): domain Eukaryota; kingdom Metazoa; phylum Chordata; class Aves; order Tinamiformes; family Tinamidae; genus Nothoprocta; species Nothoprocta perdicaria. Next base: position 695,534 of record NW_020455516.1, read on the forward strand.
ATGGTGACATAGTGCAAAAGCCTTACGTTGATTGTATGTGTGTGGTGCATGTTTTCGGGGGGGGGGGGTTGGCTGTTGTGGTTTTTGTTTCCTGTTTTACAAATCCGTTCTGGTTGTCTTACAAATGCAGTTTGTAGAGGAGAAAAGCAAGTATTTGTGTGCGTACGAGTGGGTGTTGATGCATGCACTGTGGTATTATTTTGGTGAGACTCGGGTGCGGTTGTGTAAGCCCCAGGGCCAAACAGCTTTCACTTCCTCATTACTTTCACTGTCTCATCCCACACGCTGTGACCCAAGGTAGACGCTGAGTGCGTAGGACTTAGAGGCTACCGGCACCTCAGGGAGGTGCTGAGGGAAGGCAGATGCTGGACCCAAGGACTGCAACCTTTAACAAGGCTTTCAATGAGCCAGGTGTTGTCTCGAGCACTGTGGTGAGCTCAAGTGCAGCAGAAATGTGAAGCTCCCCAAACTCTTCCAGGGAAGCCTTAGGTTTTTCTCCARCTCTACATAAGCTCGTAAGGAATCGACAGCGGTAGCAGGAAGCCCTGTGGTGTAAAGCAATGTATGAAGATGCATTTCATGCCCCCGAGGTTTTCATTAGCTGGCCTGCCACTAGTTCAGACTAGTCCTRATTTCATTTATTAAAACAACAGGAGGAAATGTTAAGTCTAATATTGTTATATCATCAGGTCCACAGGTTAGGTACCCTTGGAGGCATGTAAAAAGGAAGTGGTGACAGTCTCTGTAGCTGCCAGTCACACTGAAAGTGTTAGTGCAATGTACCTGAGAGACAGGACATTCTACTCCAGCTCTTCAGGACTGAGCAATCCTTATTTCTCCCTTACTTAAACAGTTATTGCAGTGTTGATATTGCACTCAGTGTCATTACATTAAGATCGTGAATGGACTTTGAAAAAATACATAGCATTTTTAAAGGCTTATTTATATTTTTAATCTAATATCTAGTTATGGAGACATATAATCAATACCTTGACAATTTTGATTTTTTTCATAAGTGGAAAGTATTTCTGCGAAATACCCTGTGGAGATCCAGCATTTCTGCAGTCAGCAGGAGGTCAGGCAGTCTTCCTGTGGCTGCTGCTTGAGCGAGCCCTGCTTTATGTCAAGTTAATAGAAACTCTGAGTATCAAGTAGGAGATGGGCATGCCCTGCTTTGATGTTCATGCATAGTTCCCCTCACCATACATAAATATATCTCCATTGCATAGCAGATGAGCATGAAATAGGATTTATTAAAAGCAGAGAGGACAAGGTGCAAAAGCCAAGAGGTGAGGCCCTCGCAGCGTGCGGGACGGTCGGTAGGGAACACGTTGCCAAGAGGAGAGGTTCCTGTGATGTGGGCATGATACTGCCGTGTCTCTCCAAGCCCCAGGGCACCAAGGCCGCTGGGGATGTCCCCAGGGAGCTTCGTATTGCAGCTGTTCCACTTTGCGATCCTCACCATGGCACATGAACCATGATCCTGGCAGATATCAAGGGCTGCAGTAGCCCAGAAATGCCCTATGGGCTTTTCTCTTTGAGGCTGCTCTGTGAGAACAAATCCTTACACACACACAACCCAACCCTCTGTCACTGCCATAAAATTAGTTTAGACAGGAGGAAAAAAAGACAATTTAAATGGAAGTGCCAAGGACAAGAAACTCCCTAATAGTGTGGAGAAAACGTAGTATCAGCCTTCCTTCATAATTACTATTATAAAGAAATATATTCACAGGTGTTCACATCAATCTTCAAATTAGTGTGATTTTCCATGGGAGCCTGTAAGATCCATGCGGTATGCTGTAGTATTTAGCCAGGTTTCCTCAGGAGGAGGAGCTTCTCCAGCCAGACAAATGGTCCCTTCCCAATGGCCACGGGGGCCTGTGACACGGACATGGACATGCAGTAACGTGCCAAGGAGAAGCGCCGGTCCCCACAGAGCTTCCCCTCGGAGCCAGCTGTGCTTGGCCAGGTGAGAGCCCCATGAAGGGGCTTCAATGGGGAGCTGGGGCACTGTGGAGAGGAGCTGGAGGGCCAAGAGATGAATTAAGAGGAGACCAAGCTTAATGAGCTCTGGTGTTACCACATAAAGCTGTTTTACTTTGTAGTGGCTCAGGGAGAAAGCAAATTGGGGCACGTAGAGGCCTTGGGATGCAGTAGTGGTTAGTTAAAATGCATCAAGTTTGGCAAAGTCCGGAGAAGCAGAGCAGCGCGGCGTGGGAAGGGGCAGTATTGCACACCAGGCTTAAGCATCAACCAACCACACAGATTCTCTGCAGAAACAACCGTGGAAACAAGTGAGAATGAACCTCAAACTGTTTTTTTAAAAAACAGYGGATATATTGCGGATGTGTAGTGTCTCTAACAACCACCTGAAAATGGGTCATTTTTTCAAAAAGTGCATAACAGTTTGAGATAACATTTGCCCTGCATGAATGAAATGGGTAATTGCTACAATTTTCCTAGGTTTTACAAATTTTGGGGTTTTTTTGTCATTGTCTTTGTATTAAAATTAAAAAGTGGAATCCTCATCTAGGAGCAGTGGTAGAAATTAAAATAAACTAGCCCTCTGTCTTTTGTTTTTACAAATAAAACCTAAAAAAAAAAAAAAAGAGTAGTCTTGGGTTATTACTCGAATATAGCTAAAATGCAGGTGAGGAAAAATAGCTTTTCTATTAAATGTGAACTGCTCTAGACTAACATTTTTGTAGTATCTTCAGACATGCACARAAGTGAATTATGTTTTACAAAACTAGTCGCATCTTATCATTTTTACCCAAAAGGTATGTTTTTTCTTTATTGCATCCTGACTAGAATAAGCTGCCTTGGATCAGGCAGTGAAAAGGGGCACCCCTTGGTAAGGAAGAAAGGAGACAGACCTGAGGCCTCACTCTGCAGCTCTCGTGCATCAAAACAGTTTGGACATTCGCATACTGAGGTACAGTGAGGTTGCCAGAGCCATGTCATGTACTACCTGCAACTCCCATTGCTCTTCACCTGCAGGTGTGTGGTTGCTGATGATCACTAATAAGGTGGGAGCTTCAAGGGCTGCATAAAATGATGAGTTCTCTGCATCTGGATAGACCCCGATGTTTGTTACCAAGCTGTTAAAATGGTTTGATGTTTATATTTACCAATGAAAATGGTTGATCTGTGTTGAATTAAAAGAAAAAAGTAATTGTAACTTGATGGTTTTTTTTTTTTAACCCTTGCAGTGTTGGGCCATTGCAGCCTGAAATCCCCATTCATTGTTTTGTACAAACTTTTATTAAGGGCTCACAAACCACCTGTCATGCTTTTCCCAGTCAAGCCAGATTAAGCAGCTGTAATGTAAAGCAATTATATATAAAAACATATAGATTCCTTTCAGATTCCTGCTAGCCAGACTTAGCTTTATCCTTCCACCACGATGCCTTACAAACCTCCCTGAGGTCTGGGGCGATTCCTCTGTTCCCCATGTCTAGGATCCATGTGCTCAGGCTGGATCCAAGCCCAGGCCCTTTAGCTGCCGTCCCCAGCTCCTCGCCAGGTAGTGGCCCTGGCTGGTTAAATTCAATTTCCCAGCCACAWGGTAATATTCCTCACTGAGGAATGGCACCACCTGGTGCGGCCCTGTGTCGGTGAGGGCCTGTTCCTGTTATTTACCCTGGCTGCGTGCACGTACAGCCTGTGTTCCCGCCTGGACAGGGTGGGGAAGGGCGCCCCGTTATCCCAGCCCAGCTGCCCGCGCCAAGGGCGGGGAGGAGGCGGGGGGGGGGATGTATAAATATATAAATAAATAAAAAAGGCGGGAAAGGGCGGGAGGGGCGGGCGCTGGCGTCATCGCGGCGCGCCCGCGCTCCGGGAGGCAGCGCGCCCGCGAGCCGGGGCCGGTGGTGCCGGTGGTGCCGGTGCCGCCATGAGCGTCCTCAACCTGGAGCGGTTCCGCTTCGAGCGGCGGCYGCGCTGCGCGGGGCCCCCGGCCGCGCCCGCCCGCGGTGAGTGGCGGCGGGAGCGGCCCCGGTTCGGGTCCCGGTCCCGGCCCGTGCGCCGCGGCGGGCGCCGAGGGAGCTGTCCGTGCTGAGGGGCCCGCCGGGAAGGGAAGGGAAAGGACGGGAAGGGAAGGGAAAGGCGGTGCTGCCTCCTCGGCTTGTCCTGGGGGTTGTTTCTTCTTCAGTCYGTCTGTGGAGTTGTTTATTTCAGCGCATACACGGAGATAAGCCTTGTTTACTGAGGCTAAGAAGGCTTAGAGCTTGTATTATTTTAATATTTTTAAGTGTAGGCCTCCTTTGGTTTATATTCTGGACAGATATAGTTGAGGATGGATGGATGAGAAGGGCTGCAATGCACAGGTAGAAGCGCCGGGGTTTCCGTATGGTTTCCATAGGTTGTGTGCTAGAAGGAAGGATGCAGGGCAGCCTGCGGGAGGGACTGCTGTGGAGGGGTAAGAAATACCCCGAAAACCYACGGGAGAGGATTGTGCAAATCAGAGTGCAGGGGGTGGAACTCATCCGCGTGGAATTTGCAGGAATTGCCCAACTTAAATGGGATTCCGTGGATACAGATGCTGGTGGAGAGCTGGGATGCCAGTTAACGCTCCAGAAGAATATGCAATTACTGGAACTCTGCGTTTATACAGAACACTTCATTTCTTGCAGATGCCGAAGGTTTGTAGGTGGTGACTTCATCRCGAGGGCTTTGGGACCTTCCCGCCCACACTCGCACCTCAGTACCCCAGTGGTTTCATTTAACCCATTTCAGCGAGTTCATTAAGCCTCTGTTTTAAAGAATCAGTATTTCCTGAGACTGAAGAAGCCAGCAGAAAATAAACACCCAGATTTTGGTCTGCAGGATATAAAGCACTTAAATGCAAAATGGTAAACTCTGTTTGATTAGCCTTAGATCCATGCCTGCCTTGTTTCCTAATCAGTTCCCTAATCGTTTTAATCAAATCAAGCTGGCAGTTACTTAGAAAAGTCCCATCTTGGTTTTATCCTACTTTCATCTTAAAAAAAATGATGGAGAGGTGAGTTGCTTATGATGCTGCYGTGTATTGGGTCTGTTGCTAAAGATGTAAGTCTAAATAGTGAGTTGGTTTGGTACAAGAGCCTGCTTATGTTAAGGTAAGTACAAGCAGTTGGCTCCAATTGCAAATTAACTTGTGTGAAGGTGGAAGCGCAGCAGAAGGCAAGCACAGAGGCCCAACAAAATATCCATAGGTGCCAGGTGAATAAAGGGGAGAGCAAATCGATTAACCAACTTATGCCTTTATTTTGTTTTTCTCTCTTTTTTTTTTTTTTTTTTAAACCTAGTCTCTTTAAGGAATCATATTGTGTTTGTAGAACTAATTTTAACCTTTACAGTCAGACTTCTTCCAAGAYGTCAGCTGCTTCATCAAGGTTTTGTAGAGATTTCTTTGCATTTCCGTTTTCTCTTATATCTCAATATATACATAAATCAATTCTGTATGCATTTAGAAGGGTTCTTCAGATGTGTTGTGCCATGCAACACATGAATAGTTTTTTAGTGGTCTTTTTTGTTTTCCTAGAGCAAACTTGGATTGTTGGGTTATTCTACACCCACGTATGTTGTTCTTAGCTCTTTTACAGTTACTTTGTGATTGCACATGGCATGGATAGATACCATACATTTTAAGTAGTGTGTAGTTGTAATAACTAGAAGAATTGGTCATTTTTATCTACTTCTGTTTGGATAGTCGGGTAGACTCACAGTCACCTTTTAGCCAGATTGTAGGAAGTGCTGAAAATGACTTGATTGCGGGGTAGGAATCAAGTAAGGGGACACTTATTAGATTGTATTGTATCTGAAAGAAAGATGGAAAATTTATCTGATTTTTCTCCATATTTTTCTGTAGAGATTAGAATAGCTTACCAACTAACACACACGTTTAGACTTTATTAGTCATAGAAAATGGTGCTGTGCCCAATGGTGAATAGTGAATGTGTCTTCATTTTAAAATCAGTTTTTTAACTTTTTTTTTTTTGAATTCTATGAAGAGCTTGCTGTGCTCGGGTAAGGAGATTATTCCTGTTTCCTTAGCTTAACGTGGAGCAGATCTGTATTCAGAAAGCAAGTTGTAAAACCACGTTGTGGCTGAAATTAAGTGATTGTATGTATAAATATTATATATATATATATATATGTAATGCTGCTATTGGTAGTTGATTTACTTGCTGTCCTCTCCCTACACTTCCAAAACATGACTAAGGATCCTTTGTTTTAGGTACAAGTTCTGTTTTCTTTGGGCATGTTGCATTTTAACGTAAATATATTTTTAATGTACATCTACCTTTGAGGTCGTGTCTTCCCTACCTTCCTGCACGGCTGCATAGATTTGGTCTCAGGTGCAGCTGACGTAGAGGGACATATTCATTATTCATTGCCAATTTAGGAACTATAGATGCATAGATCAGCTCCTTATGCTTTTGCTTGTCCAATAAGGCWGTGCAAAAGGGAGATGTTGGTATACGGCAGCGCGCACCCACACGAGTGGTTCTGCGGGTATCTTGAGGAGGAGTGTGTGATGGGCACGATGTCTCCAGGAGGATCTGTTCTGATTAGCTGCAGATTCTGAACATCCTGAAAGTACACAGAGTGTCTGTACATTAAATTTCCTTGTTAGGAACAACTTGGAGGTTAATGGGGAAAAGATGGTTGAATCCTTGGAATTCTGGGGGGGCTGCAGCTTCTCTGCTCTGGAAAGCTGCCTGTGGCCAGCACGTTGTAGATCAGGCACAGGAGTGTTTCTGTCCATGTTCTGATCAGCCTGGAAGTAGCTACCTGGAGGACTCTGGTTTATTATTTTTCCAAAAGTGTGATATGTTGGGAGAATTATTTGTCTAAAATATATTATCTCTTAAGTTTACGGTTTTATTTTGTGTAATAAGAGGCCTGAGGACTTTTTGCCCCTTTAAAGAATTCCAGATTGCAGGATCAGCGCCTGAGGATGAGCTTTGTGTCTGTAGTCTCTGTGCATCAGGAGGAAACCTTAGTTTTCTRGTGCTGTAAACACAACTGAATATTTGGAATTTTAAGTGATATTTTTCTCCTGTCTTGTCTCCCACTGAATTACCTTGGACAGAGAACTCCTGCATCCCAGAAACACCAGAAGATAAAAGGACRACAAAATTATCTTATTTCAAGAATCAAAGAATGCTGCATTTCTTAGACGTGTCTGCAGACAGTGAGGATGAGGAGCCCAACAACTTCAATGCTGCCAAAGAAAACCATGCTCCRCGGAATCACGTAATTGTAATGTAAGCTTTAAGCTTTTTTTTGTTAACGTTTATGCAAGCCAATATAACAATCCCTGATTGAAAAGAGATTCTGTTTTGTGGATTAAGTACTTGAGCTTCTGACTATCTGCCCCTAGGAAGCTCTATTGGATTTTCAGCAAAATTATTAGCTCTTAAGTGTCTTCCCCCTCAAAACCATGTTTTCAGAGAATAATCCCATGTTACTGAACAATGCCTGTCATGTTGCATGTTCATCATCACGTCCCCTCTGAAATGCTTTTGATGGCATGCCTTCAAAATACTAACTTCCAGTTTTAAAATATACTGGCTGTTTTTTTGGCTTGTTTTCTTTTTCCATGTGGACAGGAAGGCAATTGCTGCTTCAGTGTGTAGTACAAGAGTTCCCAAGCTGAACTGCTAGGGCTTCATTTTCAGAAATACTAGAATTAGGTCCATGATACTTTGCTTTTTAACTTATTGAAAAGGCTTTTTTTTTTTTTTTTCTAAGTGATTTGGAAACTTGTTATAGGAATTAATTGGGAACGAAGAGACTAGTAAGCAAGAGGAAGTTGCCTGGGTGCAAATTTTGTTGCCAGGAAGGATTAGTTTGACCAAACTACTCTGTGGTAAAGCTCTTTGGGAGAAGAGAGGCTTGGTCTCATTACATTTTTGGTCCTTGGGCAGAACATGAAGGTGCTAGAAATGCAAAAAWTGCTTTTCCCTGCTGTAATTATCTGAAATTCTTCAGTTTCTGTTTAATGCATCTTTCCTGCAGTTTTGACAGGACAGGAGGCAGATGGGTGCTAAAGAAACTCCCTGTGTTTGGAAGCAAGCTGTGAAAGTCACTCTGTCTTTCTCTCAATTCCTTCCATGCTAGATTTAGAGAGTTGGTGAGACTCGTTTCTCAGTTAAATGAGCATTTCTTYGTGTTTGGGAAAAATGGGGTTCTGTTGACAGGGTTGGATTGAGGATTTGTGCAGCTCTGGTTTTGTTGACAAGCAGCTGCGTGTTAATCCTGGATGGGGAAGGATTGAGCCACTTATAACTGTTACTATTTCAATTTCAACTAGTCCTTAAATGTGGTTTATAATGAAACTTTGTTGCCTTGTCCAGGCAAAAGGATTTGAAATAAACGAATTGAGTTTGAGCATGGCCTTTCACTGGGCTTCGTGGATGCTGGGTTCACCTTAAGATTCYCACAAGCTTCCTTGGTTAGTTTGAAGAGGAGTTTGGTTACTGCATTTGGAGGTTTCCTGTTGTTGATAGTCAAAGTAGTTGTGTGCTCTTTGAATAGGATGGGGGAAAAAAGCATTATTTGATGAAAAGTTGGCTCACCACTGTGCATATCTTCTAARTGAGAGGAATATTCCTGCTTTTCCAGAAATTGTATTGTGATTTGTCTGTTCTTGAAGAAGGATATGGCCAGGAAGACAGTTGTTTTCCTAGTCTTTTACTTAAAAGTGCATAGAGAGATGTGCAGGCAAGTCTGTCTGATGTTGATGGCCCTGTACAGTGGCAACGTCCATACAGCTGAATTGATTTTAGATGAGGAAAGTAAGTATGAGTAGGTATTTTACCTGGAAAAAAACCCTAAAAGTTGTATTTGTATCTTCTTATCCATTGGGCAGTTTAATATACTAGCAAGACTGATTGAGACAAAATAAGATGGTTGGTCTGAAAATGTATCTGAAATGGTGAAATGTGCTGAGCTGCTTATTGCTAACTTGACAAGTAGCACCTTGCAAGGGTAAGTGCCTATTGCCCATGTCTGTCCCTCCTTCCCTCTCCCCTTTGCACAGTAGAAATGTCCTCATTGCAAACGGAAGAGTAAGCTTAACAGGTTGTGCTCTGTTTTCTCCTGATTAGTASGTATCACGTTGGCTGCAAGCTGGTTCAATGCTATTGAACACATCTAACTGTTTTCTAAGGAAGGAAACTGTTTTTTTGTCTCTCCTCTCCCTTTTATGATACGTGAAGAGATCTTGAAAGTACTTCTTGAAAAGTGGARAGAATAACAGTTTTGGTGTTCAATTTAGGGTCATATAATATGTATTTCACTTCCTTCAATAATGTGTGGTACCTCTTGAGAATTTACAGTTCTTAATGAATCTTTAAGCTATTAACAGTTTAACAAAAAATTCCAGTTGTGCAGTGCTATTGACCCTTAGTTTGTACCTATAGTCTGTTAAGGTAAAGCATTCTTAAGAAGCAATAAAGTGTTAAATTTTTCCCTCTGCTCTTCTCTGGCAGCCCCCAGAAGTCTGAWGATGACCGGCTTGAAGATGAAATACCCAAACTGTCCTACAGAAATGGTGGGGATCGAGGGCTGGCCTTGCAGGAGGACCGAGAGGAAGACATCAGAGACGCAAAGCTGGAAATGCTGAAGGAACTTTTTCCCCAAAGAAGCGACCGGGAATTATTAGAAGTAATAATACTGTCTTCTTTTAATTGACTGGAACTGTTTTGTGGGGATTAGTGCTGTGCTTTTGGTGTTATTGGAGGGAAGAGCCATACCTCCTTGGTCTTTTAGGTGTACAGTACAAATTTACAGTGACATTCTGGTAACTAGTTATTGCACTAGAACTGCCTGTGCTACAGTTAGGGGGTTTCTCATAAGTTTATCTTTCAGTGTTGGTGTATAATTAGATTTGTGCCAGCTTGAGTTTTCCAAGCACTGGGCATTAAATCAACCAGATAAGTTTCCTAATAGCTGTATGGTCATTAAATACGTATGGAACTCARCAGGTGTTCCTGGCTGGGTGTTTTTCCCTTTATCTGGTGAAGCACTGGTACATGCTTTATACCTGGGGCTCAGGAAGAAAGAAGGGGCTGAAAATAGCTTTCTGGGGAATGTTTCACTTGGTAGATATAACACGAATAGCACCAGAGATACCCAGATTGTATGGGGTGCTCTTGACCATAGTGAACGTGTCTGAGGCACAGGCTTGTCGTAACAGTCCATTGTAGCCTTAAAAAGAGGCAGAAATGGCAGTTTCCTGGTGGGCCTGCTTGCAGTTTCAACTGCTGATGACGTTTGAACTGCTCAGTGACATCATTCGGTTGTGCTCCTGATTCCGGCCACGGCAACAGAGCCACAACATTCCGGAGGGTGGACGGAGGAGCGTTGAGCCAACCTGGGCGCTTCTGCTGGTGCGGGTTGTGGAGCGGCTCTTCTTGCTGAACTCCGGGCTTGGGATGTAGGGACTCTTCAAGAGAACCTGTAAGAAACGCTGTCCTGCTGCTTGTTGGGAAGGAGATGGTGTGTTTGTGGCGGGGTTGGAAGGTGTTGGTTGTAAACGTCATCGGCTGTGTGAGAGTCGGGGCTCCTAGTAGCTTCATTCTGTGTTTGTTGTTTGTAACTTTTAGGCGTTTTGCTCTGTGGCAGTTGACATGCTTAGAGTCACTTTCACAAAGCTTCCTGTTCACTTAACTTGCTGAAATGACCCACGTGGAGGTCATGGGTGGAGGAAGGCAGGAGGTAGGAGCGTGAGGAACATGGCCTCTGAGAGGCACTCGGCAGTCTCAGAGATGTGCTTGGAGGAAATCAACTGTGAGAATGTTATCAATGTATAGCAATATATTGAAAAACTTAGGAAACCGTGTTTTTTGATCTTTAGGTTATGTGCCTCACATAAAATAGTCTTAGGAGAAGACTATACCTTGCTTAAACCTGCACCATGTTTGTGAAGTAGAAGATTAGGAAAGTAAGATTTGTTTTAGAAAACATTTTCAGTAGTTCTGTGTTTTCTGTACTTCAGTTGTTTTGATTTATTGTGGCCTTCCTCTGTTCAGTGAAATCCAGCCCTTAGCAGTTGTCCTTGTTCTTTTCCTTCAGTTGATAGAGTCAGCCTACTCCATGGATGACCGAAGATCTGCTGTTTYGAAGTCCAGCGGTGACGGTATGTCTGTAAAAGCTTCAGGAGCTGTACCTGATTCAGTGAYGTCAACTTTGGGGTATTTAGCAAGTGCTAAAATGTACATTAACATCTGCCAGACCTTAGATGTTACATTAATGTGTGCCAGTACATAGAGCTTGTTTGGGATGTTACCCTGATAGCACSAAACAAGACTGCCACGTGTAAGCCCCGTGTAAGAGGTAAGTGTGGACAAGGGTCACTCTTGGTGTCCGCMCGAGTCCACGTTACTTTGTGTGATTCTTTCTTACTGATTTACTGTGTACAGTGGGCAACAAACCGATCCATTTTAATAGTTTCCATCTAATTGGAGTTGGAGTCAGTGATGCCGGTAACTGAAAAAGTTCCCAGTTATTTGTCGGGGAGGATGCTACTTTTGGGTGCCCCTCTTGCAAAATTCCTGCTTGGACAATGATCACTTCTGGAGGGTTTTGATTAAGCCATTTGAAGCAAAGATGCACCTTCAAACCTTCTTGCACTTTGCTTGGACTAAACCACTCTGATATCTAGTATGTGGGCTCTGCCTTTTGGCCGTTTTTGTGTTGATCTAGGAACACCATTTCATACCCTTTCAGTCTGAGCCTACATGAAAAGAATCTTCTTGGCAGGCAAATTCAGACTAATTCCAGTTGTAAAAGATTGAGTTAAGAGTAAACATGTCTGAAAATGATAGCATAAATCATCTTGTTCTGGACGCGTTTTTTAGACATGGAGACATATTGAACATCTGCCTCCTATTTCAGTGCCACAATTAGATGAAACACATGGATAATGTGCATTACTGGAAGAAACAAAGGTCTCCCAATACCTGCCTCACTTACTCTGGTTCCATATGTTGTTTTCTGCACGTCTTGAAAGCGCAGAAGTAGTACAGAGCTGCTTCTTGCTCTCAGCTGTATGTTCCCTCAGCACAGGAAGGAATAAGTGTGTGCAGCTTGCCAAGCACCTTGTTGAATTTCTAAGTGTACGACTTGAGAAATGCTTTTCTCACTTGTACTTGTGCTTGGTTTCAGAAGACCGCAGATTTATTTGAAATAACTCTCTGGCTAACCTGATGAGATTATAGTTGCCCCCTAGCATGTGTTAGGTTGCCTGTAAAGTTGTTCTTTTCTGCCTTTTTTTTTCCCTGTCGCTTCTGTGCTTGATGGTTGAGAGGGCAAGTACGAAGGTAGTAGTGCATACGTTTGAAGTGTGTGTGTGTGTGTGTGTGTGTGTGTGTGTATATATATATATATAAATGTATATATGGAATGGTTTTTGAGTAAAGATGCACTTACTGAATTTTCACAAGTGAAATTATTCTGGTCGTTTGATTTGGAAGTGAGCAGGCCTTTTTTAACTTGAGGGGTCAGCTGAGTTATGCCCTTGRTAAGTGATTGTCCTCTGCAGCCTGGGAGGGGTGATGGGCTGGAGATGCTGGTCTTGRAGGCTGAAACTCTGTGGGCAGCCTGGGTACCAACAAGGAGAACTTGTGGTACTGGTGGAATCATTGAGCCTGATGATTTTAAAGCAGTTTGGGCTGGAATAAAAGCATGTCCAGTTGGTAACTGCGCTTCAAGCAGCGACTGCTAATGTGGAGAAATAGCAGGAAGGGGCTCCTAACCCGCTGGTGGTGGCTTTTGGGAGCACCCCTGACGAGGCAGGTCGTAACGAACTCGTAAGATGATCGTCTTCAATAATCTGTGAGGCCCAAAGGCATTTGGAAAGTTCTGACTCATATGAACTATCCATAAATAATGAAGTTATCACTGAATATTTTGTTATGACTGACAGGCTTYATAAACATGGCTTCTTTTCAGGTACTTGAGTCTCATGTTGAAAGCTGCTTGTCTGGGAGCCTCTCTGGTGTGCACCTAAGCCAGAAATCAGTCATCACCATTTTCAGTTTTGCAGTAACGTGCAAACTCCAGCTCATTTGGTTTTGGTATTGACTAAACAGCTGCTTTCCAGAAGGAGTCAAGTGAAAAATATCTTGCATTTGGAAAGCCACTGCTGTTTAAGAGAGCCGGACGAGCTCCTCGATGCAGCTTAGGAGCTCTGTGTCTCCTGACTTTCTTGTGTCTGGCTCCGGTGTGTCCCCAAGTWGCACGTTAGAGACGCAGTGTTTCTGGTCTCAGAAATTACCTGGTTGACAAAGCTCATTTTCCACCAGAAAGCTGCACACCTTAGAGCTTTTACTTTTCCATCTCACTCCCCTAAAAACAGGGGAAGGTTTCTAGGATGGAATAACAAGGGGGTTAGTAAGCAAGAAAGGGCTGCAAGAAGCCAAACCTCGTGCCAAATGTTGAGTTGGTCTTTTGGAGTCTGGCCAGCTGACTTGGTAATGGCCACGATGGTTACCTCTTAAGAGGGATGCTTGTGTGGAGCTCAGGTGAGCTGCATCTCTCAATGCTGATTTTGTTTGTGGGTTGTTAGTGGGCTGCTGCAGGGTTGTGTCCCCTCCCGAAATACTGAGACTGAGTTGTTAAAAGGCAAATATGTTTTAAAAAAGCTCCTTTAGTTAAATCTGGAGAAGAATAATTGTTCTACTGTCTCTGCCAGTGAGCAGGCACTGAAAATGTCTCTTAAAATGTACCACCTTGTGGTACCTTTAGAAACAGCAGCTTCTGTAGCACTCAAGTGAGTGATCCTACCATTTTGAGGTGAACTTAATGACAGTAATGTCCCTTTCTTTTCTGTTTGTTGTTTTTTTCTAAGCAGTCTCTCGTAAGAGGAAATCAAAATGTTTTCACACAAATGGTGACGGCAAGGATAAACAAGCTGCAAAAAAGCAAAAAGCTGCTGCTGTAAGTATTGTGTTGTGTTGTTTTGTCTTGGTTTTTTTTTTTTTTTTTTCTGTCCTGACTTCAGTATGCACTATTAGAAAATCATGTTCTGGCAAGTCCTGCCATTTGCATGAGGTTTTAGCTTTTGTTAGTTAGAGCAGTGTTTCTGTGTCTAGGCTTTCATTTCCTAGTAAAACTAAATTTTGTCTTTTTATGACTTTTTCTCCACTCCAAACCTAGAATGTTTCCACATCCGCAGAGCTTGTAAAGAAGCTGAAGGAAATTTTCCCTGAATTGACCAAAGAGGTGAGTTCTCACAACTCATGAGGACAAACTTGATTTTGACCTTGTCAGAAAGTGGTAGTTGTGCAGAGGATGGTTTCAGTAGGACCAGCCCTAGCAGCACATGCAGCAAGAACTCAGGGTCTCCAGGGTTAGTGCTTGGGAAATGCAGTTCGCTTTGAACTGAGCCTTGCAGATGAATGCAAGGAAGGCTACACAGAGCTCCTTGTTCTAGTTTGTGGTCCTGTGGCAAGCCTGGCACTGTCCAATTCGGTGATGTGTTATAAAAATGTGGGGGGGGAAAAAAACTCAGATGTAGTCAGTCACTTTATGCTGTGGATAAACAAAAGAATTCTCATCTTGATTTTTTCTGAAGCACCTGACCTACAAAGTGTAATTTCTTACTCTATTATGTGTGTACGGAAACAAATACGTTTTTTTTTTTTTTTTTTCCCAGGAGCTGCGAATTGTTCTGGAGGAGCACCACTGTGTGTTTCGTGAAGTTCTGGAGTCTCTCACAGAAGAACAAGTCTTCTCAGAAGAACAAGCGAGTAAAGACAGACTTATTGTCCATTTTATCCCAAGACAAAAGGGTTTTCCAGAATAAATTTTTTGGATGTCCAGCAATGCCAGTCCTGAAAGTACTGTGCTTAGAGACCTGTGATGCTTACTTTATATCATCAGGGTTTTATAAATGTATGCTTGCTCAGTTGGAAATGCCTAGTTCCTTCAGGATACATGCTGCTTGCCTTAGGCAAACAGCTACCTAACATAGGGCTACGAAAAGCAGAGCCTCATGCTGAATTCTGAGTTTGTATTTTGGAATTGTCCTGAGTTCTGCCAGCTGCCTTGGTAATGACTATGATGGTTACCTCCTGGGAGGGATGGTTGTGTGGAGCTCAGGTGTTTTGTGGAATTATGCCCAGGGTTGTCTCAATACTGGCTTTGTTTGTAGGTTGGTGGGCTGCCTCACAGTTTTGTCCCCCCACAAAAACCTGAGAGCACTTGATTGTTAAAAAAGAGAAATAGTCTGAAAATTTCTCTTAAAATGTACCTTCTTGTGCCGTTATCCAAAAACTGGCTTCTGTAGTACTGATGTGACTCATCCGACCATTTTGGGGAGAACTTAGTAACTTCCACTGCCTCTTTTCTGCTTTTGTTTCTTTTTAAAGCTACCTCTCGCAAAAGGAAGCTGGAACTTTCTCCCACCTCTTCTGATGACGAGGATGAGCAGGTCCCAAAAAAGCGTAAAGCTACTTCAGTAAGTATTGTGGGTTGTGACGGTTTGTTTTGTGCCCTGACTTGAGTGTATTTACAGTGGCATATGGGAGGTTAGATGGAGAACAACAAATGTCTTTGTGTTGTGCTGATATGTAAGCAAACGTTGCTCAAAATGACAATAAAATAACTGATTGCACTGTCCATTTGAATCGGCTGTGAAATAGAAGTAAAACATAAATCATCCCAAATTGCCACCAAATTAGTTTTAGTTTGAAGAAAGAAATCTTCGGAAGGAGCTGCCATATATGTGAATTTTGGCATGCAGTTTCCACACTGTATGGGCCTTTCAGGCAATGAATGCCACTATGCCAGTAAGTAGAGATCGAGTCTAATTTTGAGCATGGTTTTAGTGTGAGGAATCATTCCTACCCCTTTGATTTGTCTTAAGTGCTTTTGCTATTTAGAGCTGCTGCTAAAAGGTAAGCAATACTGGACTGGGTGTTTATTTCTATGCTTGTAATTCATAGTAAAACTAACTAGTAGTTATGTCTTTTTTTTTAATTCTTTTAAACATAGTGGGATGCACCCAAAGCCCCCAGGGCATGGCAGAAGAAAGAAATTCTCGTGAAGAAGCTGAAGAAAGCTTTCCCTGAATTGGCAAGGAAGGTGAGCTCTCGACTCCTGAGGATAGATGCAACTTTGACAAGGTCAAAACCTCGGCCGAAGTTTGTAGTTGTGCTGAGGATGGTTTCATTAGGACCACATGTAGTCGGTCACTTTAGCCTTAAGAGATTCTCAAAATATCATGTTCTCTGCTAATAGAGAGAATCTCCTTGTGTTGCTAATCCCCATGCTCCCTGCTCCCAGCAAGAGGAGAAGTTGGCAGTCTTTTAATACTGTTCCTTCAGTATTGGACCTACAGTCTGAGCTACAAAGTGCATTTCTTATTCTCTATTATATGTCTACGGAGAAACAAATGTGGTTTTTTATCGTTGTTGTTTTATTTTGCCTCCCAGGAGCTGAGAAGTGTGCTGCAGGAGCACAACTGGGACTTCCGTGAAGCTCTCGAGTCCCTCAGAGTATTCTCAGAAGACCAAGACAGTAAAGACAAACTTATGCTCCATTTTAACCCCAAATAAATGAATTTTCCAGAATATGTATTTTTTGATATTCAGGGATGACTGTGGTGATCATGGAAAATAGTCCTTAGGGGAAGGCAGAAGAGGGAAACCATCTCGTTTTCAATTGTAGTGTCTTCCTTTCCTTGCCTCTAATCCCCTTTGGGAGTAGAGATGGATATTTTTCCTGTACTGAAGATTGATTAACATGAAAAGTGGTACTTCTATGGCAAGATATGCTTATATATATACATATATATATATATATACACACTGCAACGTGCTGAATTTGGGAGAGCTACTCTCTTTTTGATTGGTTAAAAATAAAGGCTAGTTTTTCTAACTTGAGTAACCTGTAAATCGGTAATTAAAAGTGACTTTGTAGGTTGCACGTGACACAAGCTGTTTTGCTCTTGAGTCATTGTTTAGGGGAGGGCCATATTAACAGTGGTCCTTCAGTACTGCAGCGCATATTCTATATAGCCGCTTTATCGAAGTGCACCCTGGATGTGGTAGGGAGATGTAGAGATAAAACGGGACATATACACAGCTTTTCAAGTGTCCACGTCCGTTCTGCTAAGCCATAGCTAGAATGCTTTTAAACATTGGGGTTTTATAGATGTGTGCTTGCTCAGTTGGCAAGACCCAGTTCCTGCAGTTGCCTGACAAGTGCACCCTTTTGATGTCTCTCCCTTAATACTGTACTGAGATAGGAACTTACTTTTACCCTTTGATGGTATTTTGGGGCACCACTATCACACAGAAAGCACAGATGCGAATAGTCAAGCTCTCAAAGCTGCTGTGCCTCCAAGTTCCTGAACTTTGTGGGTATTGCATTAGTTAAAGCATTGTGCTCTTTGAGCAGTGTGCAGACTAACATTTTTCAGCTTACAGTTGCTTATTTTAGTGTTTAAATGCACTTGCTCGGTGCCTGTGCCGCTCTCTGTGTTTGCAGCACCCGGTGCTGTGGACTTGGGTAAACCCAAAGTTACACAGATGTTGTGGAGAATGGCAAAATGTTACTTATAGCATTGTACAGTGAGGAAACTGTCACACTTTAGCTACTGAAACTGTTTTCTTTTTCTCTTTATGTGTGTTTATTTTGTAAAACAACTGAGGTCTGCTTTGTCCTTAAGGAGTATGCATTGAACTTGTTCCTTTTTGTTGTGTGCATAGGTACGGGACATGCTTCCAGGAGTGAAGTTACCAATAGGGAAGAAGTCTCTGGAGAGGCAAGAACTGATGATACTGAAGGGACACCGAAACAGGAGCCACCAGAGGAAGACCAACTGTTGCCTGTGGAGGAGCCACTGTCACCAGTTGAGAAGCGGGTGACAGGAGGGCCAGAGCAGTGGTCACCCAAAGAGACCAATGGCCTTAGGAGAAAAGCTAAGGGGAAGAAAAGCACATGCACTGGGAACCACYCAGTAGAGGACAACTCGGATTCAGAGACAGACAACTCGCTGGACGAAGACTATGATAGCGAGAATGAAACAATGGAAGAATTCTACCGAGTGCAGGTGCTGAGCTTCCTAGCAGATGCGTCACCAGCTGAACTGATGCTCATTCCCCGCTGCTCTGAAAAGAAAGTGGAGAAGCTCTTGACACTAAGGCCCTTTACCACCTGGGACACCCTGGTAAGCCCGTGCTCTTGCTCCAGGGTCCCCAGGAGCCTGAGCCCAGGAGCCTCGAGCCTGGGCAGGCCCCGCGGGGCGGCCTCCTCCTGACTAGGCTGAAGGCGAGTGYTCCTTGCAAGCCAATAGCGTCTGGAAGAGCGTCCTATGAGCTGGAGCAGAGCGAGGGAAGGGGCGATTTTGCCGAGAAGCTCCAGCTCATTGGCCGACCTGGCTGTCAGTCAGTGTGTAGCCAGGGAGCTGGGGTGATTCCTCTGCAGGAGGAGAGAACAGGAGAGGAGAGCAGAGGAGAGCTGAGCTCAGGTCTCCTGGAGGAAGGGGCTGCTGTGAGTGCTTGGCTGCCAAACCATGCGGGGGTCGAGGACGTGGCAGGGCTTTTGCTGCAGCTTCTTGAGGAGCAGCAGCAGGAACAGCAGCTCCTGGGGCTGCTCCATGATGGAAGATGCCAGCTTGGATATTTCCTCCATAGGAGAAAGAGGAGTTGTCTGTTTCTCTTTTTCTTTTTCCTTTCTTTTTCTTTTTCAATACCTGTGCTACAGCTAAGCCTCCACATGGCTTTGCTAGCAAAGCACTGCAGCCATTTTATAGAGGCGGCAGCTAGTGTGTTTTCATGAAGGAAGGAAGGTTTTTATGAAGGAAGGAAGGTTTTTATGAAGGAAGGAAGGTTTTTATGAAGCATCAGGAGGCTGTAACGCACCCTGCAGAGCAGAGGGGGAGGAACCGCAGCTGCTGGTGAGTAGCCTGTGCCCTGGATGGTGCTTGCAGTTGTTTCAAGTGGCGTGGTGGTTTCCTCTGCCCTGGGCTTCAGCAGCCTGAAGGGCATCAGTGCGGACATGGACAACATTGTGATAAGAAATTTGAAGTCCATAAGTAAAGGTTTTCATAGTTTAATATGTTAAAGTTTGGAGTTGAAAAACAGAAATGTGTGTAGGCCTTTTTTTWAAAAAAAAAAAAAAAGTAATTGGTGTGTTTTCATTTTGTTTTGTTTCTAACTAGTGTTCTTACTAACTACCACCCCTAGCTGAGGTATGCAAGATTTAATTTTAATTTTTCAGGAAAAAAGAATACTTTATTCCTCCAGTCAGTCCAGTCTCTTCACTTGACAATTTGCTCTGTAGAGTTCCTTCCTGGCTAACAGTGAGGGATACAAGGCAGAGTTTTGGGGAAAGAAAAGGGTCTTTGGGGGGAAATGAAGAGAAGAAGATGGTAGGGAGAGGAGAAGATAAAGTGCAAATATGCTGCAAAGAAAGGTGTTTTGCCCCGAGCCTTAGGCTCCTCGGAGAACATCTGCCATAAAGCAATCCCTTAGTGAACTTGTTGGGTTTTGCCTGAGCTTAATTCTTTGCAGAAATATTTGCTACGGGGGCTGTTCTCGGGCTGTTCTCCTTTGCTCTCTGTCACGTGTGGAAGAGAGGAGAAGCTGTGTGGGCCTGTTTGCAGTGAAAACCCTTTGAGGGCCAGATTGCTGCTGTCAGCGAGTGCATATTTACCCAGGACTGTGAATACTTGTCCGGGGGAATTGAGACTTGCCATGTAATTGAGCAGATGTTTAATATCAGTGTGGATTATTTTAAAGAGATTCTGTGAGCCAATGACCCAGATTTCTTCCTACGAAGAAGGTAAAGGGATGGTAGAGCTACGTAGAGAGTTGCATCTTTTTTAGCATGAAAACTATTGGCTTAGCTTTAAAATACATGTTTATGCTGCATATTTCTTTTGTAGCAGAAAGTAAAACTGTTGCTGCTTGTCCATGGGTAGAAGGTCTTGGGGTTTTCAGGCTGCCGTGAAGACCAAGTACCTGAATGTTAGGGTTCATGGACTCGCTTAAGAGCTTCCTAAATTCAGATGTTCAGAGTTGGACATGTTTAGAAATGTGTGTTGGGAATGGGTTGTAGGGAAGCTTACTTCCTTGTAATTTGAGTGCTTGATTCTAAGTGAAATGTAAAATGATAGATTTTTTGGACGCCTTCCTACAAGCTGGACCTATTTGGCCCCCCCCAGTAGCYCCCCGGGCCACCTGAGGATGTGTTTTGTAGCCTACGTGATGCAGCAGCACCTGGATTCTTCCACCTGCAGAGCAGTGGCTGTAACTTTTCTTGTTGTAACTTGGGGAAGAATGTTAACCAGCTGACATATAATAATACTTTTATTTTTTTTTTAGTAACAGATGTCTGCTTTCCCCATGCCTTTATTTATAGGTAGCAGGACTTGTGTTCATGCCARCCAAAGCTTTAGGCATTGACACAAATGTTGAAATTTGTAATCTCTCGCTAAACATCACGTTCTTTGTAAGTCATTTTATCAAAAGGTGTCTGCTTAGAAAGCGTGTTTGCAAGCGCTGACATGAGTGGCTCAGCCAGATTTAGCCGCGTGTTGGTCGACTTTCTGGATTTTTGTATAAAGCAAACAAAGGAGCAAACCTGCCAAAACCTGGGGATTTTAACTGTGCAGGCTGTCAGCAGAGGGCATCCCTCCTGCTGGGATTTTTGGAGTGAAAGCTCACCCTACTGGTAAATCCAAATAAGTGACAGATCCAGAGGTTCTGGTGCTTGSCTCCACTCTTGGATTTCCTGACTGTTCCGGTACAAACAGCAGATCATATCCGTCCTTTGCAGTGAAACAGTTTTGTGCATAAAGATACTCTGATGGTGTCTAGCACCAGCTACTATCTATTTATGAGAAGATTTTTGCCTTTCTATGGGTGGTATAGTTTATAAAGTTTTTTTTTTGTATGTGTGTGTGTGTTTGTTTATTTTGCAGCTAGCCAAAATAAATGAGACTTCTGGACTGTCAGAAGAAATAATATGGAACTGTGAGACACTGCTMAGAGAGAGGGCTGTGGTCCTAAAAATAATGAATAAGTGTGAAGACCTCTCCAATAAACTCACCACGCAAGTAACTAACATCACTGAGGACCGAGCGTGCGGATGGAACATCGAGCAGCCTTCCATTTTGAACCAGAGGTATCTTGACACCTTTTGGTATTTAACTGAGTGTTAGATAAGGAGGTCTGCTTGAGGGCCAGCCTTTTATAACTTGTCACCTTTGGAAAGGTAGAAATGGCCAGAATAGCAGGTGTTTATTAGAGGCAAATAGCAAAAGGATCTTCAGCTGTGCTCGAACGTGAGCTCAGAGGGGAAGGGAACCATTTAAAGGGAGTTTATCCGTAGGGCTCCTCCTKGGGCAGAAATGGTGAGGTAGAGGAGTTACTGTGAAGTGTGTTTAAGAGCATTGTCTGAGTTTGGGGTTTTTTGGTACTGTGACCACAAGTGTGTAACAAAGCTACATTYGTATTGCAACTTCTACATGTTGCGTAATTTTATGAATTTAATAACTAATGTCTTGGATCAGTGATGTAACACTTAAATGAGGAATTTATTGGAGAGCTTGTTTTGGTAATTTAAGGTATACAAGGATGGAGATAGACTAGATAGAAAGTTGATAAGTGCTCTTCAGTATCCTGTTGACTGATTAAATAAAGGTTGAAGTGTTCATCAGTTGTGTAGGGGGTCCAGAGTGGGTTAAAATACAGCAAACGTTAAACTAGTTAAGTGATAAATGTGCAGATGCGTTTCATGGAGTAATAAAGATGATCTGATGGMAAACTCTGCAATTTCTACCAGTTTGAAGCTCAAATCATATCAGAAGATTGGATTGAACTGGTTAGCCCTTCTGCATCAACATGGATTGAATGGCATTTTGGCTGATGAAATGGTGAGTGTAAAACTGTTTTGGGGAGAGACTTGTGAGTGGGGGGGCATGGGGAGCAGTGCTTTYTAGAAGGGTTGTCTTTAGAATTGCTACAGGTGTTTTGAATGACTTAGGATGTGCTTGTCATTTGCAGTAAGGGAGTGAAATTCTAATTTGTTTTAGTTGACTTAAACTCCAAAGAGTTTGGCGCAATGTTTCTATGACTTCTCACATTGGTAGCTGCCTAACTCTCGTTTGATGTGAAAATAAAACATAGCATAAATTATTGCTAGAACTAGTGATTGAGTGGGTGTCAGATATGAAGTGGTGTTTTGTGAGACTTGAGGTTCATCCGGTCCCATGGAACACAAATGCGTTKGGAAAGCAGTTTTTCTGTTAGATGCTCAAGTCTGAACAGTTAGCTTTGTAAGAGCATAGGATTCATGGTCACTGCTACTTGCTCACTGTCTTTGGGTGGAATGGCTAGTATGGTGAGAGATTATCACATAATTTGTTTTTGCATCTGTTTGCCAATAGCTTAAATACGTTACGTTTGTCCAGCACTTGCTGACAGCGAGCCCTTATCTTCTGCAAATCCCTATCTCTTTCAATAGATATAGAACAGTTTTTTTCTATGAAAATTTGCAAACGTGYAGTTAGTATGGACTACATTGTAATGAGTAGAAAGGCCTCCTATTTTCTAGAGACCATAAATTCTGTTTCAATGCTATTTTTCTTTTCTCGTAGGGTTTAGGAAAAACCATTCAAGCTATTGCCTTTCTGGCTTATCTCTACCAAGAGGGCAATGAAGGTCCCCACGTGATAGTTGTGCCAGCTTCAACACTAGGTAAGTGAAAAGCTTCTTAATGACGAAAAGAAAGYCATGGACAGATAGTCCAATGAAGATAAGTTTTGTGAAAGAAGCTTAATTATCACGTGGTGCTATTCAGTTCCAGAGATGGACTGGAATGTGCACCATACGAGAGACATGCTTGCTCTGAATTTGTTAGGCTTAACATATTTTTCATATGCAATATGCTGTATATGTGTCACAAAAAAAAATGCTTGTTTGAATCTGAACTGGTTTAGTTGCGTAGTCTTGCTGAAGCTTGGCTGTAATCCCAGGCTTCAGGCTGCGCTTAGCAATAGTTTTTCTTGCCTTCAAAATGCTTTATTGTCGACCCCCACACAAAAGTGAAGAAGCTTTTACTGCACAGAATTTGTTTGAAAACAGAGCAATATGCTGGAATGATGAGGCTAATGCTGCGTCTTTGTTATTTAAAGCCTCTGCTCTGAAGGAGGAAAATCATTGTGCAGTAAAGCTTAGATGGGTAAAGCCAGTGAGGATTCCTAGTAGAGCGTAGCTTTCTCTAGCGTGAGTTCAAGTGGCTTTGCTGAACGCTTCTTGGCAAGAGGAAAAACTCATCTTCAAGTCAAGTATGTGTTTGGACTTCAAAAGAGGTTTCGTAAACTTCAGGATGGGTTTGAGGAATTTCTGTTTTAAATGAGATTTTTTTAAAATTAAATCCTGAAGAACGCTGGGTTCTCTTACTGTGTTTGAATTTGCCTAAGATTTAATAARCTACAGGTGATTGAGATGGTATTTATTGTGGTGTTGTGATTGTTTTTGCAGATAACTGGACCAGAGAAGTTCATCTGTGGTGTCCTGAGCTGAGGGTCCTTTTGTATTACGGTGAGGAATAAAATCTAGAAATGAATCCAGGAATAATAGAGTTGGGTGCTTTTTAAGCCTACAGAAGTCGATTGCTCGTGGAGCATTGCATGCAGATAATTGGTTTAAGACAGATGCCTAAGGCCAAGTATTTTCTCTATGTTTGTCCCATCTTTTACCGTTTCTTAACACTCTGTGCCCATTGTTTTGTGCTTTTTAGGATCCCAAGAAGAGAGGAAGCGTCTCAGGTTGAGGATTTATAATAAAAGTGAACATTTCAATGTGATTATAACAACGTAAGTAGAGCAATTAAAATTACAAGTGAAATTTGGTTGACCCCTCCTGACCTCTAGTGGTAATAGTAGAAAAAGGCTGGTTCTGGAGCTGGTTCAAGGAGCGCTTGAATTGCTCCAAAGCGCACGAGAAGCCGTTTGCTGCTTTTGCCTTATTTGGCAAGAGTCAGAACCTGTTGGAAAACTTCTTTTCAGTATCATTGCAATGATGCAGATGGAAAACATTCTGACCTGTCCTTYTTTTGCCTTATTTTATTTTTGATAATGGGTTATTTGAGGTTTTTGGTGAGTTTTGCCTCACGAGGTGAGCTATAATTATCTGCTAGCTGTAAGTTGTCCTAGCTAATTATTTCTGCGTGGTGCTGCTTAGGGCACCTAAGGTTTCCCTCTGTGGATCTTCCGTTATGTAGGCCTAGTGTGTTTGTGTTAAGCTTGGTTTTAATGTGTTCTCCTGATACATTCCCTCCCCAGGTATAACTGTGCAATCAGCAGTTCAGATGATCGACGACTGTTTCGCCGTCTGAAGCTGAACTATGCCATCTTTGACGAAGGCCACATGCTGAAGAACATGAATGCCCTGCGCTACCAGCACCTGATGACCATTAATGTAAGGGAACTAGCTGCTGGGGTGCATTTGGGCTAGACTAAACCCTCAGGAGTTCAGACTGGCATTTTAGACATGAGCCAGGATCCTTTTGAAAACTGCCAAGTTTGATTCAGGGTTTTCCTGTAATTATTTTGGTATACAGTCATCATAATCYTAAGATATAATAATTTAAGCAGCATTTTTCAAGACTAGTTTCCTGTGATTGAAAGCTTATACGTAGTCACTTACGAAAGACACGACATGGGAGCAACAACTAATTTAAAAGCAAATAACAAAAAACCACTACCCTGATAGAGCCAGGTTAAGCTATAAGTATTCTTGAATCGTTAGGGGCTGAGGTCTTCACAGATCCCTAAATCATTTTGTTGTCTTCCCCAGAAGATAATTCTGCTAGACGTATGTGTATTTTAACTTGAAAAACTTTTTTTTTTTTTTTTTTTTTTTTTTAAATGAAGTTAAGTCAGGGCAGGTTTTTTTAGCTCTCTGTTTGTTGGTTGTTTTCCATGACCTTTTGAACGAATGGTTTTTACTGCTTCTTTCCTTTTTGGACAAATAGGCCAAGAATCGCTTGCTGCTAACAGGAACTCCTGTTCAAAATAATCTGTTGGAACTGATGTCTCTTTTAAATTTTGTCATGCCACATATGTTCAGTAATAGCAAGAACGAAATCCAAAGGATTTTCTCTTCAAAAGCAGTAAGTATTAGCTTTTCTCTTTCTGATTTTTTCCTTCTGCTGTCAGACTCCTGTTCCTGCATAGCTACTGTTGGCATCTTATGGCAAGAGATAGAGAGATTATAAAAATTCAGGATCTGAAACAATGAAATAATCCCTTTCAGCTAGAACTGTGACATAACGGGATGCTGGAGACTTGTAATGATCCTATGAGATCTGTTTCCTCTGTCTCCTCCCTCTACTTTCCATTTAGCCTAGTCAAGGCCATATCATTAGAGCTGGAAAAGGACACCCCTTAACTGAACTTTTGCAATATTTTCCTTAGAAGACTGTTGAAGAACAAAGCCGGTATGAACTGGAGAGGATTGCCCATGCCAAACAGATAATCAAGCCATTCATCTTGAGAAGAGTAAAAGATGAGGTAATATGTTCTTTAAAATAATACTCGGTGGTGGCAGTATCCAAGGCTCATGAGGAATAGAATGCCCCATTTGTTCAGGGATAGTTTGACTGTGGAGAGGARGGAACCTGCAAGGACCTTGGTATCGTGGTACTGCTCCTGGCATCCAGTGAATCTGTTTCACTTGGGGCCTGCTGCYTTTTCCTTCTGACTCTAAACCATCTTTGAGCTACTTGTCATCCTCTGAGAGTTGTCAAGTGAAAACATGACCTGCGTCTGTGACTTCTGTGACTTTTTGTGTTTTATTGCTCATTACTTAGTGGCTTTTTGCATCTGTGAGAGATTATTCGAGCACAGTTAAGTAGAGCTCAATAGAGAAATGTTCCAGCTGAAGCACCAAACTGTTCCTGATTTGATAGTAATGTGCTGCTCCCTCCAGAAAGAATTGGAGTAGTCTCTCACTGCACTTGTTGCGCAGTGAGTAGTTAGTGGTTTTCATAGGAATCCCTGGCTAGAGGRGGAGTAGGTTTAGAGTATAGTGGGTTTTGTGCAGTCTTGAAGTGCACGGAGGATGTTACTTCACTGGCTTTTCTTGTTTCTTTTTTTTTCACTAATGAAAAATGCAGTGGATACTCTGAGTTTGTAAGTATATCTGCTTTCCAGTAGGCAGCTTCTTATAAACTGACTTGTTAGGTAGTACATTACTGCTGACTGCTCACTAAAATGAAGTTTTTACCTGATGCACTTTGTTATTAAATATCTTTTCAGGTCCTTAAACAGYTGCCTCCGAAGAGAGATGTCATTGAACTATGCGACATGTCCGAGAAACAAGAACAGATGTACTCTGACCTTGTCAACAAGCTGAAGAAAACTATTAATAGTAATGGTACATGGCAGTCTTGTTTCTTCTCTCTGGTTGCTTGTTTGTTTGTTTTCATGGCTAAAATTTACAATCATTATATAACTAGCCTTTGCTCTGCAGAAATGTRTTCATGAAGTGACTGTACCCCTTGTGAGAATTATTCTGTATATAAATTCTGTCTGAATGTAGCTTTTTCTGAATATACCTTATATCTTTTGCAGAGAAGAATTCTGACATGGGAAATGTGATGATGCAGCTCAGAAAGATGGCTAATCACCCTCTCCTGCACCGCCACTATTACACGGATGACAAGCTCAGGAGCATGTCCACGCTCATGCTCAAGGTAAGGTGGTAAGAATCAAAAGCAGTCTGCTCTTTCTTAAAAGTATCTGTGTCACTTAAGTTGTTTGTCGTCATTCTTTTGGTCAGAAGTGTCCTTGTCCAGCTTAATTCATTGTTGGTGCCTTTTATTTCTCCGTGGCATCTCTCCAGTGCTCTAATTAAGCTCTGTGTGTGTGGATGTGTAACATACTGTTTTTATATCGGCTCTTGGAATGTAAAGAACAGTTCTGGGACTGTAGTCCTCTCCTTTTTGTTARCCACCCCTTACTGGATATTCTCTCCAATATTTAAGATAGAAATGCTTATGAAAGCATGTTAGGAGGTAGGTGAGTTTACTAGTATTTAGAAGTGTGAAGGATAAGAGATAGGGAAAGCATAAGATACAGCTGGGGATCTTTTCCTGGTTTGTCTTGTGCTAATGCCTGTGGAGTTTGGGAAAAGATGTTCCTTCTTTCTGAAGTATGAAAAACAAAGCCAAAAAGAAAAAACCCTCAAGAATCAGAGCTTGCAGCTAGTGCTTTGTGAAAGTTAGAGCTGGCTTTGAACCTCTGTAGTCTTTTTAAAAAGTCAAGCCAGTCATTTATGTTGTACTGTGGTTGGGGAGAAGGGGGGAAGTCGCACGGTGTTTTGTTTGTGACCCTTTTTTATTCTTGTTGGTACCGTCATCCTCTCCAGATGTGGCTTTTCTTTTCCTCTTTCTTCCAGGCATGCCATCCCACTCCCCAGCCTGCATCTTGGGCTAGGCTTCCCATGTCTTCCACCATCCATGCAAGGATTGGACCTCCCTTTTAGGGAATGTGTCTGAAGGGGAAGAGGTCTGATGCAGGGGTAAAAGCCATAGGGCTTGATGGGTCCTAGATAATGGCTTTGAAGGTAGAACATACACCTAGTTTTTGGTAGCACATGTTGTTGTAAAAGCTGATTTGTGACCTAACGTTGACCCTCTACTATGTCTTGTAAACCTGGGGTTGCAGAGTTCATCTTGCCTTGCCTGCATGAGCCGCGCTCTGGCATTTCTCAATGTCTGATTTAGCTACTCTGTTTTTGTGTGTGTGTGTTTTTTCCAGCAAATTTGGATATGCGTGTG
The DNA here is from genome assembly GCF_003342845.1 of Nothoprocta perdicaria. Classification (NCBI taxonomy): domain Eukaryota; kingdom Metazoa; phylum Chordata; class Aves; order Tinamiformes; family Tinamidae; genus Nothoprocta; species Nothoprocta perdicaria. The sequence goes on from NW_020455516.1 coordinate 723,329, forward strand.
TGTTTATTCTTTTGTCTCGTTAGCAGGATTATGTCTTTAATGATTTCCTCTTCTTTTTGCTACTAGGAATCCACACATCGTGATGCCAACCCTGAGCTTATCTTCGAGGACATGACAGTAATGACGGATTTTGAGCTGCATTTGCTTTGCAAGCAGTATGCTCATGTCAACAACTTTCAGTTAGAAATKGATCAAATTTTGGATTCTGGGAAATTCAGAACTTTGGAGCGCATTCTCTCAGATCTTAAAAAGAAGGTTTGTATTAGAGAGAGCTCGTCAAAACTTCCTGTTTTGTCTGCCCGTTCACTGGCTCCACRTAGCTGATTAACTTCATTTTTGTGGAATATTGCCTTGTGATTTAGTAGATGTACCAGTAGATGTCAATATTGCCTAGCAGTGCTTCATTTTGATGCAAAATCTTGCCTGTGCACTTCATTTTATGCATAACTACATATTTTTTATGCTTTATGAAGCAACACAATTGCTATTAATGTTACCATTTTTCTGAGTTTTAGAATATTCACCCCGGGTTAACCCTCCTGTCTTAGTATGAGGAGGTTGGTATTGTCTTCACAGCAGATGAACTTTGTGAACACAGCTGCCTTTTGGGCGTTGGAATAAGATATTACCGTGTTAGAAGCCCCACTGCATGTGTTGTGTGTAGGTACTACATGTATGGAAGGCATGAGATGTTGTTACTGAGTCCGAGGTCCAAACTGGCCTGTTTTACAAGTTGAGATGTAGGATAATACTTCAGAGAAAGAACAGGAATACAGGAATACCGCTGTGTGTTGCCCTGGAGTTTTTATCTAGTCATTCATTTCTGATCGCGTGTGCCAGTGCTCTGTATGCCATGAAAATTAACTTCCACAGTTACTGGGGAAATTTGTTTTTTGGTGCTTATGGATGGAGTAGGTCTGTTCTATTTATATGTTTAACTAGGGATTTCAAGGTTTAGAATGACACTCTGTGGCACTGAATAGTGTTTATTCAAGGCAGCAGAAACACTGGCAGGCAGGCTTGACTTCCTTTAATCTGTCATTGTCTTTGAGTTTGGAAAAATGCAATCTAACTAAAATTAGTCTAATTAAAATGACACGTACCAATAAAGCTTCTGTCTAATTGGTCATAATTATGTAGTGTATTTCTAAGCATTTCTTCTTCTTTTTTCTTTCCAGGGTGACCGAGTTGTTTTGTTTAGCCAATTTACGATGATGTTAGATATCCTAGAAGTTCTCTTAGGGCATCTGCAGCTTAAATACATCAGGCTGGATGGAAAAACGCAGATATCCGAGAGGTACGTGGCTCGCATGCTGCAGTTAAGGGAACAAATGGATGTCTGTCTGGGGAGGGGAGGTGGCGGAAGTCAGCGAGTCCAAGTCTCCCTTCATTCTTGACTTTGCATCTGTCACTTGAGAGGTACACTGCCCTGGTCACTGCTGAGGACTGTCAGAACCCATTTCCTTTCTGCCTCAAGTCTTGGCTTGCCTTGCTTTGCAAAACCCCAGTTCTCCTTTGCAAAGCATCATCATCCTAACTTGCCTGTTCATCTCTGCGCTTGAATATCGTTTTCTCTGAGTCCTCACATAGACGTACCTGTGTTCTGCAGGATACATCTAATAGACAAATTCAATACAGATATGGAAATACTGGTATTCCTAATGTCAACCAAAGCCGGCGGCCTGGGGATTAACTTGACCTCGGCCAATGTCGTCATTCTTCACGACATCGATTGTAATCCGTACAACGACAAGCAGGCGGAAGATCGCTGCCACAGAGTCGGACAGACAAGGTAAGATTTCTTAAATATGATGCTTGGTTTTTTGTTGTTGTTTATTTTTTTATTTTTGTTTTTCTAAAACACCACCCCCCTTTGGAGGGCTTGCCTCATACCGCAGGCTTCATTTTAAGCAGAGACTAAGTGGTTCATGAGCTAGGTAATTGCAGTGGTCTTAGCTCGTCCTGCTAGCAGAACAAACTTGTCTTTATGCTACTTCACTTCCCAGTTCTGCAGAGCGTTCTCTAATTTCTAGTAGTAGGAGCTGACACAGATCCAAGTGCATCCACTGCAAAGCCTTTGACACCCTTTGGCAATGCCATTTGATCTCTTGCGAAGACTTCTAATCTCTCAAGCGGCCCATGTRTCCCAAAGAGTGAAGCAACCCTGTGTCCCTCAGATGGGAGGAGTGGGCTGATGGAAGCGATGGGATGTGCTCAGTAGCAGGACTGGGGGAAGGGGATGGTGGACTTTGGTAATGCCACTTTCGAAACTCTTCGGATGGAGGTGGCTGACAGCACAGGGGAAGACAAATTTTCTGGCAGTACAGAGAACAGGAGGTGCAAAGAGAAAACCGAGAGCTCGGCTCTCGCCCTCGGCTGTGGTTCTTTTCCTTGCTTTAAACCATTGCTAGCTGAGCAAAGGCTCAGAGTCTGCCCTTTTTCACTAACGCAGAGAATTTGTAAAAATGGACTTACTCTGTTTTGTGTTTTTTAGAGAAGTACAAGTCATAAAACTTATCAGTAAAGGCACTATTGAGGAGTCAATGCTCAAAGTCAGCCAGCAGAAATTGAAGTTAGAAAAAGATATGACTGCAGCTGATTCAGGTAAGCTTATGCAGCACGGCATGATGGCCACATAGCTGCATTCAGGTCACTGCAAGCTAGTTTAAATCTGGATAAACTGGGCCCTTTGTGCAGATGAGCCCATAATGTTTCATTGGAAATAAATTAGAAAGATGCCCTGTACTCATCAGTTGAATTTTCTGCAGTTTCTTTAATTGTAAATGAATCCTGCGACTGTACAGTTTACGAGAGGTTTGTCAGTTTATGTGAAATAGTAAATGCTGTAATAATGTAATTTTGTGCTTTTTCTCTCTTGTTCTGCAGGAGAAGAAGGAGTCATTCCTGCAGATATAGCCAGCTTACTAAAAACTTCACTAGGTCTATAAAATGTCAACATATATGGACCCTAAGGAAAACGGCAATGTCCTCCCCAAGAATTCTTGCATTACTGACCATGAGGTTTATGACATTTCTACGTTTTTGTATTTCTTTATTGTATTTTTCATGGTATTAAAAAATTTTTAGCACTGATGGCATTCTTTTGATGCTTAAAAAGAAAAAGATAAATGGCACAAACATACTGAATCAGATGCCAAATAAATACTGATTTATGGAGCAGTTTTCAAAATGGGGACCTCAGCAGTGATCATTTTAAAAGATCTATTACTGCTTAAGTTTCATCAGTATTTTTATAGTTATTTCTACCTCCAAATATATATATATAAAGATATATATATACACACACATACATATATGTGTGTGCATATATATAAATATGAGAACTGTCTTTTCACTGGATTGTGCATATGGACCTTTATGTGCCTTATTTGAAAAAACTTGAATCTGTTTCTGCTCATTTGGGTCCCTTTGTTGTATTGTTTTGTGTTAGTGTCAATTGGTTTTAATAAAATTCTATAAAGGAATGAAATATTTTCATTTTGTGTTTATTGAGGGTAAAGGGGAGAAATTCTAATGTGGGGGTTAAAAATAAAAGAAGCGGTGTTCAAGCTCGCAGAGGTGCTCCATTTGGACGTAAGTGTTTTTATTCGGTGGTTGCTTGTTAGTCATGTTTTCTTCTACTCAAATCCAAAATGAGCTATAAGCCTAGTGACAAATATGGAGAGTATCATATGCATCATATGCAAGCAGGAAAGATCTGTGAAGAGCAAGAAAAACCCTGGAGAATGTGTGCTGAAAGGAACCCAAGGCTGGAGCTTTCATTGTGGGGAGCCCACCAACCATTACTGGAGTTGATGGTTTTAACTCTTCGTTTCTAGTGAGAGGGGTGTAAGTGGAGGCAGACTTGTTCCCGGCTTCTACTCCACCAAGTCCCTTCTCTGAAATGCATGGAAGGAGTTGGTTAGAGGCTGAGTATAGCAGATCCCTCTGAAATGTGTGTAGATGATTCTAAAACTTGTCAATTGAGACATGAAAATATAAATGTGCATTTTTGATTTCTTTGTTTGTTTTACTATTTTGCACCAGTAGGCTACATAATTTGGATCAGAGGAAATGTGAAAAGGAGCGTTAAGATACGTTCTTGATCTGACCTGCTCTGTCTGTCTGATGGAGGAGGAAATATCCAAGGCAGTATCAATCTGGGCAAAGTATTTTGAGTAAAGAAAATAAGAAAAGGCAACTGTGCTGTGGTTTGAGCTGGTGCAGGACTGTCAAGAGGAAACTTGGGAAACCAAGGTCCTTGCCTGTGCAATGTATCTGCTGCCCAAAGGAAAGGGCTTTTATGTCCCATTGAGCAGTGATTCAAGCGAGTTGCCGCCCTGGTGTTGTCTCTGGGATATCTGTGGGTTCGTGCACATGCTGTGGTGTCATATAACGTTGCTGGACCAGACYCTCACGTGTGCTAACAGCCATGTGACTGCTCCAAATCCTTAGCTCATTTCTGCTCTTCAGGACTGTTGGAAATAAGGTTGCCTTTCACTGCCCATGGAAAATTTGAACCCCCATCATAAAGGTTCAGCTGTGTGCTTTGGAGACACACTTTTTTCTTCTCCTCCATGTGTAAGCAATTGAGATGCCCAAAGGCCCTGCACTTGCTGGGGTTATTTAGTCAGGTATGTGGTGCAGCTGGGGCAGCTGCAGCTCATGGCTCTTTGACCTGAGCTTGGAGAAGCATGTTGGGGTTGAGGACAAAAGATGACCTGTTTGAATGGAGGGCACCTTCAGCATTTCAAACGGTGCAGCTCAGGATCAAATCTGTATGTCTGCAGAGCCATGTGAAGACCTCCTGCATCTTTCCACTGTCAGGTAAGCCTTTGGGGGAGGGTGTGGGGCAAAAAGGTGAGTGTGGGGCATGAACCAAGAGTTCCTGGGCAGGGTGCTCATGTCCCCTTTGCCTTGCTTATTTTTCTTCTTGTTCCTGGCTAGGTGTATGATGCCCCACGAACATGTTCTCTCAAGGCTGGGTGTTCCTGTAATTGTTTGTGAGGTTTGGGCAAACCTTCTGACTCGGATGCTTTACTGGGTGTAATGTTTTTTGTTAGATCCTCAATGAGACCGTGCTTGTAGTGTCAGTAAGATGTGGCCACCACAAGGTGGTGGCAGTGGACCTGAGGAGGAGCAAGATGATAACGGCCATGTTGAGAAGGTAARAAACAAACTTAGACCTGGTAAGCTTGTAGGTCTGTGGGATGTTCCCAAACCTATAATGCGATGGGAGAAAAGAGAGGTGGTTGTAAAGAAGCTGAAGAAAATATTTTCTGGATTGGCCAAAGAGGTGAGTTCTCGTGACTCATGAGGACAAATCTCATTTTGACCTTGTTAGAAATTGGTAGCTGTGCAGAGGATGGTTTCAGAAGGACCAACCCTAGCAGCTCGTGCAGCAAGAACTTGGAGTCTCTAGGGTTAGTGCTTGGGGAATGCAGTTTGCCTTGACCTGAATGCAGGCGGATGCAAGGGAGGCTACGCAGAGCTCCTTGTTCTAGTTTGTGGTCCCGTGGCAAGCCTGGCACTGTCCAATTCGGTGATGTGTTATTAAAATGTGTGCGGGAAAAAAACTCAGATGTAGTCAGTCACTTTATGCTGTGCATAAAAATAAACCAAAGATTTCTCATCTTGATTTTTTTTTCTGAAGCATCTGACCTACAAAGTGTAATTTCTTATTCTCCATTATATGTCTACAGAAAAACATTTGTTTTTCTGTGTGTGTGTATGTGTGTATATTTCATTTTCCCCAGGAGCCCAGAAGTGTGCCGCAGGAAGACAGCTGGGACTTGGGTGAAGCTCTGGAGTCCCTCAGAGTATGGTCAGAAGATGTGTTCGGCATACCCAGTCCCTCTAGGTACCTAACAGGTGCACCTTTTGCTGTCTCTCCCTTAATACTGTACTGAGATGGAATCAAAGAGTAACAAAAGGTTCATCTTTTGGGGGATACGGGACATCACTATCACATAGATGTGAACTGTCAAGCTCTCAAAGCTGCTCTGCCTCTAAGTTCCTGCACTTCATGTGTGTTGCATTAGTTAAAGCTTTGTGCTCTTTGAGCAGCCTGCAGACTAACATTTTTCAGCTTATGGTTGCTTGTTTTAGTCTTTAAGTGCACTTGCTTGGTGCCTGTGCCTCTCTCTGTGTTCGTAGCGCCTGATGTTGCAGACTTCTGCAAACCCAAAGTTACATAGGTATCGTGGAGAATGGCAAAACATTGCTTATGTCATTGTACAGCAAGTCTATGTATAGCAAGTCAACACTGTGTCACATTTTAGATAATGAAACTCATTTTGTCTTTATGTGCTTTTATTTTGTAAAACAAGTGAGGTCTACTTTGTCCTTAAGGAGTACGAGATGAAGTCATTACTTTTTGTTATGCGCATAGGTGCGGAATGCGCTTCCAGGAGCGAAGTTAGCGATAGGCAAGAAGTCCCTGGAGAGGAATGAACTGGTGAGACTGAAGGGACATTGAAATGTGAGCTACCATGGAGGAGACGTGTGGCGGCCCGGGAGTCACCATTGTCCGAGCAGACGTCACCAGCGGAGAATCCACAGTTACCTGTGGGGGACAGTGAACTGAGAGTCATTTGTGGTAAAGTCTCCTTTAGAAGTGGCGGCCTGGGAGTCATCAGTAACAGAGTGAGAGTCACCAGCAGAGGAGCCGCAGTTACCCGTGGTGGACTGGGAGTCATCTGTGGCAGAGCCACCTTTGTGAGTGGCGGCCTGGGAGTCACCAGCAGCAGAGGAGGAGTCACCAGCGAAGAAGCTGCAGTCACTCATGGTGGATGGTGGACTGGGAGTCATCTGTGGTAAAGCTGCCTTTAGAAGTGGCGGCCTGGGAGTCACCAGCAGCAGAGGGGGAGTCACCAGTGGAGGAGCTGCAGTCACCCATGGTGGACTGGGAGTCATCTGTGGTAAAGCCACCTTTGTGAGTGGCGGCCTGGGAGTCACCAGCAGTGAAGCCACTGTCACTAGCAGTGGTGGGAGAGGGAGGGGGGAATCACCAGTGGAGGAGCTGCGGTCAGTTGTGGCAGAGTGGGAGTCCTCCATGGCAGAGCCACCTTTAGAAATGGCGGCCTGGGGGTCAGGAGTGGCAGCTTGGGAGCCACCACTGGCGGAGCAGGGGTTGCCAGCGGTGAAGTGAACRTCACTAGTGGCAGAGCGGGAGCCACCAGTGGAGGAGCTGCAGTCACCTGCAGAGAGTCGATCATGGCAGAGCTGCCCGTAGCAGTGGTGGCCTAGGAGTCAGGAGGGGAGGCCTGGGGAGCCTCCACTATGGGTGGAGTTGGAGTCAGTAATGGCAAAGCCACTGTCACCAGCAGGGAGTGCAGGAGCCACAGTCACATATAGCGGACTGGGAACCTCCTGTGGCAGAGCCACCTTTGCGAGTGGCAGCCTGGGAGTCACCAGTGGTGGAGCTACTGATACCAGAGGAGGAGCTGCCATCACCAGTGGCGGCCTGGGAGTCACCAGCAGYRGATCTGCTGACACCAGAGAAGGAGCTGCCATCACCAGTGGYGATGGCACTGGTGGCCAGTGCCAGGAGGAGCTGCTATCACCAGTGGCATCACTATTTCACTGGACTGTGCGTATAGTCGTTTACATGCCTTATTTGACAAAACTTGAGTCTGTTTGTGCTTGTTTTGGTCTCTTTGTTGTATTGTATTGGTTTAGTGTCAATTGGTTCTAATAAAACTCTCTAAATTTATTAGAGCCCGCCAACCATTACTGGAGTTGATCAGTTTTATCTCTTCATTTCTAGTGAGAGGGGTGTAAGTGGAGGCAGACTTGCTCCCGGCTTCTACTCTACCAAGTCCCTTCTCTTAAATGCATGGAAGGCAGTTGGTTAGAGGCTGAGTATAGCAGATCCCTCTGAAGTGCGTGTAGGTGATTCTAAAACTTGTAACCTACAACACTTGTTAATTGAGACATGAAAATATAAATGTGCATTTTTGATTTCTTTGTTTTGCGGTTTTGCAGCCTCCTGTGGCAAGAGCCACCTTTGCAAATGGCGGTCTGGGAGTCACCAGTGGCGGAGCTGCTGACACCAGAGGAGGAGCTGCCATCACCAGGGGCGGACCTGCTGACACCAGAGGAGGAGCTGCTGACACCAGAGAAGGAGTTGCCATCACCAGTGGTGATGGCACTGGTGGCCAGTGCCAGGAGGAGCTGCCATCACCAGTGGCGATGGCATCACTATTTCACTGGACTGTGCGTATAGACGTGTACATGCCTTATTTGAAGAAAGTGGAGAAGCTCCTGGCACTGCGGCCTTTTACCACCTGGGATGCCCTGGTAAGCCCGTGCTCTCGCTCCAAGGTCCCCAGGAGCCTGAGCCCAGGAGCCTCGRGCCTGGGCAGGCCCCGCGGGGCGGCCTCCTCCTGACTAGGCTGAAGGCGAGTGTTCCTTGCAAGCCAATAGCGTCTGGAAGAGCGTCCTATGAGCTGGAGCAGAGCGAGGGAAGGGGCGATTTTGCCGAGAAGCTCCAGCTCATTGGCCGACCTGGCTGTCAGTCAGTGTGTAGCC